>NC_035434.2:146456901-146781489 GCF_002127325.2 Helianthus annuus
GATGAAGATGATGATGATATTGACGATACTCCTCTGCCAAAACTTAGCAGTTGGATGATGCATGGGGAAGAAGGAACGCTTGAAGTAACTTATAAAAACAGGGTGCAATATTCATTACGAATGGAAGAAATGTTGTAGACAGGGTTGCTATCTATCATTGAACAACTCTGTGATTCAGCACCTTTAAACGATCCAAAATCCAAGGATGCAGTGATATTCAAGAATAGGATGCAACAAAGAAGAGAAGAGCTAAATCTAAAATTTGATGATGATGAATCTAAAATTTGACGATGATGAATCTGAAGAAAGTGATGAACAAAGCGATGGGTACATATATGATGTAAACCCACCCATGGAAGACTATTAGTTTATTTTGATTTCGTATTATTGTAATCTTATAAAATATTAATCTATGCTAATTAATTACTAACAAAAAGACCCAAAACGCCAAAAAAAAATGACATGGAAAAACCCATAACGCCAAAAAAATTAACTATGTGACACAAAAAGAATTAATTCAACGAGAAGAAATCTGAGTAAAACAGTAAAACGCCAAGTAATTAATGATTCTAGATAATGCCAAAACTATCTTGCACGCAAAAAATAAAGCAGCATGTCAAACGCGAAAATCGGGAAAGGAGAAGAATATTAAAAAGACAAAAAAACCCCTCGGACCCCGCTATCATGTCTCGCGCCACGTGTTGGGCCAGGATGCATTCTCACCGTTCTCACACTTTTTGCCGTTTTCTCCTAATCCCGTTCCTACATAATCATTATCCACATTATCATTACTTTGTTTTTTTATGTGACGGGATGATAGCAAACATCACGAGAAAAGTAAAATATATGTAACAAAATGTTAGCCATACACATAACTTCATGTGGCTTTACAAAACATGCGTGACAAAAGGTTAAACAATAGCGACATTTAAAATTAGAAAACTTTATTTGTGAGTAAATGTTAGACAATAGTCACATTTAAAAGTACAAAGTTGTTTTGTGTGTCTAGAAATAGTTTTTAGCCACATTTATAGTAAACTCATGTGACTAAATAATAAAACAGCCACACCTACCGTGAGTTCATGTGGCTATTGCTACCATTTAGTCACACTTAATGGATGGAATGCTTGATTACAACAACTCTTTTTGCCACATTTTTTTTAAATTGATGTGGCTAAAACAAACTTTTATGTGACTATATAATAGAAAGGACCGCACTTACAATAAATTCATGTGGCTGTTGCAACTCTTTAGCCACATTTATTGTACATAATGTTTGATTCTAGCAAAAAATAGTGGTACCCTTTAGCCACACTTTTAAGTTGCTAAAGCCACTAAACGTGAATGTGACTGTATGATGCTTATGATGACTCGACCTTTGGTCACATTTGAGCTGGAAAAAAAGTGTGGCGAAAGGTGTATGGTCACACTTTTTTTGTGTGACCATAAGCCTTTTTTGACGTAGTTGTAGTTGTGTTCCTTTTTCATTTCCTTCCAATTTGAGCCTACAACTGTGGTGGGTTAGGTCAATTAAAGGGCCGACTGGTGATGGAAGAGATCGATGACGATAGTTTTGGAGTCCTAGTAACGACGGTGGTAGTTAACGGTGAAACCTAGGGGTGTCAATCGTGTCGGGTTGATGGGTTGGTGGGTTAAAATGTTCAACCCAAACACGGCTCATATTATTCAGGTCAAAGATGTTAACCCTAACCCGACCCGTTTAACCCATGTTTTTAAATGAGTCATATAAGTTGACAATTTATAAATGAGTTGTTAGGTTTTAAGCGGCTTATCGACAATATGTTTAATGATGAGTATGTGTGTGACAAATAAATAATATAATGTGTCAAAATAAATGTGATTATAACTAACCATGTAAAATAGAAACGGAAAAAACAAAAACAAAAGTATAAAAGATATTTTTCTAATGGGTCAACCCATTTTTATACTGGTCAAGCCAACCCGACCTGTTTTTAAATGGGTCGTGTTAGTGGACCTAAACCTGTTTTTGGTGTCGGGTTGACCCAAACCTCTCTTTTCACTGAAACCTATTTGATCGCCAAACCTAATAGCCGGTGCCAAGTGGCAGCAGTGGCATATATGTCCCGATTTGTTCTATGGTTGTAGATAGTGACATGCCCAAAACGGACCCCCGTAGCCCAAGTTAGAGCCATTTTAGTGAAGCCCCTTTTGTTACACGATCTTGGGCCTCCAAATACAAGATAGCCCGCTCTTCCACACTTGGGCCCGCATCACTTCTAGGGGCCAAAAAGGATAGAAAAATTGACGTTGGGGGTTGAAATGTCAAAAGATTCCTTTTTAAGATAATAAGGTTAAAGTGAGTTAACCACATGGGCTAAATACATAATTTACTCTTTTCATTTAAAGGGTAAAAAATCCGATTTGCCCTAATGTGCAAGACACGTGACCAGAATTAACACACAAAGTTAACGTCCGTTAAATGAAAAGACATAAACTGTCACAATATATGAACATAAAGGATCAACTATGTTATTTGTTATTATGAAGACCAAAAGTGAAATTCGCTATATAACTAAAGACCAAAAATTCTAATAAACTAGTAAAAGGATAACTTTATTTGTATCAAGATAGATCAAATGATATTTTTGTAAAAGCCGGGTCCATTTTGAAAGCTCTTAAAATGCAGAGGGTGATTATAGTAAAATTCGGATTAGGGTAACTTCACACTTTCTATTTAAACGAGTCTAATTCTATTTCCATCATAATCACCGCCGCACCCTTTCTTCTCTCATCCATCGACATCCCTGGCCATAAAGACGACATCTCTTATTCAGTACCAATGTAAGAGCTTTGATTTTCATTTTATCTAATTTGATTTACCTCATAATCTTACTTTACATTTTTAAAAATCATTGCTTGTTTTCAAAGTACCAATCTGGGAATTTTTGATTTAACTAATTTTAAAGACGTACATGCTTTGATTTTGTTGGTGTTAATGTAACATATATGCGTACTAACTCAGATCGGTTTTCAAAATGAAGAAATTCCTTACCAAATACATTTATAGGAGTTTTGATTTTCTACAAGCATGTTCTAGCTTAGATCTATAAACAAATGAAGAAGAATTTTCACATATTTTTGTTCCTTATTTGTCGTGTAGTTCTAAGGGTTTTTTGTTATTTGCTTGTTTTGTTAGTTTTAAATGTTAGGTTTGGTGTTATTCATTCATCTCACATCACAAATGGATTTGTCTAATCATTCTGGTGGAGACTATAGCATGTTGATCGTTCATAGCGTTTCAAGGATCTCAAATGAGAAAGGTAAAATCTGAAGTCATTCAAACTACTTTAGAAAGTCGTTATTGCAAAATAATAAAAATAAAAAAATCGGGATAGTCAAGGCCTATCATAAAATTAAAAAAAAAAAACCATACTTGTTTAAGTCACAAAATTAACGACCTCACTTTGTTCATTCGCAAAATTAACAACCGTAGCTGTTTCCATTACTTCTTTTTTAAAGCATCTAAACTGATGATATAATGTTACAAGTCTAAAATAGATTAATATATGTGTAGAAAGGTGTGGTTGTTCTTCAACGATTTAAGGGATATTAGTGGGTAAAGTCAAAGAAATGTCAATAAATATCGTATCTAATATTGTGGTTATTATGGTATAAGCGACGTTGGCTAATTTAACGGGTCATGGTGATAGCAACGCTAACAATGTTATGGTCGGACAAGAAGATGGAGTTATTGATGTACTCATTCTACTTATTCGTTCTCAACATGATGCTGTCAGGTCATTTTTCTATTATATGGTTAACAAAAAAAATATGTTTATTTATAATGTCTTGTTGCTTAAACTTGATTAATTTGTTTTGTACCAGGCAAGAAGCAGCTACTGCATTTTGGCATTTATCGAATGATGCCAGAAACCGAGAACGGATTGCGTTACATGGCGGTGTTGAAGCCTTGGTATGACTTTTTTTTATCTTTTGACTTAAAATTCTAGTACCTTGGTTTATCACACACTGCAGATGTATATGAACATCATATGCAAAATCCTACACTTTATTCATTTAGTCTTTTCGATGAATATGACATCTAAGAGTTAGCTTATTATTACGTTACAACATGACTTTGATCCATAAATAATAAACGTTAAACTAGCAAAACAAAATAATTTCTTTTTAATATTCTCGGACGTAGTCTGATAGTTAACATCTTTTGCATTAAGTGGTTATTATTATTGTTGTTGTTATTATTATTGTTATTTTATGGTCTCATTTCAGGTGGCTCTTGCACAATTGTGTGTATATGCCTCTCCGCGTCTTCAGGAGAGAGCAGTTGGTGCTCTATGGGGACTTTCGGTTTCAGAAGCCAATAGGTACACGCCACTATCATACTTAATTTCTTTAGCTTAACATGATATTTACATAGTTGGAGCTAACTGGTTCACTAATTTCTTTAGATGCATATAGAGGATCTCAAAATCAGTTTTGCACTTTTGCTATTTTCTTAGAGCGATAATAAACATGCTCTTTTCATAGTTGAAGCTCATTGGTCCATTAATTCCTACACACTGTATCTTTTCATAGTTGAAGCTCATTGGTCCCTTAAAAGCTCCGCCCCCGGTTGTCTTGAAGTTTTTGTTAAGGTATTGAAAAATCTTTGTTTGAAACTTTTGCTAAACATATTGTCAATAAATATATGGATAAATTACACTTTTCGTCCTTTATGTTTGTATCGGATTGCAATGGATGACCTTTAACTTTAATAATTACAGTCACAGTCCTTTATTTAGAAAACTCATTACACTCTAGGTCCTTTAGCACAAACCAGATTAAAATTTTCAGTTAAGTATGATATATGACTTACACATAAGGGTATGTTAGTAATTTTACTTCTATAAATAAAATATTTTTTTTTCTTTCATATTCACAGCCACACACAATCAAACCCTTATCCCTTTCTCTTTCGTATCTCTCATGTCACCTTCTCTCCAGAAAACAGCCAGCCACCACCACCCTTGTGGCGGAGCCACGGCGGCAGCGCCACCCCCACAATGTCGCCGGTGTGTCTCTTCTCTTTCTCTTCTCATAACTCTCTTCTCTTTCTCTCTCGGGAAACCACCACCCCACCTCAACCTCCGTAACAACCAACACAGTCGTCACCGTTTGGCCACACGGGGATGTTACAGCTTGGGAAATCGACCCACGATTATATTCTTATAAACAGGCTTGGTCCTAATTCTTGTATTGCAAATGGTTTATGTTAAAGCGATTCAGCAATAGTTGTATGGGGTTCATTTTTGAACAACTGAAAAATTTATGGTCGAATGGATTTGGCTGAAATCGCAGTCAAGAAACTAATCAAACTTAAGGCGAACAACGGTGGGTACAGTGTAATGTTAGCGAATATTTATGGAGCAATAGGGGAATGGGACAAGGCAAGAACAGTATGGAAAACATTAAAGGAGCAAAAGGCTAATAAGATACCGGGTTGCAGTTGGATCGAAATCGTTAATCAAGTTCATCAGTTTTATTCTGCTCATGATTCCCATTTGAAAATAGAACACATACATTTGATCATGGAAAGTGTATTTGGATTCTCTTTCCATCATCATGATTCATGATTATGATTTGAAATAGGGGCTTTTATTTCTTCGATACAATTAATTGTTTTACCTTTTTAAATCTATTTGGTTAATGAATGATACATATGTTTTATAATCAGGCTGCAATCTATGGCGGGGACCCAAATTCGGGACGAATCGCTTGTGCTGCAGGCTATGCAGGAATTCCTTTCGACTCAAGAGATGGAGAGGGTGAAGGTGATGGGGGTGGTGATGGCGGCAGATCTGGTGGTGGTGGTGGTGGCAGAGTGGTGGTGGTGGTTAGGTCTCAGGTCAAGATATGGAGGGGGTGAAGGTGATGGGTCACAGATCTGAGAAAAGTTTGGTGTTTATTATTTTATTTTTTAATTTTTGTACTAAAAAGGTGAAAGGACTAATTTGCCCTCATGTGCGATTTATGTGACTTGATTTAACTACAAAAATTAACTTGGTTAGGGTCAAAGGACTTAGATTGTAATGGGTTTTACAAATAAAGGACTGTGACTGTAATTATTGAAGTTAAAGGCTATCCATTGCAATCTGATACAAACATAAAGGACGAAAATTGTAATTTACCCTAAATATATTGTTAACAGGGTATTATAAATACCGTATCTTTTTTTACTTGTTGTATATATAGCACAAGTAACATGTTACATTTGAACTCAACTGAGGATAATTATGTGGAATTGGCAGGTTGGGTTACGATTCTTGAAATATATCTGCTTTGTTTCTCGGGTTTTGGGTAACATCTTATATTTTGCGACGACGATCAATAAAAGCCAGGGCCAGTCGCAATCTAAGGTTGATTTGTACTTGAGACAACTAGTTTTCACACATAGTCAATTGTACGGAGCATTATCGAGGGTTACAAGACGAGATGGAATCAAGCTACTAATACTTGACAACGAAGGCAGACCTACAAATAAAACAATGAATGTTGTATATAAAGAGATCTTCAATGACTTGTGAAATTTTTATGTTTATCATGCATTTTCATTATTTCACGTGCTTTTTATGATTTATCATAATATTCGAACGTACCTGTAATAAAGTATTTACGTATTAAAGTATAATTTTTTTGTTGTTTAGCCACCCGTGTATTACACGGGTACTTAGACTAGTAGATTAATATATGTGTAGAAAGGTGTGGTTGTACAAATATATTCCTAGTCATATTAATCGAAATTTAATAAAAGCTCAATAGAGTTAAGTGGGATTTATTCGGAGTTTCTACGATATTAATTGTAATAGCTTTTGTTTTCATTTGTCTCGATTTAAAATTATGTTATTAAGCTATGCCTTGTGATGTTAAAGTTGTTTTTTTTTTTTGTTTTTGGTTACTCATTTGAGATCTCCATTTCGAAATTTCATGTATTTATATATGTAGAATAACGTATATCTATATATATATTCGATGTCTTAATTATCTGCAAAAAATTTCATGTATTTATATATGTAGAATAACACATATCTATGTATGCGATGTCTTAATTTATCTGCATATAACAATTGGAGTATGATTTTTCTTGTGAATAACAATTGAAACTTTTAATTATATTGAATTCACAATGATTTGGCTATCTGGTCAAACTGGTACATCCACCATTAAAAAAAAATATTACACTTGAGACGAACAAACATAGCCCTGATTTCAAATGTTGACAGTGCAAGAGTTTGTTTGACCATGTCCTTTGAGTTTACAAAAATGGAACAATCGAACTCGGCGAGGACCTCAACTAAATTGGTTCATTGTGGAGATAATTAATGTAAGATTTGAGTTGCCATCACTTATTTTTTAGTTGTACTTTGTTATGGATCATTGTTAATTGTTATATCAGGTGGAGCAACGATCCAAAGCCAAGCCAATGATGGACCAATACCATATGGGTTTAACAAGCAACCACCTCTTGATATAAGTAGTTGGAAGCAGGTCCGTGTGAGCTACATTAGTTCATAGGACATCCACCACCTGATCCAGCTAAAGTTGAGGTTTCAGATGATAATAGTGATGGTATATATATATATATATATATATATATATATATATATATATATATATATATATATATATATATATATATAGAGAGAGAGAGAGAGAGAGAGAGAGAGAGAGAAAGGTTAACATACAAAAGTCCTTATCCTACTTCACGTACGCGACGCGCTCAACCATCAGATATGGGCAATAATCACGCATGGGAGCCCTAATAACGCATGGGAGCAGGGTGATAATCACGCATGGAGGTGATAATCACGCACGTTATAATGGTGAAAAAAATAATTACGCACGTTATAAATTCTGTCGCGTATGTTAATGTAGGTTAAGCCATTTTGTACATTATACTTTCTCTCTCTCTCTCTCTCTCTCTCTCTCTCTATATATATATATATATATATATATATATATATATATATATATATATATATATATATATATATATATAGTGGAGGGTTCAAATGAGAAGAATTTTTTTGTAAGAAGAAAAAAGAAGAAGTTTCAACCAATATGAATGTTTCATTTCACTTCATTTAATATTTGCATTTAATTTTAATATAAGGGTATATTGGTAAACTTACATAAATCATTAATTTGTATTCTTCACCTTTAATAACTAACTAAATTAAATTTGTAACTCCTTTTCAAAATATATACTTTTTCCAAATTAAAAAAAAAAACAACTTAATCTAAAGTGTAGAATAAATTACTAGTTGTGTAGAATAAACTACGAGTTGTGTAGGATATATTTCGGGGTGTGTAGGATAAATTTCGGCTGTGTAGGATAAAATTCTATAATGTGTAGGGTATATATAGGAAATTTTGATATGTGTAGGTTTTGTAGATTGTATGTAGAATAATTAATGATTAGTTGGCTAATTAATTAAAGAGATAAAAATTAATGATATAAGTTATAAATCAAATAGTATTTTACTAATATGCCTTTCTTCATTTTCTTCTCATATTAAATTTCTTCTCAAATGAACCTTCCCCTATATATATATATATATATATATATATATATATATATATATATATATATATATATATAGGGAGCCGCTAAAATAGGAACCACCCCCAGTTGTAAGAACCGTAAGAACCACTTTCAACCAATCAGATTTTGCCATTCAAAAGGTTAATTTGGTCTTTTAACACTAAATGTCATTTTCATACCTTCTCTCCTCATTTATAATTGTCAGCTTCTCTTTCCACCTTTTTAAAACTCCTCATTTCTCTCTCCTTTAAACTCTTGAACCAAAGCTTCATTCAAACACCCTTTTATTACTCTCCTCTCTCTCTCGAATACATAAAGCAAACCAAAAATTTGCCGGCGACCACCCCTGTTTTAATCAATGGAAGATGATGATGATGATGATTGATTGTGGGTGCCGCCGCCGTTCATCGGATCTTTGTGTCTCTGGTTTTTTATGTAAATTATGGTGGGTGCCACCACTGTTTGCCGACGACCACCCCTGTTGTCGGCGACCACCCCTGTTGTCGGCGAACCCCCCGTTTAATCAGTGGAAGATGATGATGATTGATGGTGGGTGCCACCCCTGTTTTTCCGGCGACCACCCCTGTTGTCGGCTACCCCCAAACACCACACCCTTTTGGGTAGCATAGCAGCAGGTGGGGCTCCTGCAAGTGATGTCAGTAGGTGGGGTGATGGCAGTATACATCTCCTCAGGTACTGGGTTCATCAAATGCAAGTAAAAATGTGCAGGGGTTCAATTTTTATTCAGTTGGGTTTTGATTTATTATGTTTTAATTCCATTAGGTTTTTGATTATTTGTGTTTTCGGACCCAATCTTTGTTGTTTGCAGGTTGTTTGGCATTCACCCATTTGAATATGGTGTGTTTCTTTGAATATGTTGAATATGTTTTGATGATGCGTCTGTGGAATATATTTTGATCTGGGGGTTTGATTATGTTGAATATGGTCCTTTTTGAATATGTTCATCGGGCTTTTTGAATGTTTGAATATGTGGGTTTTAACCCGTTTTGGATTTTGGGCGATGATGATGCAAAAAAAAGACCCGTATATTTTAATGACGAGGGCGCGGCAAGGATGGTGGAGGGTGGGTTTTTGAACCTGCAACCCTACTTTTGCAGCCTCTGATTATCGGAAAATCTGAGCCAAAACATCGTTTTTTTTAAGATTTCACTCGTTTTTTTATTTTTGTTTGTTGGGTTTTTATTTTTTTTTGAGTCGTCGATGATGATAAGAATATATCTGAGACACCTCCCGAGTTTGCGATTTCTGGGTGCGTTCATTTTTGCGTAAAAAAATTTTTGTAAAAAAAAAATTAAACCGTAAACATTTTAACGTAAACCGTAAACTTTTTTAACGTAAAATGTGAAGCGTAAAAAGTTTTACGTAAAACGTAAATCGTTATAAGTTTTACGTAAAACGTAAAACGTTTTACGTAAAACGTAAAACGTAAAAATTTTTAACGTAAAACGTAAAACGTTAAAAAGTAAAAAGTAAAAAACCGGTGCGTAAAACGTAAAAAAACCGGTGCGTAAAACGTAAAAAAACCGGCGTGTAAAACGTAAAAAAACCGGTGCGTAAAACGTAAAAAACCGGTGTGTAAAACGTAAAAAAACGTTGATGTAAAAAACCGGTGCGTAAAACGTAAAAAAACTGGTGCGTAAAACGTAAAAAAAACCGGCGTGTAAAACGTAAAAAAAACCGGTGCGTAAAACGTAAAAAAACCGGTGCGTAAAACGTAAAAAAACCGGCGCGTAAAACGTAAAAAAAACGTTGACGTAAAAAACCTGTGCGTAAAACGCAAAAAACCGGCGTGTAAAACGTAAAAAAACCGGTGCGTAAAACGTAAAAAACCGGTGCGTAAAACGTAAAAAAACGTTGATGTAAAAAACCGGTGCGTAAAACGTAAAAAAACTGGTGCGTAAAACGTAAAAAAAACCGGCGTGTAAAACGTAAAAAAAACCGGTGCGTAAAACGTAAAAAAACCGGTGCGTAAAACGTAAAAAAACCGGCGCGTAAAACGTAAAAAAAACGTTGACGTAAAAAACCTGTGCGTAAAACGCAAAAAACCGGCGTGTAAAACGTAAATAACGTTAACGTAAAAAACCGGCGCGTAAAACGTAAAAAACCGGTGCGTAAAACGCAAAAAAACGTTGACGTAAAAACCGGGACGTAAAACGCAAAAAAACGGCGCGTAAAACGTAAATAACGTTAACGTAAAAAACCGGGGCGTAAAACGCAAAAACGGCGCGTAAAAAAAAACGACGCGTGAAAAAGTCGGGCGAAAAAACGGCGCGTCAAAAAACGAGGCGTGAAAAGGCCGGGCGTAAAAATCTTAAAAATTAAAAGAATTATAATAAAAATTTGATTTCATAAAATTGATTTTACAAAAAAAATCTGTGTATAAATAAAAAATAATTAAGTAAAAAAACTAATTAATGAATAGGACAAAAAAGGTAATTTAAAATTAATATATATAAAAAGACAAAATAGATTGATTTTACTTAAATACCCTTTTGGATTAAAATATTAAAGACATAATAAGACAAAAATCTTTTAATATTAATATTATCTACTTTTAATCACATCCATCCATCTAGTTGATCTAAGGGCCAGAAAGTGGTTCCCATGGTTCTTACAACTAGAGGTGGTTTTCATTTTAGCGATCCCCTATATATATATATATATATATATATATATATATATATATATATATACATATATTGGGTTAGGTTAACGTACAATGGCCCTTATCGTACAATATATACGCGATCATCTTAGCCGTCCGGTCCGATCCGGTGCGAATTCACTTTTGAACATACGGTTTGTGCTGAAAAACCAACATGCGAAATTGCTTTATATACCAACATGCGACTTCATCATATTTACCAACACGCGAAATTGCTATAAAAAACCAACATGCGATTTCATCAAAAATACCAACATGTGATATCGAACATGCTTTTTTATAACGTGCGATTTCACAATATGGTACGTATTGTACGTTAAGAGATATTGTATTTTATACTTTCACTATGTGTATATATACATACATATATATATATATATATATATATATATATATTATCACCTATAGCCTTTAGTCATGTACATTTGTTTTGTATAATAAAATAAAATAGAAATTGATTCACATTTTATGTTTGTTTTAATATTTTGGTAAGTGTTTAGCTATTATGTGTACTTATCTTATGTTAGGAAAACAACCCAAAGGACTCTAGTTATTGTTGTAGAGTCAGGTAGACACGCACTTCATATTGTTTCCTAATTACTAATTACATACATTAAGGTCACCAATAGCAAGAAAATCAAATGAGGTTTCATATAATACTCTAAGAGGCTCTTTGTAGAATTTAATTTGTAAAACTTCATGCTCTCTTTTCTTAATATTGCTATGTTCCCTAAATCCTTAAAACATGATAGTTCAATAAGAATTCTGTAAGAGGCTTCTTTCTAGTATTGAGTCAATGGATGTTTATTTCTCCCTTTAACCCCTGTATGTTTTCCTATAAACTTTTGTGGTAGGATAATCAGATTATTAACGCTCCAAACAGTTTGTTTTCTCATCTGTAGTTATGTTCCTTTTTCCTTTCCTTCCAATATGAGCCCACAACAGTGGTGGGTTATGTCAATTAAAGGGCTGATTGGTGATGGAAGAGATCGATGACCATAGTTTTTGAGTGTTAGTAAGGCGGTGGTAGTTAATGGTGAAACCTAGGGGTGTCAATCGTGTCGTGTTGATGGGTTGGTGGGTTGAAATGTTCAACCCAAACCCGACTCATATTATTCGGGTCAATGATGATAACCCTAACCCAACCCATATAAATTCGGGACAACCCAAACCGACCCGTTTAACCCATATTTCTAAATGAGTCATATAAGTTGAAAATTAATAAATGAGTTGTTTGGTTTTAAGCAGCTTATCGACAATATGTTTAATGATGAGTAGGAGTGTAACAAATAAATAATACAACGTGTCAAAATAAACATGATTATAACTAACCATGTAAAAGATTTTTTTCTAATGGGTCAACCCGTTTTTATCTTGGGCTTATTAATTAATAAATTGGATTTAATGGATTAATATTAAATTGAGCCTGGATTAGATGGTATTGGTTTAAAGAAAAAAAAATATATAAATCGATAAAGATATGGGATTTTGGTCCACACATACAAGAAAGTACGGGTACACCTCAACATAAATCAAATTCGTTCTTGAATACTTAATATTATCCTATTGAATCCTTGATTAGTGAGATCAAAAGGTTTAATCTGAAAGTGATAACATGATTCTAAGTACATCCAAGTTTTGATTTCAATTTCTTTGTGGTTGCCCAAACAGAGAAGAATCACGGTTCGAACAAATCAAGTTTTTTCCAACATTATCAAGCATTAGAAATCAATATGTTTCACAAAGATGATGTCATTGCTATTAGTCTTTATTACGACGATGCAATGGTTTCATGTCCAAGTTAACAAACAAACTAACAACCGAAAGTATAAACCAGAAGATTTTGAAAGTGGATGAAATAAAACAAACAAGATTAACACAAAATGATGATCATTCAGAGGCGTGATGTTTGGATCTCCAACCGCTTCGTCAATAGACACAACGTTTAACCTATGACCCGATACTGCATAATGCATGGGCTTTAGCAGATCTAGATCTGGCATATCTTAATTACAACTCATAATAACAATAACAATAACAATAACAATAACAATAACAATAACAATAACAATAACAATAACAATAACAATAACAATAACAATAACAATAACAATAACAATAACAATAACAATAACAATAACAATAACAAAACAATAACAATAACAATAACAATAACAATAACAATAACAATAACAATAACAATAACAATAACAATAACAATAACAATAACAATAACAATAACAATAACAATAACAATAACAATAACAATAACAATAACAATAACAATAACAATAACAATAACAATAACAATAACAATAACAATAACAATAACAACAACAACAACAGCAGCATCAACAACAATAATAATAATAATAATCAGTAAATCCTACCAATAACAAAGCTATAGTAGGGTCTGAGGAGGGTAAGATGTAGACAACCTTACCTCTACTCCGTAGGAATAGAGGGGCTGCTTCCAATGAGACTCACGGCTCGATAGTAGTTTTGCATGACATAAGACACATAATACTCAACAATGATGATGATGAACTATTAATGTTAGAAGTAGAACTTGGATTGAACGATTAGCATGCATCCAACACACCCCTTAATCTTCAATCCTTGCGGCTGCACCTCCTCGTCTTCTTGAACTTCAGAGAAGAACCTCAAATGAACTACAATTATCTTAGCCTCCAACACTTGCAACTTCAACCAGGTCTTCCTCATCATCACTAGTTATGACCAACCCATTCGTATTCTTTGCTCCACTTGGTCTAACATTGCTTGGTTCATCCTTTTGAGCATTGTTGTTGAAGATAGGAATGGAGCCCGTTGGATAGTATTGCACATGACTTGCACTTCGCTTCCTGATTTAACTAAAATGTCCCTCATGGGAGGGGCACGTGACTGAATTTTAACCAAGAACATGGATGAAGTTACTTCTAGGGGCCAAAAAGGATAGAAAAAATGATGTTGGGGGTTGAAATGTCAAAAGATTCCTTTTGAAGATAATAGGGTTAAAGTGACTTAACCACATGGGCTAAAAACGTAATATCCTCTTTTCATTTAAAGGGTAAAAAATCCGATATGCCCTAATGTGCAAGACACATGACCAGATTTAACACACAAAATTAACGCCCGTTAAATGAAAAGACATAACTGTCACAATATATGAACATAAAGGATCAACTATGTTATTTGTTATTACAAAGACCAAAACTGAAATTCACAATATACCTAAAGACCAAAAATCTATAATTATAATTAATACTATACTAGCCATTTACCCGCGCGATGCGGCAGGAGTGGCGATTTATACTAGCATACCCGTTTACCGTTAGTTTATCAGTCGTCTCATGATATATTGTATAGTACTTAAGTTAGTTTTCTTATTCGTGATATGTTGGCACTCATGTTTCTGTTAGGTTATCGATTTTTTGATGATATACTTTTGTTAATTTTTTTAGTTGTAGCTTCGGCGTGATCTGTCTACAAGAAGAGTACAAAACAAGGAAGTAGATGTAATTAAAAACAAGAAGAGTACAAAACAAGCAAGTAGCTAGAAAAAAACACCAAAAACAAAATACGGGGAGTCTCTTGTATATCTTCCTGTTTTACCAATACATCCGTTCGCTCATGAATTTCTTGTATCTTCTCCTCTACTGTACCAAATTTCGACACATAAAAAAACAATGTTAGACGCTTACAGATGTTTTAAAAAAATAATTAAAAAGTAATTCCTGGAAGCAATTAAGGCACAAAATCTACAAACTTACCTTCGTTTTGATAGGAATGCGGTTCATTAATCAGGCAACACTTCCTATAGGCAACATTTGATGTGTAAACTCTGCGTTGTTTAAAATCTTTGGCGAGATGTACCAACACCTTCTTTTTTTGTCTTGAAATCCCTCTTGATAAAGCCACATAAAGTTGTCCATGTAAAAATACAGAATCCTATAGATAAATGCCAACGCGCGGAATTATTTGACCTTGAGCTTTATTAATCGTCATGGAAAAGCTAAGTCGAGTTGGAAATTGTTTTCTTTTCAGCTTGAATGGGAATATGTCATCTTCAGAAAGGGTTAGAGGGATTCTTGGTAAAAAAAACTCTTTTTTTGGCATATTGACCGACCGCAATTTTTGCATCAATAACATTTCGCATAAAACCTTTACATATCAATCGCGTGCCATTACACATGTCATGTGATGGATCGATATTCCATAACAATATTATTGAGCATTGTTGGTGCACTGAATGTCTGTTTACTGCGTCTTAATCGAGTCTTAGGTCTAGATAGGTTGTTCAGAGTTGGAAAACATGAAAAGTGGTTTTAGATTGTAATTCCACTCGAAATGACATTTATGTCATTTCAAGCAAAATCAGGATATTGTGTAATTCCGCTCCAGATAGGTTTTAGGTGATTCCTCTCCAAGATGTCTAGTTAGTGATTCCGCTTCAATTGAACATGGTGATTCCGCTCGAGATTGATCATCATGGGATTCCGCTTGAACCATTTGAAGCGGAATCAGACATACTACATATATGTGATGTGTGATCTCATTCTGTAACGTTTGAGCGGAATCAGGTCATGCTGTAGGTGTCGAATTGCTATCAAAATTTACTCAGAAAGCATTAATAGAAAGGAAATTAAAAGGATAAAGCTGTTGTGACTTTGTTTACTTTGATTCCGCCTCTGTATTCAAAGATGAACTGCCTTTACTGACTATTTAGGGTCGCACACGGTCCAACAAGTGGTATCAGAGCTCAGGACGAGGAGTTCATACCATAGCAGCTTGATTCTACCGGATTTTCTCATTTCTACTCTCTTCTTCTCATACTTTTCTGATTTGAACTAGTTTCAACGGTTGAAATGACCTGAATTTTGAATATATTGTGTAAAACATAGTATTAACAAACCCTAGAAAGAATCAGGTTAAAATTCGAAGTAAAAATAGTAAAAATGGGCTAAAAACTTGATTCCGCTCGAAAAGTGTGTTCGAAGTATTCTGCTTGAAAACATTAATTCCGCTCGAAAATTATTGGTCATTTGAAGCGAAATAGCTAAAATTATAATTCCGCTTGAGTTTTGCTTGTGATTTCGCTCGAAATCCGATAAATTCAGATTCCGCTCGAAAGTTATCTTTTGATTCCGCTCGAAATCAGAACAAGTCACATTCCGCTCGAAATTTAATATCTGATTCCGCTCGAAATCAGACTATATCTGATTTCGCTTGAATTGTTTCTGTTAATTTCGCTCGAAAGCTGATTTCGCTCGAAATTTGCTGTTTTTCAAAATTTCGAAAAATTTTCTAAGTGTTTGCTGATTTTTCAGGAACGTGCAAGATGGATGATATATTCATGAACCCGTTTAGCGATTTGTACGCCTTTGCTGGAAATTCTGGAGATGATACTTCTTCTAGCAACACCAATGAGAACACGCCAAATACAAAGAAAAAGTTATCGGATGCTTTGGAGGTTGAAAGCACATTTGGAACATATAACAAACCCCCGAAGTTGATGGCTATCGAAGAGTACAGTCGGTGGGCCAAGAAGTTTGAAGATTGGTTGAGGGCCTTTGCTTTTCCCAACTGGAAGAGTCTAAAAAATGGATACAATGATGGAGGCAAAAGTGGCGAAAGCTTAACATCACCTGAAGAAATAGAGGCATTTGTCGCTGAGCAAAAATGCATTGCACTGCTATTTCAGTCTGTTCGAGAAGATATAATATCTTTGATTGAGTACAGCAGTTCTAAAGATCTCTGGAAAAAGTTAGAAACCAAATGTTTAGGAAGTACAGAAATAGTGAAAAACAAAAAGAAACTACTTAGAAAAGAGTTTGATTTGTTTGGGTGTTTAAAGAATGAATCAGTTTCTAAAATGATTGAGAGATTTGGGCACCTGAAGCTGGAACTGGCGAGACATGAAATCGTTTATTCTCGAGAAGAGCTAGTCGACAAATTATTTGATGCGTTGCCAGATGAGATGGATTGGCAATATTATGCGTTGATGCTGAAAAATACTATCAAGCCACCGGAAGTGTTGACTATAGATTTGCTGATTGAGAGACTAGAGAGTCACGAGCTGGAGATAAAGAAGACACACAAAGTCAATCACTCATCATACGAGCAGAACTTGGATTTGTATTATCCAAAGAGCATGATTCCAAAGAGTACATCTCCCAAGACAGCTTTTTCTGCCGAAAATGTTAACACTTCAAACAAAGAGACTCAAAGCAGTGGATTTCAGAGTGGATCTTCGTCATATGCAAATCATTCTGATGCAAAGAATTTATTTCAATACAACATCGTTGTAGACTTAAAGAACGCTCAAAACTTCAGCGAGGAGTCAGTGAAACAACAAATGGTTTTCTTAGCATTTGTGCTAGAATCTTATGAAAGTCTTGTAGAAGGGATGATAGGCAACACCAACCTGACGAAGGAAGACTATGATCAAATAGATCCTAGATCCTGAGGAGATGGAACTGATCGACATAAGGTGGTGTATGGCCAATGCAGTTCGTCGAGCACAACGTTTCATGGAGATCACAGGTAGGAAGTCTATTGGTGGACCTTCTACCAAGTTAGGCTTTGACAAGTCTAAAGTGACGTGCTTTAAGTGCAAACAGAAAGGTCACTTTAAGCGTGAATGCCGAAATGCGTATGCTGATGAATCTGGGAATCATTTAGAGAAGATTACTACAAGAAAGCGATTTATCATCAGAATAAATCAGAGCCGCCAAGATTGAAGCAGCTTGAAGAGAACAAAGAGAAATCAAGAGCTTTTGCTGTAATTCACGACGATGAAGGTTACGACTGGAGTGAGTTGTTACCTGAGGAGGATGCGGTTGGATATGCATTCATGGCAAAATCTGAACCTGTTCCTTGGAAAGACAACAGAACTGAAGAACAGAAGTATGGTCACAGAAAGTTGTTGGCCACGAATAGAATGATCAGAATAGCTGGTATCTTTTCTGAGGCAAAAAGAGCAAAGAGATGGGATCCAGACAGAGAATGTTATCTTGACCCTAGGGAAACATTGCTATTGATCATAACACTCTTGATTTGGAAACCATAATCAAAGAGTTTAAAGAAGAAGATGATTATTGGCAGAGGAAATGGTGGGGAAGCGGAGAAGAGAAAGAGAAAGAAGAGAAGGAGAAAGAAGAGAAAGAGAAGTCAAAGAAGATTGACACTGGAATCACTGACACGACACAGGAGTTGAATGCTGAAAACTTGGGAAAAGTGGCTGACAAGGTGCTGGCTGCTAAAGCACTTGAGGTAGACTCTAAATCCGTGTCTGAGTCTAAAAGCCATGTCAGTTCAAACAAGTCAATGACTGAGTCAGGTAAGAAAGTCAATGGTGATGTTAACTGCAAAAATTGCATCAAGGAATGCAAAATTTTTAGCATAGTCACTTATCTCAACGGTAAGAAGGTTGATGATCTGACTGCGAGAGTCTGTAGGATCAGTTTTGACCTCTCGAGTGAGTCAATCAGAGCTAGTGCTTAATGAAAATGTGGCGGAAACACATTTTCAGCATGATACAAAGAAAACCGTAAAAGAATGAAGTAGAAACAGAGAATTCACACTTAAAATACTTTTTCTTCACTTGATAACGCTTGCCGTACGGACAGCAGTTCGACGTGGGATCTCAGACAACGTTACAAGTGAAATGACAACAGGGGGTATTTATAGACTAGCCGGTCCGCTCATGTGACATGTCCACAAGAGCGATCCTGACAACTTGGCTGGTTCGCTTTTGTGGACACTTGACACAAAAGCAGACCTACAAACTAAACTTCATAAAATTACACTTTAACCCCCTGTAATTACACAAAAAGACCTATCTGGACCCTATACATTAATCTAGAATTATAAAGACGCAGGCTTTAGACATTGTGCATCAACAAACTCCCCCTTGGATGAAGCCGCAGTCTTTGTCTTGAAAGTAGGTCTTAAGATAGCTTTGAATTTCTCTTCCTTTGGTTTTGACTTTCTACGCAGCGCAATTCTGATCTTTTCATTCTTTTTCTTCCTCGCTTTATCTTCTTTTTCTTGTTGCTTCATAAACTTTCCTCTATTTTCTTCCATCCTTTGATTCTCACGTTCACGCTCACGCTTCGCTTTCTTCTTCATCTTCTCGTCGAAAGACCACCACGAAGATTTCCACTTGTTTTCAGAGTTGATACCTTTCTGAACACACAGAGAAACAACACGTTGAAACTGAAGAGCTTGCTCTTTATCTGCTGGCGAGTAGCGAATCTTGTGAATGAATAGACATTCGATGTCTTTCGCTGAGCAATTAACTAACCACATCGGGTCGTAAACATGAATATCCCTCAACTCTCCACCAGCTCTGTACGTGATTATTGCTTCAGTCGTCCTGCAACTGTAAACCCAATCAATAAAGCCTTCATAAAATTCCTGCTCCATTTCTGGCATATGAATTGTCTTCATTGTACGCGGAGGCTTCACATTCAGAATAATTTCTACAGCTCCAGTTTCCGGATCGTCTCTCTAAACACGCCTTGGACGATGAGGCTTCCACTTTCGAAATGACTTTAATTGTTCATATTTGATGTAGCCCCACATCGCGGTATCATTCTTTCTCACCTTGTAATCCAAGACTCTCACCTTTGCTAATTCATCAACCTCCCACCACGGTAATGACATTATGTCATATAAACGTTCAAAATACTGGACGCCATATTCTCTTCGAATAGCATAAGCGTTAACTTGCGGAAGAAAACCCCAACTAATAATATCGCCAAGCGAAACATTTCGATCTCGTTGGAAGTACTTCAGCGGCCTCTTGAACTTTCTTTCATGAGAATCTTTAAACCATTTAGAACGATCAATTTCCTCAACATTCGATTGACCTTCTTTATCAACATTAGATTGGCCTTCCTGCTCAGCTTCTTTCCTCAAACATTCAAATACATTATCATTCACCGCTTCAGTCATCTTTTGACGTAATTCATCTCTATTCTCAGCAACAAAGAACTCCATTAACGTTGGAAGTTTCGAAGTATCTTCAGGAACCTCTTCATTATCTGAACATTCTTCAACCTCAACTCTATCGTAGATATCAGCATCTTCAACATAATCATACTTATAATCTTGCTGTTTATTGATATCAAACGATTCTAAGTCCTCTTCGAAGTCGAAGGGAATTTCAGGGTTTACATCTTTAAGCATTTCTTTATACGCATCTAGATTCATAAACAAAGGCTCATGATGCTCTACAATCTGTGTCTTACTCGACTCCCCCTTACCTTCAGCTTCACCACTTTCTTCATTGATTGTGTCATTCAACAGATCTTCAATGACTTTTTCATTTGAGGCTTCAGTCACTCTAACACCTGAACCTCCTGCAGCGTCATCATCATCATCACCTTTAGAACTATGACTGCTCGCAGAATATACAAACTCATCCTCATCATCATCTTCATCATCCTCTTCATCTTCGCCACCAATTAATTCAGGCGTTGGAGTTTCTTCTACGAATAAGCCAGGAACTGCAGAGATAGGCTCAGGATTATCGATTACCATCGAAGGCACAATAGACATTTCAGGCGCAGCTGAACTTCCTGCAGCCCCTTTACCCTTTTCTTTCATCTGCCTTTCCATTTCTGTTTGACGTTCAGCACGCAGATCTTCTACCTTTAACTCTTCATATTTCTGTTCCACTGACGTCTCTAACATGCTTTCTACAACTCTATTCAGCATGTAGAACTTATGTTCATGTAGCGCTTTAGCAGCCGTAAGTTCTTTATTTTTCAACTTATAGTATTCATTTTCACTCTCTCGACGATTCTTCTCTTCTTCTAATTCAGACACTCGAACTTTCAGAATGTCGATTTCCGTCTGATCAGCTTCAACTTTCTGTGTCAACACTTTGTTTTCACCTTCCAACTTCTGCACCCTACCAGCAAGAATCTTTTCTCTATCAGCAATCTTTTTGCTTTCAGCCACCAACTTTTTATTCTCTGCTATCACATCCTCAATTCTCTTTTCCAATTTCAACACTTGTGAATTGTTTGCAAAGTCGAAATCAACGTCTAGTAGATTATCTTGCGGTATTGGAAGACCTTTACTCGAAGAACCAGGTTGTACTTGGGTGAGTGGAGGTGTGCCAAAGAGATCTTGTGAAGTAAGAAATGATTGTTGTGGTGGTGGTGTTGATTGAATAATAGGAGATGGCTGTCGTTGCGGTGTAGGTTGTCTGGGTGGTGTTGAGTGTGATGGAGGAGTAGGTTGTCTTGGTGATTGTTGTGGTGTTGGTTGTCTGGGAGGAGATTGATGTATCGGTGAATGTGGAGGTGTTGGTTGACGTGGAGGGCGCTTCGACACTTTAATCTTTGGTGTAGTTCTCTTTCGACCAGCAGCTTTCTTTTTATCTCTCGGAGTAGATTGTAACGCTGAAACATGCTCCGGAGAAGGTACATAAGGTGCATCTTCTTTCTCTTCCCTCTTCCTCTTCCTAATCAACTTCTCCTGTTCTACCTCTTCTCTCATTCGTCTTTCACGTTCTTTTGCATCAATCACTTCATATTCAGACGAACTAGAAGAACTAGTAGTGTCTTTATCAACGTCGTCACCTTCAACATCAACTAACACCTTTTCTTTTTCTTTTTGAACATCAGAAGTAACCGTTTCCACAACATTATCAACAAAATATGCTTCTGTTGTAAACAAATCTGTCTCAATTACAATGTTTTCAGCACCAGTCATCTCTTGTTCCTTTTCAACATTCATCTCAGGAACATCTTCATCAGACTCATCAACTAACATTGTTTGTGCTTTCTTCTTTTATTTCTTCTTCGGCTTTGAAGAAGAACCTTCACCTTCAGCTACAGGAGTTGCAAATCTACGTCTGCGTCCTGACTCCTTAACATACCACTCGTTCTTGGTTGATTTGAAACTCTGAAGTATTTTCAACTCAACAACATACAACGCTTCTTTCATTTCTTCCTGATTTCTCCAATTTTGGTGATTTTCAGGATCAGGATCCACATAACTCGCATCTCTAAGTAATCCGAAGTTTTCAATCACTAGATCAGGCTCTGGATGATTAGGATGATATTTGACCAGATTCTTCAAAGTGTTATTAGACATGTGAGCTTGAACAAGAAGAGCACCCTGAATGTCTCTATTAATCCCAGGGTATGCACGATCAATCATCATTTGTACAAAACGCGGATACCTCCAGGTTCTAACATCTGACGTGATATTCTCCGCCATATAATGAAAAACTATGTGCGAAAAGTTGTATTTCTTATTCAACACTAACGCTGTCAACATGTTCATTTGGTAATCCCTCATCTGGTCGAAACTGCCCTTTGTGTGGCTCAATGTAATCAGAATACAATGAATTAAGAACTTAAAAGATTTTTGAAACTTCGACTTCAAGTAGTTCCCGGTGTTCAGAGCACCTCTGTATCCCAATCTCAGCATACAGCCCTTCACCATACGTTCCGGAAATCTTGTGGGGTAGTTGGCCTCATCAGGAAAGTTCATAACTTCTCGAATTAATGCTTCAGTCACCAGAATAGTCTCCGTCTTTCCATCTACTTCCACCACTGATGAAATCACCTTGCTTGCCTCATCATACGTTGCATTCATCCAAAATCGACTAATATGTGATCTGTACAACGGCCTCTGGTCAGTCATTGCTTTCTTTACTTGAATACGATTCATGTAATCCAAAATACTGCTAAATTCTGACAATAACGGACACTTCTCCACATCTAAATCAATGCAGCTGTTGTGTACTGGATCGAATAACACATATGGTGATGCCTGCATAACAACAAGACAATCAAAGACTTAGAAAAATTTTTGACATTTTGAACACTGACTAGAAAGCGAACCAACAATATACATTAAAAGCGAACCATACACTGTACTACCATAAAAGCGAACCAGATATGATTTTTGACTTAAAAGCGAACCATGAACAATGCAACCCTATAAGCGGACCAATAAGATGACTAAAAAGCGGACCTACTTAGAAAATTACACAAAAAGCGAACCGTCCCTAGACATATAAGCGAATCAACCCTTTTACTGCCTTAAAGGCGAACCTGCTATGGTACATATGAGAGGACCTGATATGTGACCCTAAAAGCGGACCTAAAATGGTAACTATGAGCGGTCCTACAGATGACATATGAGCGGATCTAAGTTATCTGTTCGTAAAAGCGGTCCTAACACTAACTCATGCAAAAACTCCTTAAACCCTGAAATTGATTCCAAAATTACAATCTACACAACATTCCGAGACTAGAGGTGTCTTTTGATTTTGTCAAACTTGCCTAAATTGCCCTAGATCTGAAACTGAGTCTACTCATTACCGGCAAACATCTCAAACACACAAATTAGAGCAATTAGCACATAACACTATACTCAGAATCATTAGACGTCATGATTACACTATTCTATTCAAACAAATATGACAGTTAAAAGGCTTAAAACGCGACCCGTTCATACAAACATACCGACAGACATGTTTTTAACACGAAAGAACTACAATTGTGAGCGGACTTACCTTGCCCATGATGTAATGAACAACAATCTATCAAGAATCAAAGAAAAACGGGCTCAAACAGCGAGAAATCTTGATGAACAGGTAGAATCGCTCGTAATCGCACAGAGAAAATGACAGATAAGCGAACCGGGTTATGTCAAGAAAAGCGGACCCCTGTTCTATTTATATGGGGGTCTGGTCCGCTTATTTGACACCAACTATATGAGCGGACCGTCTTTGTTACTTTGACAGAAAAGCGGACCTCAATGTTGTCATAAAAGCGAACCAAACATTAATTTTTAAGAAATTTATTTTTTATTCATTTTTCCAACTTTTTCGATTTCACACACCCAGTTGACCAAGTCCAAATTAATGACCCTGGACAACTGTTCGACCTACCAAGTCCAAGTTAATGGCCCTGTATGATCAGTTTTATGAAGTACTATGTCGTTTTGTTTCAAAAACAGTTCAAATTATTGAACTTTTCAACGTTTCAAACATTTACACATTTTATCTTTCAAACATCATACCAGATCATTGTTTGCAATCACAGCTTACCCAACCCTCATCAAACACTGACATGATCTGCACACGGGCTTTGATCTTCCAATCCCCAGTATCAGTTGTCGAAAATAAAATAAGAAAAGAAAATCTTTTTGGGTTTTAAGCTGTACAAACTGAAATATATACACATAATATTTTTACGAGCGTGTTAGGGGATCATATCAGCTGCCGACAGAACACAAGCACCGTTAAGCTTATTTCATTTTAAGCATTATGCAATTCGCGTTGATTGTCGGTATATTGATCCATTTTAAATTCTCGCAAAACTTTCAATCTGTTCGGGATACGTGATTAGTGTTTTAAAGACTTAAACGTTAACATGTGTTCCCACCTCAGTATATACTCCCGTATCCGGATCCCAGTATTCAGTCTTACAGGTGAATATACTACAGCTGATATCTGTTAGGGGTAGATGCGAAACCGTGAGAGCTCAGGTCAGAACTTCCGTTCAGCAGAGAGATGACGGTTCGACTTTAAGGTGGGTCCCCTTTAGAGGATCTTTTATGTTTCAACAGCAGCGACTATCAATTTTATTGTTTCATTAGCATGCTGAGGGTGAAGCTTATGTTTCAAAGCTTTTTGCGTAAAGTATTATCCGGGGACTATGTCAGTATTTCCATACAGCAGAAGTCCCGGGATAATACCCCAGATATCACCGAGCATAAAGACCTAGTATCTCAGAATACGGGACCTTTCAAACAGGATTTCAGGGGTTACCTATATATACTGGAGGTGTTCCCCACGAAAACGCAAGTTAAATTTAGTTTATATCCCAAACTGATCTACTAATTCTGTAAGAACCTACCGGCACATCTTTAGCGAGACTGCTTAATTGCATTTATTCATTACATATCTTTAGCGTACTGTGCCCGTCTAGCTGATGTACTATCATTTCCCCTATACTACACAGCTCTTTTTTGCATTTTTTAATGTTTTTGGATTTTTTATGGTTTTATCATGTTTTTGTATTTTTCTGCAAATATCTCCCCCTAAAACTAAAACATATTTTTGTGTTTTTGTTTTTAACGAAAAGTAAAAAAAAAAATACGACTGTACAAACGAAAGTTGACAACCCGATACGGTTCAAGTCAGATCACCGCCCAATTCGGCTTCACACTCGATAACTCTCCCAGATTGCAGATTTTTCATCCCATTTAACCTTAAAAGATAATAAAATCTCTTTTTATCAAACGGTTTTGTGTAAAAATCAGCTTTCTGATCATCGGTGCCCACATGTTCAATCCGTATTAATCTCTTTTCGTGACAATCTCGAATAAAATGGTGACGGATTTCAATGTGTTTTGTTTTCGAATGATGAACCGGATTTTTAGTAACATTTATGGCCGCTTCATTGTCCACAAATATCGGTGTATCCAAGAATTGCAGACCGAAGTCGCGCATCTGCTGTTGGATCCAGAGGATCTACGAGCAACAGCTAGAGGCTGAGACGTACTCAGCCTCACACGTGGAGAGCGCAACTGCAGTTTTCTTCTTGCATTGCCAGGTAACGAGCCGAGTTCCGAAGAACTGGCACCCAGCAGTGGTGGACTTTGCGTTCTGCTTACAGCTACCAAAGTCTGAATCAGCGAAACCGGATAAGGTAAAATCACCCGAGCGAGGGTACCACAAGCCGATGCTTGGGCAACCCTTCAAATACCGTAAGATGCGTTTGACAATCATCAGGTGCGATTGCTTCGGATTCGACTGATATCGTGCACACAGACATGTCGGATACATGATGTCGGGACGGGAGGCTGTAAGATACATCAACGAGCCAATGATTGATCGGTATAACGTTTCATCCATCTTCACGCCTTGTTCGTCAGGACAAATACCATGGTTCTGTGCGAGGCGGGTTGATGCAGGACTGCAATCTGTCATATCAAACTTATCGAGCACTTCCTTTACATACTTTGACTGGTGAATGAAGATTCCGTCGGGCATTTGTTCTACCTGCAATCCTAGGAAGAACTTCATCTCCCCCATTGAACTCATTTCAAACTTCTTCTTCATTACAACCTCAAACTCTTTGCACAACTCATCGTTGGTGGAACCAAAAATTATATCATCAACGTAGATCTGCACTATCAGCAAATGGCCAGCTTCTTCTTTCGTGAACAAGGTACTATCTACTGTTCCTCTTGTGAACCCGTTGTCCAGCAAGTAGGTCGAAAGTGTCTCGTACCAGGCTCTCGGGGCCTAGTGTAGACCATATAATGCTTTATCCAGTAGGTATACCTTGTCTCGGTTCAGTGGATCTGCAAACCCCGGTGGTTGCCCCACGTAAACTTCTTCTCGAATCTTGCCATACAGGAATGCGGATTTAACGTCGAGTTGATAGACATTGAAATCTTTCCATGATGCAAAGGCTAGAAATATGCGAATTGCTTCAAGCCTTGCAACCGGCGCGTAGACCTCATCATAATCTATTCCCTCCTGCTGGCTGAAGCCTTGGACCACTAGACGTGCCTTGTTCCTTACCACGACGCCTCGATCATCACGCTTACACTTAAACACCCATTTCGTTTTTATCAACTTCTGGTTCTTTGGCAGATCAACAAGTCTCCAGACGCCCAATTTCTCAAACTGTTGCAGTTCCTCCTGCATAGCATTCACCCAACTATCCTCAGTCAATGCTTCTTTGTAAGTCCTGGGCTCTATCTGTGAAATAAAACATTTAAGTGAGACTTCTTTCTGCATATCAGCAATAGATGAATAAAAACATGTAAAAGCTTGGTCTATCTGATGTCTCGTCTTGACACCACTCTGTAGATCGCCGATAATTTGTTCTGCAGGGTGGTAAGATAGTGTCCGTGGCATCACAGTATCAGGCACCACAACTTCTGATTCCAGATTTGAAATATCGAGATCAACAATTTGATCAACAGCCTCCTCTGATGTCTCATTTGGTTCCTCGTCAAAGGTAGGAGCGGGTTCCTCCTCTGAGTCGTCAGAAACGTCAAATGACGGAGCTGGTTCCTCTGGTTCCTCTGGCGGTATATGAACGGTTCCACTCGGTCCTGCTTCATCATTGTGACTACCCACGGTGGGTGTAGGAACATCTAGCGGTCTAGATACTGGCTCTTGTGACTGACTTTGCTGATACAGGTACATAAGAGCAAGTTCCTCCTCACTCGGCACGGACGGTAGATGAAACGATTCCCAGAGTTTTTCGTAGTCGAATAGGAATCTTTGTCCGGGAAGTTCTTGCGACGGTGTGTGCTGCTGACAATCCACATGATGGACCTGAATCACCTTCCCCAGACACGGTACAAACACCCTCTTTAACAGGCTGGCGTAACCTACAAAGAACCCTTCATTAGCTTTTGCACCGAATTTACCATCAATATCTATAAAAGTACACGGAGAGCCAAAAGGTTCTAGGAACTCAAGATTTGGCTTGTATCGATGTAGCAGCTCAAAACACGTCTTTTTGTATTTCTTCACAGTGAGAACTCGGTTCAAAGTATAGCATGCCGCTGACACTGCTTCACTCCAGAAGTAAATCGGAAGCTTGGAATCGGCCAACATTGTACGTGCAGTCTCGATCAGGGTCCTGTTCTTTCTTTCAGCCACACCGTTTTGCTGCGGTGTGTACGGCACACTGAATTCATGTAGTATCCCCTTCTCGTTGCAGAACTCGTACATTTTGTTATTTTTGAACTCCGTTCCGTTATCGCTCCGAATTCTTCTGATCGGCAGCTTGTACACCGTTTCCATTTTCTTAAACAAAATCATCAACGTCTCGAAAGTTTCATCCTTTCTTTCCAAACATGCGACCCACGAAAACCTCGAATAATCATCTGTTACCACCAGACAATAAGAATCCTCGCTAATGCTTTTGACATTAACAGGCCCGAAGAGATCCATGTGCAATCTCTCGAGAGGTAACCCGATAGTGTTGAGCATCTTCTGCGGATGTGACTTTCGAACCTGTTTACCTTTTTTTACAAAATGCAATCATCAGACAAATGAAAATTCTTAACATTTACACCCTCAACTAAATCATTGTGCACCAGAAAATTCATCTTTCGTACATGAATATGACCCATTTTCCGGTGCCACATCACAGTTTCTTTTTCAGTAGCTTTTGATTTTGTAACAAAACATTGTTTTTGAGGAGTTGTTGGTGTCGCAGCGCTCATATCTAAAATGTAAAGATCATTAACCCTAGGTGCGCGCAACAGCACCAACTCATCAGGGACTTTAAACCCTGGCTTTAAAACCAAACATTCTGTTTTTGTAAAATGTACGCTAAAATCCTTATCACATATTTGTGATATACTTAACAAGTTGTTCGTCAATTCAACAATATAATTCACTTTGTCAAAAGATATGATGCCGTTTGTGAGCTTTCCCTGACCAACAATCCTGCCACCTTGGTTACCAGCAAATCCAACGTAGCTTCCATTAATTGCTTTGACATCATATAATAGGGCTAAGGATCCCGTCATATGTCGCGACGCTCCGCTGTCCATTATCCACCTTGATAGCACAGACTTGGGCAGCTCCTGCAATCAGCACACAAACTCATCAGTTAAACAATGATGCCCACGACTTTTTAACTTCTGACACTGAACCAAAAACTACATTGCATTTCTCAGTTGTTTTCGGAAAGTTAAATGTGACATTTGACTCAATTTCCTTTTTATCTTGTTTCACTTCGTTATGGAGTTTGGGAAATTCCGACAAAAACTGATCGAGTTCAGACTCAAACACAGCAACATCATCTTTCACAAACTGTGACTCATTTTTCAACACACTTTCCATCTTTTTGATCTCACCAGATGGTTTAGATTTCACGACCCATGACTGATTTTCAAAAGTTTTTACTTTAGGGTAAAATTTCGAAGTCTTGGGAGACTTAGAAGACTCGCCAATCTCGAAAGTCGATTTTGGCTTATCCTCCGACTTCAACTTTTCACCTCGTTTAAGAATTCGGATCGGCGAAACGACCACTTGTTTATCTTTTGCAACGACCGGTGATTTTAGTCGAGGTTTTTGAATGATTTGTTTTGAAACATTTTTGTTTTCAACCTTAGGTTTTTCAACCTTCGGTTTCTCAACCATTTGTTTATTAACAGCTTTTACCACAACCGGTTTTTCAATCACTTTCTTACACTGCTTCGCCATGTGGCCGACTTCATTGCAGCGATAACACACACGCTTATCATATTCTACAAAAGTGGTTGTGACAGTTTCCACTTTTAGCTTTTGCGCTGCATTGAAGTCGTCCACAGTCTTTTGACTAAAGATATAATCTTTTTCAGTATCAACACTAGGACCACAAACAAATACATCATCAATTCTATCCTTTGGCTTTACCACCTGCTTAGCCATTCTTTTCTCGAAACCAATACCTTTTTTCTTTAATTGATTTTTCCTGTTTTGGCCTTTACCCACCCCCTCTACCTTTTCTGGACTAGTAGGACGTGACGAACCAACTGACTTATTCAGTTTTGAAAAGAAATCATTTTTCTTTATCTCATTTACGCTCAGCTCAACCAGCTTAAACACTTTCTGAACATTCTCAAATTTAACATTCTGAAGCGGAAACTCGGTGTTGGAGTAAAGTTTGTCAGACCCAACCATAGTGTAAGCCACCATAACCGAATCATCATCCGCACTTTTATCCGTTTTTGACAAATAACGATCTAAAAAGTTTCCGTCCTCCTCTGAATCACTACCAAACTCCACTGAATTTGCCTTCTCGGATTTCTCACTCTCATTGTCCAACACCTGATCAATAAAATTTTTTGTAACCTGGGATTCGTTATCAGTGTCAGACGCAGTGAAAGTGATATCAATGTTATCAGGTAAATCATTCTCAAGTGTTTTCAGTTTGATGTTTAATGCAGCTTCCACCCCATCTGGATATTTCTGTGTATAATGATTCCACATTGGGGGTGGAACACTGTTGAAGGCAGGTGAAGCATGTGGCTGTTGTGGCACTATTTGCTCTAACACATACGATGACGCCACATAACTCATCAATTTCTGATCAATTCTATCATTTTCAATTTTAGTCAACTCAAGCTCTTTTCTCAAAGATGCGATCGTATCTAAATGAAAGTTGACTTCTCTGTGTTTATCAAATAAAGTTGATTGTGCCAGCTTGGTTGCTTTATCGTTTTCAAGACTCTCTTTTTGGATCATTTTTATTGACCTAGACAATGTGTCGTATGCCTCTTTTACTTGCTCTAAGTCAAACTTCACCAACTCTGCATGTTGTTTCAATTCCTGATACTTGGTGTCTTTTTCAAGACACCCCGTGCATGGTTGTGAACAACTTAAACATAGTGTATCGGGGATTGAAACTTTTTCAACTATAATCTCATCCTCACAAACAACTTTACCAACAAGATTTGACTCCGACTCAGACGACTTGACCACGTTGACCTCTAAGACTCCAGTTTCCTCTCCTAGACCTGACACTTTATCAAGTGACTCCTGGATGTCTGAATCTACCTCTTTTAACTTACTCATCAGCGCTTTATCTGCAATCTCCTTTAGAGCTTCTTCAGTCATTTCTTTGGAAACATCGATCACCTCCTCGACTGCTTCTTTCTCTGCTTCAAATCTCGGACACGTTCCAGTTCTTGGTTCTTCAAAATAATCTGCAAAAGAATTAAGAACATTAGGAGGCAGAATAGATTTCATTGTATAAACAAATTCCTCCTGCCGTGATTGAAAGTTGAGAACTTCTGTCACAGATTCCTCAGCTTTTGCAGAACTATCTGTAGAAATCTTTTCAACAACCTCCGGAATCACTTGATCAATAACCTCAACAACTTCTTCAACCACCACCTCAGAAACTTCATCTACCATCTCAGTAACTACTTCCTCAACCACTTCAGAACCAGACTCAATAACACTCTCAGAAGCTACTTCACCGATATTCTCAGTAACCACCTCATCGATAACCTTCGACTCTGCAACTGTCTCGGTAATTTCAACTACCTCAGCCATCATTGCTTGATCTGTCACACCCCAACCAATGGCGGAAACATCGGGATGAGACGAAGTGTGAAGATTGCTCGAGACATCATAACGCTATTTGTGACAATATTTAGAAAAATCCAAATTTCATTTCGTAACTTCAAATAGTCAACATTACAAGGAATTCAAATACAACAAGTTTAACAAAAAAACAACATGATAACATAACAAAATTTGATACAACATATTAAACCCTAACGACTATATGTGTATCTAGGCATCAACGCTACTTCTTTTCTTAGCATCATCCTCATCAACCTGTAACATGTTTAAAATAATTCAATGCAAAAGCAAAGGCGAGTATACAAGTTTGGTACATACATAGCATAAGATAAAAGTGTGAACAATCCCTCATAGCAAGCATGCGATTCAAGATAAACATTAAATATGGCATGTGTCTAACATATCAAACCAAGAAAACGCAACTTGCTCATGACATAACCAAAGTTTCAGTAGAGGCGGGTCGTTAATCCTATAGCGCTACATATGTCAAGGTTTGGCTAGTACGAAGTTAATGATAAGTTCTACACATAAGAATCACCCAAATTTAAAGTATCAAGCCATCACATATACAAGCATGTTATAGGAATGTTCATGTGTTTAGACAAAAGTTCATGTGTAAGTTTCAATAGGTAAACATGTTACACCCCAAAAGTGATAAAAGTAAAAAGGGGGAATACGAGTATACTCACAAAGTTTGCATATGTTTTCCGATTATCCAATTGTTGACGAGTAGAGATTTAGAGTCCGAATGTATAAGGGTTAAAGTTCAAGTATGTTTAGAGTCGAGATTCGGTGTTTAAAACAACATAAAAATAAGATATGAGAATAACATGGAAAATAATCATTTAGTACATATGATGCTTGTTCTTGACACTAGGAAACTCGAAGGAGTTTAGATGTTTTCATGGAACAAGGTTCCATTAGAATCGTGACAAGTTATCATAGTCTAGGATGATGTAATCTAGTACCCCGACATATGAACACTAGTTCATCATCAAAGATTCGATTATTCGAATAATATATTTAGGTTATATAATATATGTCCAATAGTTCAAGCATGAGGTAGAAGATTAAAATCTTCATTTTGGTACCTCTAAATGTCATAGAAGTCATGTAGGAGGTAGGAAGATCAAGTCTTCCATTTAGGCACCTCTATGTGTTCACCACTACACTTGATGTAAAAAAAAAACAACCAAGGAGGGTCATGAACATACAATAAAGAATAAGAAATATACACACTAACTAAGAGAAATCATCAAATCATGTGAGGATTGTATGTTTGGACAACCCAAGTTGTTCCATAATCACTCATGTATCAAAGACAAAGTTTGACATGACTTGTGGGTTAAAAACCCTAAACAAAACACCAAGTTTATGAGGTTTAATCCTCTGATTTTAAATGTCTCAACCTTGTTTTTAAGCTTAACCAACCATGGGATAAGTTGTAAGCATTAGGACATAGGTATGAGATGTGTTAGACACAAGTTGCATAGGTTTAAACAAGTTTTTGATGAACACAAAAACAAACAGAAAGTTTATGGACTATTTCGGGGCATTTCCAGGTCTGATTTCTCCAAGGAGAAGTCTAGGAATCGAACCCCATGATTATACAAGCAAGTAGGAAAAAGAATCGAGTGAATCGGATAAGAATTGAGTGAGTTATGCTCATTTTCGTGAAGGGGTGTCAATCTACTCGAACCCTTGCTTTCAGCTACGGTTTGGTGGATGTTTTGTGAGTTTTTAGGGTTGCAAAAGTGGTAGGGAGGCTGGTTATAAGTGGTATTTATAGGGGGAAGGATTAGGGTTTCAATGGGTTGGGCTTTGGAAGTGTTTAGAAGGGGTTACACCTTGAAACTAGCCCACAAAACCCAACTATACGGGGCTGAATTTTGCTGAATTGGGCTGCCATATTTCTTTATTTTTTTTTATTTTTTAAAACATTATAATGAGTAATTTTGTTAATTAAGTTGTGTAATAATGTGCAACAATGCTTCCCCTAACTTGTAACAAGGTGAAATATGAAATAAAACATGATTTAACTAGGTAAAAATTGTAATGTATAAGTTTTATTTACGTAGCAAGTTCCGTATTTTACAACGATTACAATGAAAGAATGGTTATAAGAACACAAGATTTCCAAAGTTAGAATTTCATGTAAGGTTTCTAAATGTAGGAAGTTTGAAAACGCAGGGCGTTACAGTCTCCCCTCCTTTAGGAAATTTCGTCCCGAAATTTATTCAAGAGGAAGGCTTGAAAGAGTTTTTGGCATAAAGGTGATCATTAAGAATTGAAACTTGGGAAGTTTGAAAGTTTTGAAAAGTACCAAATTTTGGAGAACGTCAAGGTAGATTTGCAAGGGGAAGTTCTTAAGGATAGTATAAAAAAAATCATACTTTCGTAAAACCTGTTTATTGAGAGGAACGAAAAGGTTTGTTACTTTAAATAAAGCAATAGAGGTATACTAAGTATAGTTTCACAAGAATCAAGAATAGGGAGACTATTTTATAGGTAACGAGGTAAGTTAGGACTCAAATGTTTAAACAAGCTGGATTGCGAACGAGTTTTGTATAAAATAATACGAGTATAGAATGAACGAATGACTCTTAAAGAGTACAAGTATGTGAATAGCATAAGTGTTGGATAGATGAACGTAGTGTGTTAAGGATGAAGTCTCGTCATGAATAATCGGATATAATGCGTTTGTGAGTTGCGTGAAGTTGTATTAGGTCCAAAAGGTCTGCAACACACTGAATTTCTCATGGCACGTTTTACGAAAGTTTGGTAACATGGTGAAAACACTTATATATAGGAAGTACCAGCGGCGTATCCACCATGTTTTAACCACATTACGTCCGTTTCGTTACTCGGGGTCATGTTACGTTCCGTGTCTTACCATACACAGTAGTACACTCTATGGTTCTCATACGCCTATCACTATAATCCCGTGTGCACCCGCGATTATACTGATCGTCGCATGATCCACATAGCTTGTACTAGTTATGTATGAATCAAGGTATACATGAATTTGAAAATAAGAATGTGTACGTAGAAGAATGTCGTATGTAAGCATGTTTATGTTTAAGCATGTATGGGACCTACGTAAGCGAATCCCTCGGATTACGCTCGCGTATAGGTACGAATGTACGAATCATGAGTAAGGATGAAAGTATGAGCATAAGTTTAAGTATGAATACGCATGAATGTATGAGCATAAACATAAAACGTGTAAGTAGTATGTGTACAAGTAGAAGCGTAAAACGTATAAGTAGTATGTGTATGAGTACAAGCATAAAACGTATGAACATAGGTGTAGGTATGAAAAATAAATATTGCGTATATGGTGTACGTTGAGACATTGCGGAGAAAAAAAAAGGTTAAGTATGTAGATACGAACGATATAAATGATGTTATCGCGAGATATCGTCTAAAATGTGTATGATGATGTGCATGTATAGTTGTTTAAACAAAACGTTGAGTTTGTCGAAGCAAAATTAGATTGAGCTTGGTTTGAATGGTAGAATATAGTTTGTATATGTAAAGGAACATAAAGTACTCATTGGTTATGCTTAACGTATTTTGTAATGATTGAAATGCTACTTTTGTTAAAAAAAAAAGGAGTTCACGTATGTTGAAAATTGTCGGTCCCCATGAAGTCTCTAGCCCACGTGTTTTGAAATTTGGATGACGAGTTAAGCGTTGTAGAGAAGGTTTTTTTTTTTTATTTTTTTTTAAATAACGGGTTTGTTTCATTTGCATCAAAACATGAAATTTTGAACTTTGAAATTTCTTGTGAAAACATCAACCCTTAGAAAAGAAATTTAGTAAAAGAACTTAGTGATTGTTTAAAAAATAATTTTAACAAAGGATTTATTGATGTTGGAAAGAGTATTTGGTAAAACGATCATATAACATCTATGAGGTCTTATAAGTAATTGAGAAAGGTTAGTTTGATTTCGATTAAGAGTGGAAGTCTCTAGTATGATGATATAATGTGAACGTGTTTCAGTTAATAAATCAGATGTGAAGTTCATGGGCAAGAGATTCATTAGACCGATTAAATTGATAGGTAGCATTTCGTAAGGTTTGGAAATTCATGTAGTAAAACGGTAAAGACATGATTAAGAATCTCGTGTATATGATTTGAGTGAAAATGGATGGTAGAATAAGAAGTACGTTTGATAAACAATGTATTTTGAAATCGGTATAAGTAGGTATTTTGAATAATGATAAATGATTTAGGTATAAAACATGATCGGGTTTGCATAATAAAATATTTTGAAAGAGAAGTTTTGGGTAACGGTCACCTAAGTAAGGGAATCACCCCTAACTCGTTGGTGAGGTCGTTTTAAGGGAAGAGGGGTGGAGTCAATCGTCAAGGTAAGGAAGTCACTCCAATCTCGATGATACCTCTCCACTAGTTGTTACAAGGAATATGAATTTAAATTATATGAAAATCATGCATATATAAATGTATCGAAAAGGTTCGATATGTTGTGCGTGTGAAAAGAGAAATCAAAGGTAAACTCGAGGTTAAAAGATTGCATCGTATAAAATGAACAATAGAAACACATGTTTGACCAAAGTTTGGAGTGTTCCAAACAGAACTTTGACTAACCAAAGTGGTCGAAAAGTCTTTTGAATTTGAGGAGCATGCTTTGGCCTAATAGGTAAAATACTCTCGCCGACAAGTCGGTTAACGGTATTTACCCTTCCGGTTACTACATGTCCCAAATCAATCGAAATTTCGAGACTTGGCGGGATTTATGAAAAAATCAAGGAGTGGAACTAGTCGACAAGGTGCGGGTTTCACCCCTATCTTGACGATTTCGTATCCTAAGTGTGGTTGGTACTCGTCGGGTCAAAATTTAAATTTCGACATGTTGACGAGGGTCCACTAGAATTTGAAATTTGAGATTTGCCATTTAGATGTGGATTTCACTCCTAGCTCAATGGCGATATCTCGTGTAAAAAGAAGAATAGATAGATTGAGAGTCGTTCACTAAATTGTGGGTTTCACGCCTATTTTGGTGAATTCGTCTCATTTGTACAATATGAGTGTTGTCGGATTTAGAATAATCGAGTAAAATGCATGAGGGAAGTGTATGTCGAAGGAGATACACAAACAAGTATAAACACATAAGAAAGCATATCAAGGATGATACTTAAATAATGAAATAAAACAAGTATTAACACATAGAGAAATATGTCAAGAATAACACATAAAGAATCGAACAACGAAAGAAGTGTTAACACATAATAAAACAAGCATTAATGCGTAAGAATAACATGTCGAATATTACACATGAGTAACATACATGTTTAAAAGAGCATAAATAAGTAACAAATAAAGTATCATGTAGTAGTCCAAGCAAAGCATACGAATAAGGTTCTAAAACTATACACTAGGCTAAACCATTCCTACTTTTCCTAATTCCCTATAGTTATGGCTCTGATACCAATCTGTCACACCCCAACCAATGGCGGAAACATCGGGATGAGACGAAGTGTGAAGATTGCTCGAGACATCATAACGCTATTTGTGACAATATTTAGAAAAATCCAAATTTCATTTCATAACTTCAAATAGTCAACATTACAAGGAATTCAAATACAACAAGTTTAACAAAAAAACAACATGATAACATAACAAAATTTGATACAACATATTAAACCCTAACGACTATATGTGTATCTAGGCATCAACGCTACTTCTTTTCTTAGCATCATCGTCATCAACCTGTAACATGTTTAAAATAATTCAATGCAAAAGCAAAGGCGAGTATACAAGTTTGGTACATACATAGCATAAGATAAAAGTGTGAACAATCCCTCATAGCAAGCATGCGATTCAAGATAAACATTAAATATGGCATGTGTCTAACATATCAAACCAAGAAAACGCAACTTGCTCATGACATAACCAAAGTTTCAGTAGAGGCGGGTCGTTAATCCTATAGCGCTACATATGTCAAGGTTTGGCTAGTACGAAGTTCATGATAAGTTCTACACATAAGAATCACCCAAATTTAAAGTATCAAGCCATCACATATACAAGCATGTTATAGGAATGTTCATGTGTTTAGACAAAAGTTCATGTGTAAGTTTCAATAGGTAAACATGTTACACCCCAAAAGTGATAAAAGTAAAAAGGGGGAATACGAGTATACTCACAAAGTTTGCATATTTTTTCCGATTATCCAATTGTTGACGAGTAGAGATTTAGAGTCCGAATGTATAAGGGTTAAAGTTCAAGTATGTTTAGAGTCGAGATTCGGTGTTTAAAACAACATAAAAATAAGATATGAGAATAACATGGAAAATAATCATTTAGTACATATGATGCTTGTTCTTGACACTAGGAAACTCGAAGGAGTTTAGATGTTTTCATGGAACAAGGTTCCATTAGAATCGTGACAAGTTATCATAGTCTAGGATGATGTAATCTAGTACCCCGACATATGAACACTAGTTCATCATCAAAGATTCGATTATTCGAATAATATATTTAGGTTATATAATATATGTCCAATAGTTCAAGCATGAGGTAGAAGATTAAAATCTTCATTTTGGTACCTCTAAATGTCATAGAAGTCATGTAGGAGGTAGGAAGATCAAGTCTTCCATTTAGGCACCTCTATGTGTTCACCACTACACTTGATGTAAAAAAAAAAACAACCAAGGAGGGTCATGAACATACAATAAAGAATAAGAAATATACACACTAACTAAGAGAAATCATCAAATCATGTGAGGATTGTATGTTTGGACAACCCAAGTTGTTCCATAATCACTCATGTATCAAAGACAAAGTTTGACATGACTTGTGGGTTAAAAACCCTAAACAAAACACCAAGTTTATGAGGTTTAATCCTCTGATTTTAAATGTCTCAACCTTGTTTTTAAGCTTAACCAACCATGGGATAAGTTGTAAGCATTAGGACATAGGTATGAGATGTGTTAGACACAAGTTGCATAGGTTTAAACAAGTTTTTGATGAACACAAAAACAAACAGAAAGTTTATGGACTATTTCGGGGCATTTCCAGGTCTGATTTCTCCAAGGAGAAGTCTAGGAATCGAACCCCATGATTATACAAGCAAGTAGGAAAAAGAATCGAGTGAATCGGATAAGAATTGAGTGAGTTATGCTCATTTTCGTGAAGGGGTGTCAATCTACTCGAACCCTTGCTTTCAGCTACGGTTTGGTGGATGTTTTGTGAGTTTTTAGGGTTGCAAAAGTGGTAGGGAGGCTGGTTATAAGTGGTATTTATAGGGGGAAGGATTAGGGTTTCAATGGGTTGGGCTTTGGAAGTGTTTAGAAGGGGTTACACCTTGAAACTAGCCCACAAAACCCAACTATATGGGGCTGAATTTTGCTGAATTGGGCTGCCATATTTCTTTATTTTTTTTATTTTTTAAAACATTATAATGAGTAATTTTGTTAATTAAGTTGTGTAATAATGTGCAACAATGCTTCCCCTAACTTGTAACAAGGTGAAATATGAAATAAAACATGATTTAACTAGGTAAAAAGTGTAATGTACAAGTTTTATTTACGTAGCAAGTTCCGTATTTTACAACGATTACAATGAAAGAATGGTTATAAGAACACAAGATTTCCAAAGTTAGAATTTCACGTAAGGTTTCTAAATGTAGGAAGTTTGAAAACGCAGGGCGTTACATGATCATCCTTTCCTGGAATATACTTATCCCAACTAAACCCAGAAGCAACTTTTTCATCATCTTGGTTTACGATAAGTGCCTTCTCAGGTTTGTTCTCAATCTGAGGTCTCTGAATTGTAGGCTGTTGGTTTGGGCGGTGATATATAGCCTGTCTGTAATAATCATTGGTGAACGGGTTCTGATGATTCTGCACTTCACGATTCGGACACTCGCGCTTGAAATGACCTCGTTCTTTGCACTTAAAACAGGTAACTTTTGTCTTATCGAACCCTAATTTCTGATCAGGACCTGACAGACTGCTTCTACCCGTGATCTCCATAAAGCGTTGAGCTCTTCTAACCAGACTCGCCATACACCACTTTATATCTATCAGTTCCAGTTCTTCCGGATCGATCTGATCGTAATCCTCTTTAGTCATATCGGGATTACCGATCCTACCAGCGACCAAATCTTCATAAGCTTCCAGAACTGATGCCAGTAATGCAATGTGCTGCTTGGCTGCATTCTCGGTGATTTCATTCCCATTCTTGATGTTAACCACAATGTTACATTGCACACCAGACACAAACGTCTGTTGATTTGACCCTATAGAACTTTGAGGAGAATTCTGCTCTGAGACTTTGACATTCGGCTCGTAGTTAGCAAATGGAGTCCACTGACTCGACTGATAGGCATTTGGAGCAGCAGATGAAGTGTTGTCAGCACTAAATGTGACACCTGTGTCACCGCGACCATCAAACAAATACCAAGCCGATGAAATATTGTATTTCATACTTGGGATCTTGTATAAATATGTGTATGTTTTGCACATATCAATTATTGTTCAATTTCAAACTCTACATTGCTTTCTAGAGCATTATACGCAAACTGGTGCGTAAACGTACTCAGTTTAATGCGACAAATACTCCGGAACATCAACATATACTCAACATACCTTAAATAACCTTTACATAACTTAGAAATAAGTTTTGAAGGCTTGGGTATAGCAAAAACAAGTTAATTCGCTTACAGGGACTAAACTTGACAAACTGCGAAAGTATGCCAATTTGAACTGTAACGAACATTCCGGAACATGTTCATAAGTTAAACATACCCTAAATATCCTCTACATATCTAAGAAATAGGCTTTGAGGTGTTTGGTATGCTAAAACAAACTTTTGGATCATTCAGGGACTAAAAGTGTTAAAAAGTGCACAAGTTTGCACTTTCGCGCATAACTTACGTTCTGAATACATCCGGACATCCAAAAATTTATGTAAGCATCCGTATATTATGCCTTAGTGTTGGGCATGAGAAAAATCCATTCGTCGCGTCATTTGGATCGTCTTTCGCGCTTATGCGCATTCCGTCGTAATTAAGCGAACATCGCAATCGTACGGCCAAACGAACCGACATCCGGAATATTTTTGAGCATATTTCATGTCCCCTACACTTTAACTTCATCTTAGAGCCTTGAAATGAGGTTAACGGGGCTTAAACGTGCCAAAAATGGGCCAAAATACGTGTTTCTGAAGTGCAGGGACCAAAATTGTAAATTCTGATCTGGGAACCTTAGGCGGGGCGCGTAAGGATTTACCAAATCCTTACGCGGGGCGCGTGAGACTGTCAGACAGATTCAATGTATCTATTTAATGCAGTTGGCCTTTCGGTCGATCAAGAGGCAATGCCCTTTCACCCAATCAAGAGCCAAGGGGCAATTTCTGACTTACCACAAGAATTTGACAAGTGTACGCTCGAGATCGCGGCACGATATTCGATAAACGATCCTAACGGTTCCACTTTTCCTATAAATACCCCCCCCCCTTTGTTCCAAAAACCCACAAAATCTGATCTTAAGGCTCTAAGTTGGAACCATTGTTCCATACCTGAGCTATTTGATCTAGATTAGCACTCGGGGACCTTCCGTAAGTCTTCTTTCGCTCTTTTATCGCTTTTCGAGTCCGAAAGTCAATGTTTTGTTGACTTTCTGCATTGACCAGCTTATGGTCGATGCGAAGTTCATGGAACTTCATAACGTGAGCATGATCACGATGGTTATAGTCCGTAGTGACTATACCTACGGATCACCACGTTAACTAGGCTCAGTGACGGGTCGTAGTTTCGGCCAAAATGTGCATTCTTGCATATTTTGTAACCAAACTACTCGTGAGCATCAAAGCCGTTTGTTTTGATGCCCAACCTGTTTTCTAAACTTAGTTAAGCATGTTCTAACATGCTTAGCTCGTCACGTTTAGTATAGTGCTTATATAGGGTCGTAAGGTAAGCGATCTAAACCATCGCTTATACTTTCGAACCCGACCCATTTGGTCGATCTTTAGGATCCGACCAAACATATTAGGTGACCATAGCTATAACCTTCCGAGGTTATACCTTGTGGTCGCAATGTTAGGCGTTCCATACGCGTTCTACGCGAATGACGCGTTAGGGTGGCATAAGCTACCTCAACGGGTCGTGACGGACCGTAAGCACTTAGGTTAAGTTTCATTTTAGTATGTAGGCTTTGTTAAACCATATTACACGAGTCTCCATACTCGTTTGGTTTTCGAACCCGCGTACTGTCCGATCCTTCCGATTTGGTCCGGTATATTAACATAAGCTACCTATTAGGTGCCGTTGATATTCCGTGATCTTTAGCATTATCTGGTTATTATACAAGGAACTCAAAGCAATCTCAGGTGAGTACATTGAACCCCATCTTTTACATGTTTTCGAGGAGTCAATGTGAGTACATTGAACCCCTCTTTTACCGTTTTCCAAACTCTTTTGGGGTGAAACACATGTGCCTACTTGCTACTTTTATGCTTTCCGGTTTTCACATCATATACTACTATGTTCGATAGTACATATATAGTACATGATTTCATTGTGTTTATGCTATGTATGCCCATTGTGTGCGTACTTAGTACATTATTTCACATTGCATATCTGTTGCATATGCTCATCCAGCATATGAACACATTATTCTACATTTTGAACCGTTGTACTCTACAATACATTTCATGCTACGTACGCCCATTGTGTGCATACGTAGTACATTGTTTCACATTACATTTCTGTTGCATATGCTCATCCAGCATATGAACACATTACCCTACATTTTGAACCGTTGTAACCATTTGACTATGTGAACCGTCTTACCCCTTTTGATTTCATGAACCGTCTGTAACCATTGAACCGTGTAAACCAGTTATATCCGTTGACATGAATTACATTTGACAATAGACATTTGACTATACATGAACATTTCTACCGTTGTTAAACATTTCATCTTGATGGTTTGGTTTGGGTAAGTGATTTAAGTAACGAGGCATGTGTAATATGATACAAGCATGGTGGATACGCCGCTGGTACTTCCTATATATAAGTGTTTGTATGGTATTACATATCGTAGCGTTATTTGAATCATTTCAATTTGAGACATAGAACATTTTATACAAATAACACGCTTTTCACAAGACATTGATTTACAAACAACAAATCTTATACAAACTCTTTTTACATGGTCATTCAGTTAAACAGGCATTGTTCTCTTATTTATACATATCATTTGATCTTACCGTTTTTCAAATGATTTACAAGACAAAGCAAAATACGAGGTTCATGACTAAACATTTTCTCCAACTCAAGTCATGAATTCCGTTTTCACAAAACCAATGTATCTCACAGGCATTTTTATGCTGACGTACCTATTTTCACATGTGTTTTCAGGAGATGACGCATAGGACTTATCAAGACATACTTAGGCGGACCTGTGCCTTAGTGACTTAAAATGAGACAAGAACTAGTTAATTTATGTTATGTACACTTTGATTCTTGTTCAGACAATGTAAACTTTCATGTTTGATTTATAAAACGAAACTTCATTTACCATGGATTTGAAACAATTGATTCTGTTACAACACTCCCCGACGTTTCCGCCACGTTTTGTATGTTCTACGTGGTCGGGGTGTGACAGAAAAGATGGTATCAGAGCCAATGGTTATAGGGAATTAGGTTATTAGTAATGCTTTGACCTAGTCTATAACCTTCCTAGGACCCTAACGCGAGTTCACTTGCGTTTAGTCATAAAACAATACCGTCACCTATCCTTAGGCGACGACCACAACAAGAACATAAATTTCAAAACCGCCTTGAAAACTAATCATCTGTTCTAGGATGATTGATTACTAGGTTTTGAACCCTCTATTTGTAAGGTTTTGAACCCTTTGTTATAAGGTTTTGAACCCTTTGTTATAAGGTTTTGAACCCCTTTGAATTTTCAAAACTCTCGTCAAAAGTTTTGGGTCCTAAATAGTGTGAACACGTGCGAACTGGAAGAGTGAATGCCTGTACCCTGGGTTTTCTGTCTAAGGTTAGAGTGTTCTTACAAATCCACATAATCGGACCAGTCACTCTTACCTGGGAACTCTTGGGGTGAGTGTCCACTTATAGGTGAGCATGTCTTCGCGATACACTATGAGGATCTATTTGCTTTGATTCAGCCTTGGTGTTGTTTGTTTGCTTCATGATTCGAACAAATAACCATCAACCGTGATTATGGTCGGTGATTGTAACATCCTATTCTTACCCAATACCATTTTATTTGTTTCCTTTCATGTTTTCCTCTTTTAGAATGCCTCCTCGACGCGAACACCAGATAGCAACTGCCGAGCTGGCAGAAATTATTGCGCAGCAGATGGCTGCTCAATTCCCAAATCTCTTTGCTCAATGGAACCAAGCCAACAACAACAACAATGGTACATGCAATTTCAAGAACTTTAACTCGGCTAAACCACTCAAGTTTAGTGGTTCCGAGGGAGCAACTGGGCTTCTCCAATGGTTCGAGAGCATCGAGAATACCTTTCGCCACGTGCAGTGTCCGGAAAATCGCAAGGTCAAGTTTTCTTCGAGTGTGTTTCAGAAGAGGGCTCTTACATGGTGGAACGGGGTAATGAGAGACCGTGGTGCAGATGTTGCTCTAGCACAAACATGGGCTGAACTGAGAGCCCTTATGATGAGAGAGTTTTGTCCTCGTCATGAACAACGAGCGTTGGAGAAGGAGATTGATGATTTGAAACAAGATAGTGGCGAACACAGGGCATATACTGATAGGTTTGAGGAGTTGAGTCTACTTTGCCCGACTATGGTTGCCCCACTCGACAAGGCTATCGAAAGGTACATCGACGGCCCGCCTGACTCGGTACAAGACATTGTCACTGGTAGCAACCCTACCACACTCCGTCAGGCCATTGAGCTATCTGCAACCTTGACTGAATCGCAGATCAGAAAGCATTAACTTTTTCGAAAGGGTGACAAGAAGCCAATCGAGGAATCAAAGACCATGGATGAACAGACTGAATCTCCTAAGAAGTCAAAGAAGCGAAAGGCTTCTCAGAACTTCGCCGTGGTCGCTCACAATGGTCAAGCCGTCCCCAACCAACCAGCTCAACCCCATGCTAGAAAACCATACAATGGAACTGCACCTTTGTGCAACCAATGTAGCCTCCATCATCACGCAAATGTACAGTGCCGCAAATGCCAAACTTGTGGACTCATAGGCCACACAGCAAGAGTCTGCCCAGCTGCAGCTGCGCCAAACCAAGCTGGCAACAATCCTGCTCAAGGTCGTTTTCTACTAGGCTCTTGTTTCAACTGTGGCGAGATGGGTCATTTCCAAAGAAATTGCCCAAAGCTTGCTAATACAAATCCAGCACAGGGATAAGCATCTGACTGACAAGAAGACAACATCGTTTAGAAATAATCACGTCTTATGTATTATTTTCTTTTGTTGTCAAGGTCCAAGAAACCGTTGTTATCGTTGTTTATAAATAAATTTTTTATTTACATTGCAATGTATTTGTATGGTTACATATATAAACGACGTACCCCCTTACAATACCGACAATCAAGGAACCGTATTCCTTAAAGAACAAACTACCCCCAAAATTCTCCCATCTTATGATCTCTTGCGTCTTCCACGAAATTCCTAAGTACCCGTTTATTCTAAGGAAACGAAGTACAAGGCGCGGGTTACAATACAAGACGAATACCCAAAGTACCACTATAAATCCTTAATAGGGTGCCTAAGGATTTCCCGTATGTCTTTAATTGTTGTATACCTTCATTCGAATGTGGTGATTCCTTGTAATCAAAAATCAAATTTTGGGAGATCTTCCTATCTTCTCAGATAGATTCCAGTGAACATTGAGACCCGTCTATTGGTTTCCATATCCGTATTCAATCAATAACAAGTTAAAAACAAATTATGATCAAGTTAAACAAGTATGTGACTTTGTGCTTATGTGTTCCCTTATGTGTTGTTATGTGATCCAAATTATGCTATCCAAATCCTCGTAGAATCTTACATATCCTTGTACAAGAGATTCATCGTAGGATACCCAGGGGTATTACTTAAAATCCTCAATGGACTTCTATGTTATAGTTAAGTCCCTCGGATTATAAAGTACTACTTCATAATTAGACCCTTGAGTGGTCTACTTAAACAGATTCATCCAAAAATCTGGATAAGGATATCATGTGATGATATAGCTGAAAGGACTCCTTGGTGGCCTAACTAAGAAGATCCCCTGTCGATCTAATTAAAAGGAACCGATGGAAGTCTAGTCACCCTCATCACAAGTTTGATATCCTTCCCCAAAACATTACGAAACAAACTGTGCGGACTGTGCAAGGGATTACGTAATTATGGATGCATACATAATTATGGAATTTAGTGCCCAGAAATCACAGCAAGTTCTATCATGTGTCTAGAGTTAACCCTATTCATTTCCAACTCCGATGAAACAACCGTTGAAAATGATTCCGTTTAGTTCATTTTCGTTTCTGAAGATTTATCCGTTGAGGGAATGAATATCCGTTGTGTAATCCTTCATTTCCAACTCTGATGAAGCAACCGTTGAAAATGATTCCGTTTAGTTCATTTTCGTTTCTGAAGATTTATCCGTTGAGGGAATGAATATCCGTTGTGTAATCCTTCATTTCCAACTCTGATGAAGCAACCGTTGAAAATGACTCCGTTACTTCATTTTCGTTTCTGACGATTTATCCGTTGGGGAAATGAATATCCGTTGTGAAATCCTTCATTTCCAACTCTGATGAAGCAACCGTTGAAAATGATTCCGTTTAGTTCATTTTCGTTTCTGAAGATTTATCCGTTGAGGAGATGAATATCCGTTGTGTAATCCTTCATTTCCAACTCTGATGAAGCAACCGTTGAAAATGACTCCGTTAGTTCATTTTTGTTTCTGACGATTTATCCGTTGGGGAAATGAATATCCGTTATGAAATCCTTCATTTCCAACTCTGATGAAGCAACCGTTGAAAATGATTCCGTTTAGTTCATTTTCGTTTCTGAAGATTTATCCGTTGAGGAGATGAGTATCCGTTGTGTAATCCTTCATTTCCAACTCCGATGAAGCAACCGTTGAAAATGACTCCGTCTGTTCATTTTTCGTTTCTGAAGAGTTATCCGTTGAGGAAATGAATATCCGTTGTGAAATCCTTCATTTCCAACTCTGAGGAAGCAACCGTTGAAGATGACTCCGTTAGTTCATTTTCGTTTCTGACGATTTGTCCATTGAGGAAATGAACATCTGTTTGCTTATTCCGTCATTTCCATTTCTGAAGAATACTCATTGAGGAAAATGACTCCGTCTGTTCATATTCGTTTCTGAGGAATGACCGTTAAGGAAATGACAGGATATTGCCTTACATATCGCTGGTGGTTATTTGGCAAAGTCACAAATAGACTCCTACGAATAAATTTCGGGACGAAATTTCCTAAAGTAGGGGAGACTGTGACACCTGTGTCACCGCGACCATCAAACAAATACCAAGACGATGAAATATTGTATTTCATACTTGGGATCTTGTATAAATATGTGTATGTTTTGCACATATCAATTATTGTTCAATTTCAAACTCTACATTGCTTTCTAGAGCATTATACGCAAACTGGTGCGTAAACGTACTCAGTTTAATGCGACAAATACTCCGGAACATCAACATATACTCAACATACCTTAAATAACCTTTACATAACTTAGAAATAAGTTTTGAAGGCTTGGGTATAGCAAAAACAAGTTAATTCGCTTACAGGGACTAAACTTGACAAACTGCGAAAGTATGCCAATTTGAACTGTAACGAACATTCCGGAACATGTTCATAAGTTAAACATACCCTAAATATCCTCTACATAGCTTAGAAATAGGCTTTGAGGTGTTTGGTATGCTAAAACAAACTTTTGGATCATTCAGGGACTAAAAGTGTCAAAAAGTGCACAAGTTTGCACTTTCGCGCATAACTTACGTTCTGAATACATCCGGACATCCAAAAATTTATGTAAGCATCCGTATATTATGCCTTAGTGTTGGGCATGAGAAAAATCCATTCGTCGCGTCATTTGGATCGTCTTTCGCGCTTATGCGCATTCCGTCGTAATTAAGCGAACATCGCAATCGTACGGCCAAACGAACCGACATCCGTAATATTTTTGAGCATATTTCATGTCCCCTACACTTTAACTTCATCTTATAGCCTTGAAATGAGGTTAACGGGGCTTAAACGTGCCAAAAATGGGCCAAAATACGTGTTTCTGAAGTGCAGGGACCAAAATTGTAAATTCTGATCTGGGAACCTTAGGCGGGGCGCGTAAAGATTTACCAAATCCTTACGCGGGGCGCGTGAGACTGTCAGACAGATTCAATGTATCTATTTAATGCAGTTGGCCTTTCGGTCGATCAAGAGGCAATGCCCTTTCACCCAATCAAGAGCCAAGGGGCAATTTCTGACTTACCACAAGAATTTGACAAGTGTACGCTCGAGATCGCGGCACGATATTCGATAAACGATCCTAACGGTTCCACTTTTCCTATAAATACCCCCCCCCCTTTGTTCCAAAAACCCACAAAATCTGATCTTAAGGCTCTAAGTTGGAACCATTGTTCCATACCTGAGCTATTTGATCTAGATTAGCACTCGGGAACCTTCCGTAAGTCTTCTTTCGCTCTTTTATCGCTTTTCGAGTCCGAAAGTCAACGTTTTGTTGACTTTCTGCATTGACCAGCTTATGGTCGATGCGAAGTTCATGGAACTTCATAACGTGAGCATGATCACGATGGTTATAGTCCGTAGTGACTATACCTACTGATCACCACGTTAACTAGGCTCAGTGACGGGTCGTAGTTTCGGCCAAAATGTGCATTCTTGCATATTTTGTAACCAAACTACTCGTGAGCATCAAAGCCGTTTGTTTTGATGCCCAACCTGTTTTCTAAACTTAGTTAAGCATGTTCTAACATGCTTAGCTCGTCACGTTTAGTATAGTGCTTATATAGGGTCGTAAGGTAAGCGATCTAAACCATCGCTTATACTTTCGAACCCGACCCATTTGGTCGATCTTTAGGATCCGACCAAACATATTAGGTGACCATAGCTATAACCTTCCGAGGTTATACCTTGTGGTCGCAATGTTAGGCGTTCCATACGCGTTCTACGCGAATGACGCGTTAGGGTGGCATAAGCTACCTCAACGGGTCGTGACGGACCGTAAGCACTTAGGTTAAGTTTCATTTTAGTATGTAGGCTTTGTTAAACCATACTACACGAGTCTCCATACTCGTTTGGTTTTCGAACCCGCGTACTGTCCGATCCTTCCGATTTGGTCCGGTATATTAACATAAGCTACCTATTAGGTGCCGTTGATATTCCGTGATCTTTAGCATTATCTGGTTATTATACAAGGAACTCAAAGCAATCTCAGGTGAGTACATTGAACCCCATCTTTTACATGTTTTCGAGGAGTCAATGTGAGTACATTGAACCCCTCTTTTACCGTTTTCCAAACTCTTTTGGGGTGAAACACATGTGCCTACTTGCTACTTTTATGCTTTCCGGTTTTCACATCATATACTACTATGTTCGATAGTACATATATAGTACATGATTTCATTGTGTTTATGCTATGTATGCCCATTGTGTGCGTACTTAGTACATTATTTCACATTGCATATCTGTTGCATATGCTCATCCAGCATATGAACACATTATTCTACATTTTGAACCGTTGTACTCTACAATACATTTCATGCTACGTACGCCCATTGTGTGCATACGTAGTACATTGTTTCACATTACATTTCTGTTGCATATGCTCATCCAGCATATGAACACATTACCCTACATTTTGAACCGTTGTAACCATTTGACTATGTGAACCGTCTTACCCCTTTTGATTTCATGAACCGTCTGTAACCATTGAACCGTGTAAACCAGTTATATCCGTTGACATGAATTACATTTGACAATAGACATTTGACTATACATGAACATTTCTACCGTTGTTAAACATTTCATCTTGATGGTTTGGTTTGGGTAAGTGATTTAAGTAACGAGGCATGTGTAATATGATACAAGCATGGTGGATACGCCGCTGGTACTTCCTATATATAAGTGTTTGTATGGTATTACATATCGTAGCGTTATTTGAATCATTTCAATTTGAGACATAGAACATTTTATACAAATAACACGCTTTTCACAAGACATTGATTTACAAACAACAAATCTTATACAAACTCTTTTTACATGGTCATTCAGTTAAACAGGCATTGTTCTCTTATTTATACATATCATTTGATCTTACCGTTTTTCAAATGATTTACAAGACAAAGCAAAATACGAGGTTCATGACTAAACATTTTCTCCAACTCAAGTCATGAATTCCGTTTTCATAAAACCAATGTATCTCACAGGCATTTTTATGCTGACGTACCTATTTTCACATGTGTTTTCAGGAGATGATGCATAGGACTTATCAAGACATACTTAGGCGGACCTGTGCCTTAGTGACTTAAAATGAGACAAGAACTAGTTAATTTATGTTATGTACACTTTGATTCTTGTTCAGACAATGTAAACTTTCATGTTTGATTTATAAAACGAAACTTCATTTACCATGGATTTGAAACAATTGATTCTGTTACAACACTCCCCGACGTTTCCGCCACGTTTTGTATGTTCTACGTGGTCGGGGTGTGACACTAAACCCGGTTTGAATCTTCGGACTCTGTACATTTGATGCTGCCGGACTATTCTTGTAATACAAAGACACATCCTGCGACATATTTGCTGAATTCATTTTCTTGATCTTTACCAACTCCAACTCATGAGCTTCAATTTTCTCTATAAACACGCTCAAACTGTAATTCACAAAATCTGAACTGTTTTTCAACATCATCAAATACGTTCCCCATTCCTCATAGGGAAGTGCATCACATAACTTGTCTATCCACTCCTCATTCGTCTTTTCGATATTCAACCTTCTCATCTCTACCACCAGATGACAATACCTCTCGATAAGCTGCTTTGTCGATTCACCTTTAATTCCTGTGAATATATCAAATTCTTTCTTTATCAGTGCTTTCTTACTCTTGATCATCGACGCACTGCCTTTGAATTTCTGTTCCAAAGCTTGCCATATCGACTATGCACTATCATGGTGCTGTAGCGGAACTAGAATATCCTCTTTTATCGCTTGCTGCAGGATGCTAACCATCTTCTTTTCTGCTTTGAACTCGACCTGTTCCGCATCTGTAAGACTGGCAATGGTCTTCAACATATTCAACCCGTCTACCGGAGGAACATACTTCCGTTCGATTTTTATCCAGCACTCTAGATGGTTTGCCTACACCCAATTTTTGAACCTCCCGGACCATCCTGCATATTCATCCAAACTCATCAATTTCGGAGGCTTCTGCATCGTTCCAAGCTCGTTTTCCAGATTTACATTCTGCATGATGCTAGCAGGACTCTGAGTAACTATACCACTACCCGCAAACATGTTGTAAAAATCTTGGCTTTCCATTTTCAGTCGTAACGAAGAAATTTTCAAACAGTCTGAATAAGCGAACCACAGTGGCTGAATAAGCGAAGCACACTGGCTGAATAAGCGAACCACAGTGACCTTGGAGCGGACCACAATAATGTCAAATAAGCGGATCAAAAGTTGTTTGAATAAGTGAACCCACCACTGAACTCTGGAGCGGACCAGAATGTTGCACTTGGAGCGGACCAGGCAACTGACTTTCGAGCGAACCACAAATGAATTCTGGAGCGGACCAGAATTTGTACTTTGAGCGGACCAGAAAAATTGTCGTTCAAGCGGACCAGACGAGCGAACCCGCAACCAAAACATACATTTCGAGCGAACCAGAACAAAAATCAGGAGCGAACCAGCACAACTTGTACGTTGGAGCGGACCAGAAAAGCGAACCAAAAGACTGACAAATACGCGGACCTACTTCACGAGGGTTTTTATGTCACTTTTAGGTCGTATTTTGATCTGAATCTTTCGAGGGTTTGTTATTAGTGTATTTTACACCTGTTGTCCAATTTTCTGTCCATTTCCACCGTTCAAACAGTCCAAATCTACAAAAGTCCGTGTAAAAAGCTTCGTATCTAGCAAACTAACTCGCAACTGGCTCTGATACCAATTGTAGGATCAGTTTTGACCTCTCGAGTGAGTCAATTAGAGCTAGTGCTTACTGAAAATGTGGCGGAAACACATTTTCAGCATGATACAAAGAAAACCGTAAAAGAATGAAGTAGAAACAGAGAATTCACACTTAAAATACTTTTTCTTCACTTGATAACGCTTGCCGTACGGACAGCAGTTCGACGTGGGATCTCAGACAACGTTACAAGTGAAATGACAACAGGGGGTATTTATAGACTAGCCGGTCCGCTCATGTGACATGTCCACAAGAGCGATCCTGACAACTTGGCTGGTTCGCTTTTGTGGACACTTGACACAAAAGCGGACCTACAAACTAAACTTCATAAAATTACACTTTAACCCCCTGTAATTACACAAAAAGACCTATCTGGACCCTATACATTAATCTAGCATTACAAAGACGCAGGCTTTAGACATTGTGCATCAACAGAGTCAGAAGTGTTGAGGATCAAATTCTTGATCGTGATAAAAGGGTGAAAGCTTCAACTGACAGATTAAGAGAATTAACTAATAAAATTGAAAATGATAAAATTGACCAAGAAAAGGTTAGGAAAGAAAATGAAAGGTTAGTTCTTGAAAATCGTCAGATCACTGAAAATTTTGAGAAGCTTAAACGCACAATGAAAGATAATGATGACAGAAATGGTAAAACTTATAAAGAAAATGTTCATCTAACGACAGTGCTTAGGATAAAAGAAGAATTAATCAATCAACAACTAGATGAAATCGCAAAATTAAAGCTTAAATTTCAAGAAGCTGAAATTGAAAATGAGCGAATCCAGTTGAAGCTTAAGAGTTACAACTCCGCAAGCTTTGTTTTGCAACACATTGTTCCCAACCCCATCGGGAAAAACAAAGCAGGCGAAGATGTGTACTTTGATGGAACCGGGGTGGGTTTTCATCAAGTTCCACCACCAGTTCTTGACAATTATTCGAAAAAGCAATCTGGGTTGGTTGAAATTGAAGAAGAAAATGAAGTGAAACTTCCTGATTAAATTGATGTTACCCTTTCTCCTTAATCATCAGATGACAGAGATTGTTAAAAGCACAGCTGAAAGTGTTTCAGCTGAATATGATGAATGTTTCTTTGACAAATACATTCCGAAACAAAAGTCCAAAAACAACTTAAATGATGAACCTACTCTTGTCATGTACAAGATGTCGGGATCTGATAAGTTGTATTCGGATTCTGAGTTTCCACTAGAGAATGTAAATGTTGCCAAGCTGACGAATTGTAACATTCCTAGTTTTTATATAAGAATTATGAGTCTGGCTAAATTTATTAACCACTAGTAAATAATAACTAGTTTATTTTTAATATAAATATTCAACCCAAATAGTTTTAAACACTATTTTATATATAGTTGGTTGAAATATTATTTGGCCTGTATATGGTTGACCTTTCTAATAAAATAAAAGTATATAAAAACTTATATTATTAGACGGGTAGTCTACGGGTAAGTTGACAATTAGAAATATGAAGTACCTAGTCGGACCCAGTAACCGTCGAAATAACTAAATTATAAAAATAACATTATATTTGAACCTACTCTATTTTTAATAAAACTTGGTTCAAAATATAGACACAAATATTCTGGTTCTAATGACATATTTATTATTTAATAAAACGTTATATTTTATAAGTTATAAACACCCAATAAGTAAAGCCGCTAAATTAATTATAATAAAATAATATTACAATTTTACACTTAAGATTTTGGTTGAATTATGTATATTTCGAGACAATCGAAAGAAACAAAACAAATTATATATAATAATATAATAATAATACTAACATCAAAATAGAACATTCAATATGAATGCTAACGTGGAAAGATAACATGCCTACAACAAATACATGACTAACAAAGTTGATGTATACGTGGCCAATCCCCAATATTTGAACAAGAGTATAAATAGAAGCCATGTTCTCAACTTTCAATTGCTAAAACTTTTCTTTTCTGCCTATACCCTTTTCGTTCATATATATGTTCTTTTCTTTCTTTCCCTTCTTTAATAAAATAAAGCCATGCTTCGTTTTAAGTATTGTGACTCCCGATCACCGCTACCCTTTCCGATTGATTTGAGCCCCATAACGCATGTCAGGGCTCTGCCCGACTAAGTTCGTTTGGGTTCTGTCACGGGACATCGGGACAAGGTTGATTTAGGGGTACTATACTTAACACGAGTGCATTATATATTTTTAATAGCCCAAAAGTATACCCAAAATTTATACCAGGAGTCTTTCTAGTTGAACCCTAAAGTTACACAAGGGGTCCATTCTCTTTTCTCACCGTTTTATTTCCTTTTTGTGATTTACCCAAAACTATTATTTATTTTGTAAACAAATCTCGTCAAAAGTCATATCTATTATTTTATTTACCCAATAGGAAACCCTAGTTGAGACACCCAAGTAATTCTACACAACTCCTAAAATTTCCAGAACAAACAGAATCAGGATCAGGGCCCCTAAAACTCAGGGGGGGGGGATTCCCCACTTGACGATTATCCTTATAACTTGCTGTCTAAATTGAAATTATTCGTTCCGTCGACTCAGCCAGCCTACTCCCACACGCGGCAAACCTATGGTCATTACGTGTCCCTTACGGACCGTAAGGGATAAGTCTTACGGTCCGTAAGCCTGTCAAATTTCGTGTATAAATAGCAGGCATCGGCACTTGCAGTCTGCTGTTCATTCGACGATTAAATTCCGATTATACACCGAGTTATCGTCCAAATACTGTAAAAACACACACGCGAATCACTAATTAGTATAGCAGGGTGCTGCTACGATACAGGGTATTAACTCGATCACTATTACGATTCATTTTCCGACCGATCAATATATCCAATGGATGTTTAAGTGCCACCCACATTAGGGTTATACTTTGTCGTTCGTCGTTAAATCGATGGATGTTTAAGTATCGCACTTTGTCGTTCGTTGTGAGAATTTGATCTTGTGAGTTATCGTAATTGTTGTATTAAGTTAACTACTTAGTTCGTGTGCACTAGGTTACAAGGCTAAATCAATAGGCTAAGCTCTGCCTGTATAAATCTGCAATATATCAAAGCTTATCTGTAGACTAAACTTTGGCCGTATGAATCTGCATGATTATAATGTGAGTTATTCTCTTTTTATCAAATGTTTTACAATACTCCAAATTATTTTCAGAATTATAATTACAGTGATTAAGTTTATGTAATCACCAAATTACAGCCAGTATGTGGGGTATTGTGCACATTACTACTGTTTTTATCACATTAGGTGGGCGAACCTAAATTTAAGTGATATACGTCATTCATTGGGGCAGCCAATGGTGATATGACCACAGTCACAGATCCGGTCGAGTGACAAATACTGTGGGTAGTTGGTAGATATCTGAAACATATGTAAAAACTCTTAATACTGTAAATTATAACAAATGAGTCATTTTAATAAATAGAATGATTCACTCAGTATTTCCCGCTGACAAAACCTTTTTAAAACACGTTTCAGGTAATTACAGTAGATTGGAGTAAGAATTGGATCCGGCACTGAAGGACTTCAAGAAGTGGCTTATTTTATTAATTAAATCAAATTAAGAAATATTGTTTTTATTAAAAGCTAACTTTGTAAAACATGGAATTTATTCCATCTATTTAAATAAAATCCGGTGTTTCTAAACTCTGATATTTTCCCTAACTCACGGTCCTGATGAAATTTCCGCTGCAATGTTTTTCAAAATAATCACCGGTACCACTGGACTGCTCGCGGCACCCGATTCCTGCCAGGATGGGGTCGGGGGACGTGACAGTAAAGGTGGTATCAGAGCTAAGCCACTGCTTTAAGCTTGTAAGTGTTTTGATAATAATACTTATGCTTAAATAAAAGAGTTAGGAGATTGCTATTAACGGGTAGCACATCTGATAGCATTTAGACTTGAATATAAGAAAAGATGCTTTAGTATAAGCTAAGCCACTTGTTTAAGCAATTAGGTGTTATAATAATACCTAAAGTTTAAACGGAGAGTTAGTAACTTAATATTATCTGATAACACTCCGGATAAATATTTAGACTTGAACTTAAGAATTTTGCCTTAATATAAGCTTCAAGATAAAATTACTTGTATAAGGTAATAGATATTGGCATTCCATAAGAATGATGATTAGCAGGAAATAGCACTTAATTGCTATTAATTCTTGCTTATTGATATTACTTGGGTCAGAATAAGATATGTTACGGGAAATACAAGTTTCCTTGATTTTGGATAAAAGCCCTAATAAAAGAGGCACTTTTAAAAAAAAAATCTTGAAAAGATATTATTTATGGGAAATAGAAAATTTTCTCCGGTAAAACTGGATATAGAGTAGCAGACTCTCCAGCTTGTCTGGATATACTGAAGTTACCTCTCTGGCGCGAACCGGATAAGACGAGGTAAATAATATGTCAAATCAGTGACAAGATTTCCCTAAATAAAATCATGACTAGATATTTGACTTGTTTTTGGAAATATGAATCTGCTAAATACATTGATCTTATAGAAGGTATGTATATTACAGCATGTGAAATATATAATTATATAGATATGTATATCTATAAGGAATTTCAAAAGTCGATTAGGAATAAAACATAAGCATATGTGTCTAGATTACTTTATTAGGAATCTCTTTTCCGATATCAAACATTATTTCGTTTGATCATTTGTCTCATAGTTCGTGTGACAAAATAAACAATGGAAACTCTATAAATTGGAACACCATCAAAAATATAAAAATTTCCAAATGCGTTACCATACATTATTAACGCAAGTAAGAAGCATGTAAAGTCATGTTAGTACACAAAGAAAACACATGAAAATTTAACATCCATAGACGTTGAAGTATATCCCACACGATTTTCCAAGGAAAGACCTTTGAAAAATATAAATTAGGCACGATGACACCAATGCTAATTCCGTCAGTAGAAAAACTACTAATAAAAAGAAGCACTTTGCCATATGATCCTACAACCGACATAAATCTTGCTGAGGTACGTTGTAATAAGATTTCACAATTATCGGTGTATAAGTCTAATCAGAGTCATAATAATTATCATCACTGCAAAAGGAGTCATATACCTTTGCAAATTCCCTATTTTATTTTATTCAACATTCCCTGGTAATGTCACTTAAAATTCCAGATAAAGTTTTTATATTTCTTTTTGTTGTTCTGACTTCTACATTTAATAAGTTGACTTTCACATTTCTATTTCCCCTAATAGTCATCGTACCATGAGGATTTCTTTCATAGTAGCAAATATCGATCTATTTCATTTCTTGGTAAATCCGCACATGCACTAATCATTATGCATGTGATTCATTTGATTTATGAAGACCACTAGAGGACTTCATTCCAATTTGTTATTTTATCCCAACTCAAATATCATTCCGCTTTTTGTACTGTGAACCGCATTATTGCAAAACAATAACTCTTTGATATCGAGTCAATAAATTTTGTTAAACCATTGAGGTAAAGAATTTATATTTTAAAAATTATATTGAGATATACTCTCATTTAAGTTTATAAGTTATTTATTATTAATAATTTTATTATTAGTAATAAATTAATAACAGAAGTGTTAATATTATTTATATGTACTAGGGTTATTGTCAGGGGAAGGTATTAAATAGCCTAGCCTTAGTTAGGCATGGACTGGCCACCTATGCTTAAACAAGGCAGCACTAACTAATATCCGCCATGATAATGACTAGTTAATTAAGTCATCCTACTTATGTAGTAAATCTTAATTATATATATAAATATTTTACTTTGTACTAAAAAGAGAAGACATATTTTCATAAAACAATACAAGAATTAGAGGAACGAATAAAATTATTATGTATCACATATTTTGTGGTAACTATGTACTATAACACTCTAGCAAGAAAATAACCATATAAGAATAATATAGTAGTCAGCGACTACATTGGGTTAGAAGAACATTGTAATATATAAAGAATAGTCCCCGTTTTCACTTATTTACAACATTTGTAAATACATTCACAACGTTATATGATTTCAAAATAAAAAAAAATAAGTAATTACATTGAATAGACCCATTAAGTATTATATATGTTTAAAAAATATTTCACAAATACTTTTGTACATTAAATATTTTTACACCTTTATTTACCACTTTCATTTAAAACAAAAGAGAATTCTTTTACAAAATAATAATACTAAAATATTTTGTAATGTAATAACTTCATTGCAGTGTTTTGTAATGTGTATTACATAATAAATATAAGTTATTTTAAACAGTATAGTAAAATACTATAATATTTATTTAAAAATGATAACCATTTACATATAATAAAAATATGAAACAAATTACAATTGCTTTAGTAATATAATATAATAGTTGGTCATGCCAAAACAACTTGTTCTTATTATATTTCCATCTCTATGATATAGTATGAAAAATATAGTCACTAATAATATACTATCATATTATTTCACAATTTAAAACAACTTGGAACTCTAAACAATGATACACTAACTCTATTGTCCTTTGGTATATCCTTGCAATTCACTCATCTCAACATATTAATTTCTCATATCATAAATTCAATATTTGACAAATCATTTTTCATACTTTTATTTCATTTGGAATCCGTCAATTCTAAGTCTTCCTCGGTTGCCAATCCAAATAAGCTTTCTTTTAGCAAAAGAATTTTTCACAATTATTTTAAAAATCTATTGATCATATTTCTTTTTGCTTAAACCTGGTCATTTTGAAAATTATATAATTCCATCTCATTCATTTGTCATCAATTTCTTGAACTAATTCAGTTGAACCATTGAATCCTACTTATGATACAACTCGTATTCGCAAAATTTGATATTTTACTGATGTGTCATCTACCTTAAATATTGTTTTTATTGACTAAAATATGACATACGTCTAAAAGAAATATCGTAACCCAAATCTCGAGGACGAGATTTAAAACAAGGTGGGGAGAATGTAACATTCCTAATTTTTATATAAGAATTATGAGTCTGGCTAAACTTATTAACCACTAGTAACTAATAACTAGTTTATTTTTAATATAAATATTCAACCCAAATAGTTTTAAACACTATTTTATATATAGTTGGTTGAAATATTATTTGGCCTGTATATGGTTGACCTTTCTAATAAAATAAAAGTATACAAAAACTTATATCATTAGACGTGTAGTCTACGGGTAAGTTGACAATTAGAAATATGAAGTACCTAGTCGGACCCAGTAACCGTCGAAATAGCTAAATTATAAAAATAACATTATATTTGAACCTACTCTATTTTTAATAAAACTTGGTTCAAAATATAGACACAAATATTCTGGTTCTAATGACATATTTATTATTTTATAAAACGTTATATTTTATAAGTTATAAACACCCAATAAGTAAAGTCGTTAAATTAATTATAATAAAATAATATTACAATTTTACACTTAAGATTTTGGTTGAATTATGTATATTTCGAGACAATTGAAAGAAACAAAACAAATTATATATAATAATATAATAATAATACTAACATCAAAATAGAACATTCAATATGAATGTTAACGTGGAAAGATAACATGCCTACAACAAATACATGACTAACAAAGTTGATGTATACGTGGCCAATCCCCAATATTTGAACAAGAGTATAAATAGAAGCCATGTTCTCAACTTTCAATTGCTAAAACTTTTCTTTTCTGCCTACACCCTTTTCGTTCATATATATGTTCTTTTCTTTCTTTCCCTTCTTTAATAAAATAAAGCCATGCTTCGTTTTAAGTATTGTGACTCCCGATCACCGCTACCCTTTCCGATTGATCTGAGCCCCATAACGCATGTCAGGGCTCTGCCCGACTAAGTTCGTTTGGGTTCTGTCTCGGGACATCGAGACAAGGTTGATCTAGGGGTACTATACTTAACACGAGTGCATTATATATTTTTAATAGCCCAAAAGTATACCCAAAATTTACCAGGAGTCTTTCTAGTTGAACCCTAAAGTTACACAAGGGGTCCATTCTCTTTTCTCACCGTTTTATTTCCTTTTTGTGATTTACCCAATACTATTATTTATTTTGTAAACAAATCTCGTCAAAAGTCATATCTATTATTTTATTTACCCAATAGGAAACCCTAGTTGAGACACCCAAGTAATTCTACACAACTCCTAAAATTTCCAGAACAAAAGGAAATCAGGATCAGGGCCCCTAAAACTCAGGGGGGGTATTCCCCACTTGACGATTATCCTTATAACTTGCTGTCTAAATTGAAATTATTCGTTCCGTCGACTCAGCCAGCCTACTCCCACACGCGGCAAACCTATGGTCATTACGTGTCCCTTACGGACCGTAAGGGATAAGTCTTACGGTCCGTAAGCCTGTCAAATTTCGTGTATAAATAGCAGGCATCGGCACTTGCAGTCTGTTGTTCATTCGACGATTAAATTCCGATTATACACCAAGTTATCGTCCAAATACTCTAAAAACACACACACGAATCACTAATTTGTATAGCAGGGTGCTGCTACGATACAGGGTATTAACTCGATCGCTATTACGATTCATTTTCCGACCGATCAATATATCCAATGGATGTTTAAGTGCCACCCACATTAGGGTTATACTTTGTCGTTCGTCGTTAAATCGATGGATGTTGAAGTATCGCACTTTGTCGTTCGTTGTGAGAATTTGATCTTGTGAGTTATCGTAATTGTTGTATTAAGTTACCTACCTAGTTCATGTGCACTAGGTTACAAGGCTAAATCAAAAGGCTAAGCTCTGCCTGTATAAATCTGCAATATATCAAAGCTTATCTGTAGACTAAACTTTGGCCGTATGAATCTGCATGATTATAATGTGAGTTATTCTCTTTTTATCAAATGTTTTACAATACTCCAAATTATTTTCAGAATTATAATTACAGTGATTAAGTTTATGTAATCACCAAATTACAGCCAGTATGTGGGGTATTGTGCACATTACTACTGTTTTTATCACATTAGGTGGGCGAACCTAAATTTAAGTGATATACGTCATTCATTGGGGCAGCCAATGGTGATATGACCACAGTCACAGATCCGGTCGAGTGACAAATACTGTGGGTAGTTGGTAGATATCTGAAACATATGTAAAAACTCTTAATACTGTAAATTATAACAAATGAGTCATTTTAATAAATAGAATGATTCACTCAGTATTTCCCGCTGACAAAACCTTTTTAAAACACGTTTCAGGTAATTACAGTAGATTGGAGTAAGAATTGGATCCGGCACTGAAGGACTTCAAGAAGTGGCTTATTTTATTAATTAAATCAAATTAAGAAATATTGTTTTTATTAAAAGCTAACTTTGTAAAACATGGAATTTATTCCATCTATTTAAATAAAATCCGGTGTTTCTAAACTCTGATATTTTCCCTAACTCACGGTCCTGATGAAATTTCCGCTGCAATGTTTTTCAAAATAATCACCGGTACCACTGGACTGCTCGCGGCACCCGATTCCTGCCAGGATGGGGTCGGGGGACGTGACAGTAAAGGTGGTATCAGAGCTAAGCCACTGCTTTAAGCTTGTAAGTGTTTTGATAATAATACTTATGCTTAAATAAAAGAGTTAGGAGATTGCTATTAACGGGTAGCACATCTGATAGCATTTAGACTTGAATATAAGAAAAGATGCTTTAGTATAAGCTAAGCCACTTGTTTAAGCAATTAGGTGTTATAATAATACCTAAAGTTTAAACGGAGAGTTAGTAACTTAATATTACTCCGGATAAATATTTAGACTTGAACTTAAGAATTTTGCCTTAATATAAGCTTCAAGATAAAATTACTTGTATAAGGTAATAGATATTGGTATTCCATAAGAATGATGATTAGCAGGCAATAGCACTTAATTGCTTTAATTCTTGCTTATTAATATTACTTGGGTCAGAATAAGATATGTTACGGGAAATACAAGTTTCCTTGATTTTGGATAAAAGCTCTAATAAAAGAGGCACTTTTAAAAAAAAATCTTGAAAAGATACTATTTATGGGAAATAGAAAATTTTCTCCGGCGAAACTGGATATAGAGTAGCAGACTCTCCAGCTTGTCTGGATATACTGAAGTTACCTCTCCGGCGCGAACCGGATAAGACGAGGTAAATAATATGTCAAATCAGTGACAAGATTTCCCTAAATAAAATCATGACTAGATATTTGACTTGTTTTTGGAAATATGAATCTGCTAAATACATTGATCTTATAGAAGGTATGTATATTACAGCATGTGAAATATATAATTATATAGATATGTATATCTATAAGGAATTTCAAAAGTCGATTAGGAATTAAACATAAGCATATGTGTCTAGATTTCTTTATTAGGAACCTCTTTTCCGATATCAAACATTATTTCGTTTGATCATTTGTCTCATAGTTCGTGTGACAAAATAAACAATGGAAACTCTATAAATTGGAACACCATCAAAAATATAAAAATTTCCAAATGCGTTACCATACATTATTAACGCAAGTAAGAAGCATGTAAAGTCATGTTAGTACACAAAGAAAACACATGAAAATTTAACATCCATAGACGTTGAAGTATATCCCACACGATTTTCCAAGGAAAGACCTTTGAAAAATATAAATTAGGCACGATGACACCAATGCTAATTCCGTCAGTAGAAAAACTACTAATAAAAAGAAGCACTTTGCCATATGATCCTACAACCGACATAAATCTCGCTGAGGTACGTTGTAATAAGATTTCACAATTATCGGTGTACAAGTCTAATCAGAGTCATAATTATCATCACTGCAAAAGGAGTCATATACCTTAGCAAATTCCCTATTTTATTTTATTCAACATTCCCTGGTAATGTCACTTAAAATTCCAGATAAAGTTTTTATATTTCTTTTCGTTGAAATTCTGACTTCTACATATAATAAGTTGACTTTCGCATTTCTATTTCCCCTAATAGTCATCATACCATGAGGATTTCTTTCATAGTAGCAAATATCGATCTATTTCATTTCTTGGTAAATCCGCACATGCACTAATCATTATGCATGTGATTCATTTGATTTATGAAGACCACTAGAGGACTTCATTCCAATTTGTTATTTTATCCAAACTCAAATATCATTCCGCTTTTTGTACTGTGAACCGCATTATTGCAAAACAATAACTCTTTGATATCGAGTCAATAAATTTTGTTAAACCACTGAGGTAAAGAATTTATATTTTAAAAATTATATTGAGATATACTCTCATTTAAGTTTATAACTTATTTATTATTAATAATTTTATTATTAGTAATAAATTAATAACAGAAGTGTTAATATTATTTTTAAGTACTAGGGTTATTGTCAGGGGCAGGTATTAAATAGCCTAGCCTTAGTTAGGCATGGACTGACCACCTATGCTTAAACAAGGCAGCACTAACTAATATCCGCCATCATAATTACTAGTTAATTAAGTCATCATACTTATGTAGTAAATCTTAATTATATATATAAATATTTTACTTTGTACTAAAAAGAGAAGACATATTTTCATAAAACAATACAAGAATTAGAGGAACGAATAAAATTATTATGATCACATATTTTGTGGTAACTATGTACTATAACACTCTAGCAAGAAAATAACCATATAAGGATAATATAGTAGTCAGCGACTACATTGGGTTAGAAGAACATTGTAATATATAAAGAATAGTCTCCGTTTTCACTTATTTACAACATTTGTAAATACATTCACAACGTTATATGATTTCAAAATAAAAAATAATAAGTAATTACATTGAATCGACCAATTAAGTATTATATATGTTTACAAAATATTTCACAAATACTTTTGTACAATAAATATTTTTACACCTTTATTTACCACTTTCATTTAAAATAAAAGAGAATTCTTTTACAAAATAATAATACTAAAATATTTTGAAATGTAATAACTTCATTACAGTGTTTTGTAATGTGTATTACATAATAAATATAAGTTATTTTACCCAGTATAGTAAAATACTATAATATTTATTTAAAAATGGTAACCATTTACATATAATAAAAATATGAAACAAATTACAATTGCTTTAGTAATATAATATAATAGTTGGTCATGCCAAAACAACTTGTTCTTATTATATTTCCATCTCTATGATATAGTATGAAAAATATAGTCACTAATAATATACTATCATATTATTTCACAATTTAAAACAACTTGGAACTCTAAACAATGATACACTATCTCTATTGTCCTTTGGTATATCCTTTGTATTCACTCATCTCAACATATTAATTTCTCATATCATAAATTCAATATTTGACAAATCATTTTTCATACTTTTATTTCATTTGGAATCCGTCAATTCTAAGTCTTCCTCGGTTGCCAATCCAAATAAGCTTTCTTTTAGCAAAAGAATTTTTCACATTCATTTTAAAAATCTATTGATCATATTTCTTTTTGCTTAAACCTAGTCACTTTGAAAATTATATCATTGCATCTCATTCATTTGTCATCAATTTCTTGAACTAATTCAGTTGAACCATTGAATCCTACTTATGATACAACTCGTATTCGCAAAATTTGATATTTTACTTATGTGTCATCTACCTTAAATATTGTTTTTATTGACTAAAATATAACATACGTCTAAAAGAAATATCATAACCCAAATCTCGAGGACTAGATTTAAAACAAGGTGGGGAGAATGTAACATTCCTAATTTTTATATAAGAATTATGAGTCTGGCTAAATTTATTAACCACTAGTAACTAATAACTAGTTTATTTTTAATATAAATATTCAACCCAAATAGTTTTAAACACTATTTTATATATAGTTGGTTGAAATATTATTTGGCCTGTATATGGTTGACCTTTCTAATAAAATAAAAGTATACAAAAACTTATATCATTAGACGTGTAGTCTACGGGTAAGTTGACAATTAGAAATATGAAGTACCTAGTCGGACCCAGTAACCGTCGAAATAACTAAATTATAAAAATAACATTATATTTGAACCTACTCTATTTTTAATAAAACCTGGTTCAAAATATAGACACAAATATTCTGGTTCTAATGACATATTTATTATTTTATAAAACGTTATATTTTATAAGTTATAAACACCCAATAAGTAAAGCCGTTAAATTAATTATAATAAAATAATATTACAATTTTACACTTAAGATTTTGGTTGAATTATGTATATTTCGAGACAATTGAAAGAAACAAAACAAATTATATATAATAATATAATAATAATACTAACATCAAAATAGAACATTCAATATGAATGTTAACGTGGAAAGATAACATGCCTACAACAAATACATGACTAACAAAGTTGATGTATACGTGGCCAATCCCCAATATTTGAACAAGAGTATAAATAGAAGCCATGTTCTCAACTTTCAATTGCTAAAACTTTTCTTTTCTGCCTACACCCTTTTCGTTCATATATATGTTCTTTTCTTTCTTTCCCTTCTTTAATAAAATAAAGCCATGCTTCGTTTTAAGTATTGTGACTCCCGATCACCGCTACCCTTTCCGATTGATCTGAGCCCCATAACGCATGTCAGGGCTCTGCCCGACTAAGTTCGTTTGGGTTCTGTCTCGGGACATCGGGACAAGGTTGATCTAGGGGTACTATACTTAACACGAGTGCATTATATATTTTTAATAGCCCAAAAGTATACCCAAAATTTATACCAGGAGTCTTTCTAGTTGAACCCTAAAGTTACACAAGGGGTCCATTCTCTTTTCTCACCGTTTTATTTCCTTTTTGTGATTTACCAAAACTATTATTTATTTTGTAAACAAATCTCGTCAAAAGTCATATCTATTATTTTATTTACCCAATAGGAAACCCTAGTTGAGACACCCAAGTAATTCTACACAACTCCTAAAATTTCCAGAACAAACAAAATCAGGATCAGGGCCCCTAAAACACAGGGGGGGGGGTATTCCCCACTTGACGATTATCCTTATAACTTGCTGTCTAAATTGAAATTATTCGTTCCGTCGACTCAGCCAGCCTACTCCCACACGCGGCAAACCTATGGTCATTACGTGTCCATTACGGACTGTTTGGGATAAGTCTTACGGTCCGTAAGCCTGTCAAATTTCTGGAATAAATAGCAGGCATCGACACTTGCAGTCTGCTGTTCATTCGACGATTAAATTCCGATTATACACCGAGTTATCGTCCAAATACTCTAAAAACACACACGTGAATCACTAATTAGTATAGTAGGGTGCTGCTACGATACAGGGTATTAACTCGATCGCTATTACGATTCATTTTCCGACCGATCAATATATCCAATGGATGTTTAAGTGCCACCCACATTAGGGTTATACTTTGTCGTTCGTCGCTAAATCGATGGATGTTTAAGTATCGCACTTTGTCGTTCATTGTGAGAATTTGATCTTGTGAGTTATCGTAATTGTTGTATTAAGTTACCTACCTAGTTCGTGTGCACTAGGTTACAAGGCTAAATCAATAGGCTAAGCTCTGCCTGTATAAATCTGCAATATATCAAAGCTTATCTGTAGACTAAACTTTGGCCGTATGAATCTGCATGATTATAATGTGAGTTATTCTCTTTTTATCAATTGTTTTACAATACTCCAAATTATTTTCAGAATTATAATTACAGTGATTAAGTTTATGTAATCACCAAATTACAGCCAGTATGTGGGGTATTGTGCACATTACTACTGTTTTTATCACATTAGGTGAACCTAAATTTAAGTGATATACGTCACTCATTGGGGCAGCCAATGGTGATATGACCACAGTCACAGATCCGGTCGAGTGACAAATACTGTGGGTAGTTGGTAGATATCTGAAACATATGTAAAAACTCTTAATACTATAAATTATAACAAATGAGTCATTTTAATAAATAGAATGATTCACTCAGTATTTTCCGCTGACAAAACCTTTTTAAAACACGTTTCAGGTAATTACAGTAGATTGGAGTAAGAATTGGATCCGGCACTGAAGGACTTCAAGAAGTGGCTTATTTTATTAATTAAATCTAATTAAGAAATATTGTTTTTATTAAAAGCTACCTTTGTAAAACATGGAATTTATTCCATCTATTTAAATAAAATCCGGTGTTTCTAAACCCTGATATTTTCCCTAACTCACGGTCCTGATGAAATTTCCGCTGCAATGTTTTTCAAAATAATCACCGGTACCACTGGACTGCTCGCGGCACCCGATTCCTGCCAGGATGGGGTCGGGGGACGTGACACGAATGTTTTTAAAATGGTTGAAATTGATTTTTCAGAAGTGAAAAGTTTAAAACAAACCAAAAGGCAAATGAATTTTGAAAAAGATAAAGCTTACTACAAGAAGCCTGTTGTTCCACCGCATTTTTATAATAACAATCGAAACAATTGGTCGGGTGGTTATCAAGGTGGTAAGAGTTATCGAAAGAGAAATGGTCAAAACAAGAAGTTCACTGAGAAGAAAGTGTTTGTGAACATTTCAAGTTCACTTTCTGATGAAGAGAAAAAGATTTTTTCAAAATCAAATGAAGAGTTCTTAGAGAAGAGAGCTTCACAGTCTCAGTCTGAAGGCACCAGACGAGTTGTTGACACTCGAACATGCTTCAGATGTAATCAAGTTGGACATATTGCATGAAAGTGTACCAACTTGAAGCCTAAGACTGAAGCTCTGAAGATTCAGAAAAAGAAAGTTGATGCAAAGGGAAAAGCTCCATTGGTTGTTGAGAAAAAGAATTTGAAAAATGACAACACCAAAGTCAAAACTGAACCTGTTAAGAATGTGGTAACTAAAAATGACAAGTTTTATAAACGGGTTGCATCATCTCAACAAACATGGAAGCCGAAAGTTGTTGAACAAAAGAAAGAAAGCGTTTCTAAACCAAAGGTTCCTGAGACTGAAAAACAATCATCTTCTACCACACCAGTGAAGATGGATGTACCTTTGGATTATTATGAAAATCTTGAAAAATCCATGGTTTCTGAAAAGAAAGAAATTCAAAAGAAAGATCAACCATCTGGTCAACCTCAGAAAGATAAGATGAGTTTTTCTTATACAAAAAAGTCGAGGTTGGGTCTTAAGAAAACTTGAAAATGAATGATAAAAATTTTCCGCCACTTTACACTAAAAAATCTCACATTAAAATTGAGTTGCCTAAGTCAAAAGAGGCTTGGGTAGTTTCAAAATCTAAATAGGTGTTTGTGGTCTTTGCCGGAGCTTCCTAGTTGGTATTGCGAAGCATGAATCGGCATCTTTATTGAAATGTTTTTGAGAATGGTTAAGTGTATTGTAGTTAAATCAATTTGTTTTTTGTGCAGGAGCTTCCAAGATCTATTTCAAGATGGATCATGGACAGTGGAGCTTCTAGGCATATGACAGGAAAGACTGCGTTGCTGTATGATGTGAAGAATATAAATGGAGGTTACGTAGGATTCGCGGGTAATCAAGGTGGTAGGATTATTGGTGAAGGAACGTTATCCAATGGGATTGTGACGTTTGAGAGAGTTAATTACATTGCTGAGCTGGAGAATAATCTGCTGAGTATCTCGCAGATTTGTGACAAAATGTACACTACTGACTTCACTGACAAAGAATGTTTGATCTTGAAGCCAGGATTTGTTATCCCTGAAGAATGGATTATCATGAGGGCACCAAGAGTCAATGATCTGTACGTGTTGAACATGAGCGTAGCTACTACAACCACGGGTCAGGCTCATTGTTTTGTGTCTAGGGCGACTGAAAAAGAATCGAGATTGTGGCATAGGAAAATGGGTCACATTCACCTACGGAAGATGAATCACCTGGTTCATAACGATTTAGTGTTGGGTGTTCATGTGTAAGGTTTTCATCTGGAAGGGGAGTGCATTAGCTGTGTTAAAGGCAAGCAGAAGAAAAAGTCACATCCTTCAAAGCAAGTCAATTCAGTTTCAAGACCTCTGGAAAGACATCACATGGATTTGTTTGGTCCAGTGAATGTCAAGAGTATTACAGGAGATCATTACTGTTTGGTCGTTACTGATGATTATTCTAGATTTTCATGGGTATCGTTTTTGAAGTCAAAAGATGAAACTTATGACAGTTTGATGGCGTTGTTCAAGAAGATTGAGAATTTGTACCAAATGCGTATCAAAAGAATCAGAAGTGATAATGGTACTGAATTCAAGAACAGCAAGATGGAAGAATATTGTGATGAAAGAGGTATATTGCATGAGTTTAGTGCTCCGTACACTCCGCAGCAGAATGAAGTTGCAGAACGCAAAAATCGGACACTAATCAAGACGGCTAGAACAATACTCGCAGATTCAAAGTTACCGATAAATTTTTGGGCTGAAGCTGTTTCCGCCGCATGCTATACGCTCAACAGAGTTCTCACTGTCAAGAAGTTCAACAAAACATGCTTTGAGTTGATCAATAACCGCAAGCCTAATTTGAAGTATCTTGAACCGTTCGGGTCACCCTGTACTGTTCTAGAACCTTATGTAAAGTTTGGTCCGAAGTGCATTGAGGGTATATTTGTTGTTTATGCAAGTCCTATGCGACGTGTCTTCGTTCCAAGTGAGAAGCGGATTATTGAAGCCCCAAATGTTGAATGTCAAGGTCATACAATGCCGCCGCAGAATCCTGGAGATTCATGGCGTTATCATTATGACAAGTTGTGGGATTCGTTTGACATGTTGGAAGAACAAGAGGAAGAAGAAGATTTCTTTGACGAGTTGGATATTTTGCGAGAGTACGAGTTGCAGCAAAGGTTCCCAGCCGAGTATTCAATGAGACCTCGACATACTTCGAATGATGAATACTACGTAAAAAAAGGGCTATAGCCACACAAAAAAAGTGTCACCATATGTCTTCCGCCACACAAATTTTTTCAGCTCAAGTGTGACCAAAGGTCTAGTTATCGTAGGTCCCATATGGACACATTCACTTTTTAGTGGCCGTTGCAACTTAAATCTGTGGCTAAAAGGTACTAAAATTTCTGTTTGAAACCAAGGAAAAATGTGGCTAAAAGGTAGCAACGACCACATTAAAAGTAAATTCATGTGGCCGTTTCTATTATATAGTCACATATATTTGCTAAAAAGTTTGTTTTAGCCACATCCATTAAAAAAAAGTGTGACAAAAAAGGTTGTTATAACAAAAAATTTTGTCCATTAAGTGTTGCTAAGGGGTAGCAACGGTCACATGAAATTTCATTAAGTGTGGTTAAAGGGTATTTACGGCCACATGAATTTACTTTTAGTGTGGTCGGTTCTATTATATAGTCACATCGATTTGGTGTAAGTGTGGCTAAAAACCTTTACTAGACACACAAAACATTTATTTGATTTTAAGTGTGACTATTGTCTTACCTAATTTGATCACACATCTTTATTTTTACTATGACGTTCGATATCATTTTGTCACACAAACAAAAAAATAAAGTGACTAGTGTGGCTAATTATTATTTATAGTCACACAAAATTTTGTAATTTTAATTGTGACTATTCTCTAATCTTTGGTCACACATATATATTGTGGATCTATGTGTGGATCTGGCCTTTTTGTTTTCAGATTTTTTAAAAATAGCTGGAAACATTAGAAAACCCAAAAAATAAAATAGTATTAGCAATAATAAATCAAAACCCATACATAAATTTTCAATTAAAAACACTAAAAGCATAAACTTCTTATCAAAGATTATCTACAAAAGTTGCAACGGGAAATGACAATACACATAAACTACAAACTAATTCTAAGCTATTTTTTAATACAACATGGTTTTTAAAAGAAGTCATCCATCATTTGGTTCTTCTGTTGCAGTGGTAATGAGGTGGATGAAATTACTACGGTAGTTGATGGTAAAACTGCTGCTGATGTTGATCTTGAAACTGCTGCTAATGTTGATGTTGAACAGTAATGCCTTTTCCAAAAGAGATACACGACTTATCTTGAGAGCTCTCTTCTTATGGTATTTTGCCTGGCCTGCATATAAACATTCATCAATCTGTGAAAATTAAAAACAATATTAGATAATCAATAATAAGTTGACCACCTCTGCTTCGATTCTCTCTTTTACTTTAGCTTTACTGGTCTCAAGCCTCACAATTTAAGCCCTTCAAAATATCAAAAAAGTTCATAATTACTAAATACATAAACAAGAACAAGTACATGAATCTTCAGATCAAAACGAGCACAAAAAACGACTAAAAACTTACCAATTTGTCACTCCATCCAGGAACAAGTATTTGGTTGCTTTCAATTACTTCACTTGGTATAATTTCACAATGAATCTACCTTATCTATAGCATGTGAAACAAGCTCGAGCGTTCGAATCAGAAGAAAAAAAAATCGATTAACTGGCAAATACAAACCAACAATCATCAGTCACAACGCATAATCACCAACACTACTAGAATCAAACACAAAGGTACCTACTGCCAAGCGAAAATGCATACGTAGAGTCTTTGATCACGCGAAGAGAACGAGCACCCATCGCCTTTCAATCCAAATCCACTACCGCCATCTAACCATCAAACACCCTTGAATGCTACCGTCAGACCACCGCGCCATAACCATCGCTCTAGGTTGGGAAACGAGAACAAGCTGTTGAAAAATAATTTATCGCACGCCTATGATAACGATCGTTTGTTGTTGTTGTTGTTCTGAATCGAGATATCTGCCAATCGTTCTTCAATTGTATCAATCTGCGATTCTCATCCATTGGTTGTTGCTCCTCATCGGCGATTTGCATCGGTTCATCATCATCAACTTTATCGTATATATTATTTGCAGAAGTTTGTGTTTGTGTGGTGTGAGAGAGGAAGTGAGCGGCGGCTTTTCACATTAGGGTTAGTGAGGTGGGAAATAATAAAAGCACAAGTAAATTTTAAAAGCTCTAAAAAATTCAAACTCTACGTGAATTTCAAAACCTCCAAAATTTTTAAAAGCTCTAAAACATTCAAAACTCTACGTGAATTTCATAACCTCCAAAATTTTGGTATAACTAAAATATAACATTTATGTTAATGTAGCGCAATTAATTCCATGGTTGAAAAAATCTTTGCTAGCCTCTGATTAGTAGTCGATTAATCGCTAGTCCCAATTTTCATCGAGTAATTTTTATCAAATCGATCAATTATCAATGGTGGTCAAATCAAATCCTAATTGTCTAAAATTCGGTGGTAATCTAGCGATTCCAGCCAAATTTAGGCTATATTCTTGACCAAAACTTGTAAATTCCAGCAATTAATCATATCTACTTGAAAATAGGGGTTGAATAAGGTGTTAAAGCATGTCTACTTAAAAAAATACATAAAAAGTATATGTATATACATATAAAAATAAAAATTACATATAAAATCCAAATCCGATTAGCCCGATAAATCGTAAGTGAGTACCTCATCGGCCGACTAGCGCCTAGCGATTCTTACAACCTTGATTAATACATATAAGTTAGTGGCCAGTAAACTATTTTTTGCCGCACAAACAAACATATTTATATAAATCAATACATATGAATTTATAAAAAGTAAATTGAAATTATATATTTTTATGTATTAAATATCTAAATTACATGTTATGTATATAATCTTCTATTATCCATTGTGATCCATTAAAGCCCAATACAGTCCAGTAAAACATGTACGATTTATTATTTTCTATTTTCCATTGTGATCCATTAAGGCCCAATATGGTCCATTAAGACGTGTTTGATCTACCATTGTCTATCGTGATTCACTAAATCCAATATGGTCCCTTAAGACATGTATTATCCACCATTCTCTATTGTGACCCATTAAGGCACATTATGGTCCATTAAGACATGTGTAATATATTGTTGGCTATCATGATCTACTAAGCCCGATGGTTCATTAAGACATGTATGATCTACTATTGACCATCGTGATCCATTAAGGCCCAAATGATTAATTCAGACATGTATGCTTTACTATTGTCGATTGTGATCCATTAAGGCCCAATATGATCTATTAAGACATGCACGATTTACTATTGTCCATTGTGATCCACTAAGGCCCAATATGGTCCATTATGACATGGTCGATCTACTATTGTCCATTGCAATCCACTAAGGCCCAATATAGTCCATTAAAACATATATGATCTACTATTACCTATTGCGATTCATTTAGGCCCAATATGGTCCACTAGGACATGTATATGACCCATTAAGACATGCACGGTCTGTCACACCCCCAAAATCCACCCGCGGAGTACTACCGCTTGGGAGCGTGACTGACCAGGATCAAGCCATCAATCATATCAAACATAGCATTTAATATAAAAGTAATTAACGTAAGTCACCATGACATGATTGATGTTTCGAAACCAAATACTGTTTTAAGTAGCGGAAGCAATGTAAAGTAAACCCAAATAAAGTTATAAGTTCAATAATGTTCATGATCCATCTGCCACAACGACCTGCTCCTCCTTGTGCAAGCTCCGTAATGTACCTAAGGTCCTGCAAGGCATGCAGCAAATAATTCAACAAACTAGTTGAGCGAGTTCGCAGAAAGTAAGTTCATAACATGCATAAGTATAGCTAGTGGGGGCTTCCCATACTAGTGTGTACTAAAGGTGGGGGCTTCCCATGCTTATCCTGGCTAATGAGGGCTTCTCATTAACGGTACTTACTAGACTAACTTCCGACCATGTGTTCTTCTTTACCGAGAACAGGAAAACGTACAGGGTCACGTAGGCTTTACGTGACGTGCCCTTCCCGAGGACAGTGGTACGCGTGGGGGCTACGTAGGCTTTACGCAGCGTGGCCTTCCGACCTGGAAGCCAGTAGATGGTATTGGGTCACGTAGGCTTTACGTAACGTGTCCTCCCGACCCGGGAGACATATGGAAAATATACTGGGTTACGTAGGCTTTACGTAACGTGTCCTGACTAACCTGAGGACGATGGTCTATAGTCTGGTATAAGCGTAAGTACGAGTAATCATTCCACATTCATCATATCTAACCCAATTCCCAACCCGGGAATCCCATGCCTTGGCTGTGTGAACTCACCTTGGTTTGCTCGGCAGATACACAAGGAATATAAGTAGCAAGTAAATGGTCACTCACGTCCTATCATGGTTATTATACGAGTCAGGTTCGTATATAGCACGTATATAGTAATCACATATAGTCATGGCAAACATGTACGCACGTAAGCAGATAAGACATAGCATGCGTGATCCAATTGTCTAAGTCCAACAATAACCGGCCCAAGGACATAAGCAGCCCAATAGCAAAACAGTCCAGATTCTCAATCGGCCCAATTAGTAAACACATACAAGTCCATTAATAAACAGCCCACAAATCAAATCATTGGGCTCAATAGATTGGGCCCGTAACAGTGAAGGCCCAACTGTGTGCGTGTGAATGATGGTCTCGACTCGCAACGGGGTTACGAGTCGCAACGGGGATCTCGAGTCGTAACGGCTGGATATGAGTCGCAACAAATGGTCTCGGTTCATCCTGGTCTGGTTACGAGTCGCAATCTGACTCGCAACCGTGGTTGCGGTTCGTGCGGTTTGGTCTCGAGTGGGTACCGACTCGCAACTGGTGATACCGAGTCGCAACCGTGGTGTGTGTAACAGCCTTCCTTAATTCTATCAATTAAACTCCGTGATTTCAGCTAACAGTTTGGTCAGTTTCGGAAACAGATCAAATCAACAATTAATCTATAATCAAGCATGTTCATAATCAACCTCAATTCAAGAACAATTAACCAATCTTGTACAGAACATGAAATCGGATCATGTGATACATAATTCCATAAACTAACATGCAACCTAGGTCATGAAAACCCAAAACAAATCATCATACCAACCTTTCAGGAACAATCTATGTTAGCCGATCCTCAATCGTTTAATCTAATATTATCATACACACAATCCAAACATATATCATGTTAACCAATTTATCAAACATCTCGCTATTTGAATATCTTCATACATCCGATTTGCATGAACACATATAAGAGCCGATTTACAAAACATTTATCAATTTACATTCCAATCAATACATTAACAAGAATTCTCGGTTAAGCAAACACCAACATACAAAACCATACGATAACCATTTAACAAGCAACCTAATTATCAAGCACTAACCGGTTGGATTGAAGGTAGAGGATCGATTCGTTTCACAAGCTTCAAAGTGTGTGTGTGTGCCGTCGGGTTCCAAGCAAGCCGAGAGAGAGAGCAAAGCTTCTAGGGTTTGTGTGTGTGTTCTTGTGTTGTAACAAATGAGAGGAAAACAAGACCCTTAGTTTTGGTATAGTGGTTGCGAGTGGGGAGTGGGCCGAGCCCACTCGGTTGTCTAATGGACCCGAGAACAAGGAGTGGCCCAACGGGCTTTGTGTGGCCGGTTCACAAACATACGACATACATACACACATAATGCATATAACATAACATATATCATGAAATCAATTAATCATTCGGGTTTATAAAATCACATATCGTGCACCAACGTTACATCAAAGCAAGTCTAAAGTTCGAGTTGTCACATTATCCCCAACTAATTGGAAATTTCGTCCCGAAATTTGGTATGCACTCACTGAGGAAGCTAGGTAAACTGTACTGTTCACTGATTTTCCTGGGGTGTCACATCCTCCCCCCGTTGATCTGGAATTTCGTCCCGAAATTCCGAAGTAGTAGCTTCAGCCTCAGTAGTGGTTGCCTTGTTCCCGAATAACTGGGGGTACTTTTCTGTCATCCTGTCTTCGCGTTCCCAGGTGTACTCTGGGCCACGTTTGGAGTTCCAACGAACTCGAACAAGAGGGATTCTCTTGTGTTTGAGGACCTTCACATCCCGGTCTGTGATTTCTACTGGTTCCTCGACGAACTGCAACCGCTCGTCGATAGTGAGTTCCTTAAAAGGAATGATGAGGTTTTCGTCTGATAGGCACTTCTTTAAGTTCGATACATGAAAGACATTGTGAACTGCCCCGAGTTCAGCTGGTAGGTTCAACTTGTAGGCTACCTTGCCAATCTTTTCTATGATTTCGAATGGTCCGACGTACCGCGGATTCAGTTTACCCCGTTTGCCAAAACGAACCACACCCTTCCAGGGTGAAACTTTCAATAAAACCCGGTCCCCGACCTCGAATGCCAATGGCTTTCTACGCTTGTCCGCGTAGGCTTTCTGACGGTCGCGTGCTGCCGCCATGCGTTGTCGTATCTGTGCTATCTTTTCTGTGGCGTCCACTACAATCTCTGGACCCGTGACCTGACTATCCCCCACCTCTGCCCAGCAGAGGGGTGACCGACATTTACGCCCGTACAATGCCTCGAATGGAGCGGCTTGAATGCTGGTGTGATAACTATTATTATACGAGAACTCCACCAAAGGGAGGTGTTTTTCCCAGCCGTTGCCGAAATCGATGACGCATGCCCGAAGCATGTCTTCAAGTGTTTGAATCGTACGCTCAGACTGCCCATCCGTCTGAGGGTGGTATGCTGTGCTCATGTCTAGCCGTGAGCCGAAAGATTTGTGCATCGCTTGCCAAAGTTCTGACGTGAATCATGCATCGCGATCCGAAATGATGGATGTGGGCACCCCGTGCCTCGAAACAACCTCTTTAAGATAGACGTCTGCAAGAGTGGAGAACTTGTCCGTTTCCTTTATAGGTAGGAAGTGTGCAGACTTGGTGAGTCGATCCACGATCACCCATATGGTATCATTCCCTCGCTGGGATCTAGGTAAGCCTGTGACGAAATCCATGGAAATTTCTTCCCATTTCCATTGCGGTATCTTAGGCTGCTGAAGTAGACCAGCTGGCTTCTGATATTCAACCTTGACTCTTGCACAGGTCAAGCATTTTCCAACGTACGTAGCAATGTGGGCCTTCATGCTAGGCCACCAATAAGTAGTGCTGATGTCGTGGTACATTTTATCCGACCCTGGATGTACCGAGTAGCGAGACTTGTGTGCTTCGTCCATCACAAGTTCGCGTAGACCGCCATAAAGTGGGACCCAAATCCGGCCCGTTACATAGTAGGCGCCGTCTGCCTTCTGTTCCATCTGTTGTCGTGAGCCGCGTAAGGCTTCAGCCTTGACGTTTTCGGGCTTCAATGCTTCTACCTGAGCATTTCGTATCTGTGTAGGAAGGCCAGACTGAATCGTAAGCTGTAGCGCTCGCACGCGCCGTGGTAAAGTGTCTTTCCGACTGAGGGCATCAGCCACAACATTGGCTTTGCCTGGATGATACTTGATAGCGCATTCGTAGTCATTAAGTAACTCGACCCATCGTCGTTGACGCATATTCAGATCCTTCTGCTTAAGGATATGCTCGAGACTCCTGTGATCGGTGTAAATCGTGCACCTGGTACCGTACAGATAGTGTCGCCATATCTTAAGCGCGAAAACAACAGCTCCCAGCTCTAGATCGTGCGTTGTGTAGTTGCGTTCATGAACCTTGAGTTGACGAGAGGCGTAAGCGATAACCTTGTCGCGCTGCATTAACACACATCCCAGTCCCCGAATGGATGCATCACAATATACTACGAAGTCTTCTGTGCCCTCTGGCAATGAGAGGATAGGTGCACTGCAAAGTCTATCCTTTAGGTGCTGAAAAGCAGTCTCCTGGGGCTCTCCCCAGCGATAGGTAACACCCTTCTGTGTCAGTAGCGTAAGCGGCTGAGCAATCTTCGAAAAGTCTCTAATAAACCGTCTGTAGTAACCTGCCAGACCCAAGAATTGGCGTATTTCTGTCGGTGTACGCGGTGCAGGCCAGTTTCTGATCGAATCTACCTTGGATGGATCGACATGGATCCCATCCTTGTTCACCACATGGCCTAAGAAGTGGACTTCACGAAGCCAGAAGTCGCATTTAGAAAGTTTGGCGTACAACTGTTCCTTTCGAAGGAGTTCCAATATAAGGCGAAGATGCTGCTCGTGTTCCTCCTGACTCTTGGAGTAGATCAGAATGTCGTCGATGAAAACTATGACGAACTTGTCAAGATAGGGTTTGCACACCCTGTTCATAAGATCCATAAATACAGCAGGCGCGTTTGTTAACCCAAACGGCATGACAAGAAACTCGTAGTGACCGTAACGAGTTCTGAAGGCTGTCTTGGAGATGTCCTCATCCCGGACTCTCAGCTGATGATACCCCGACCTCAAATCTATCTTCGAATAGTAGCACGACCCTTGCAACTGGTCGAATAAATCGTCGATGCGCGGAAGAGGATAACGGTTCTTCACCGTCACCTTGTTGAGTTCACGGTAGTCGATGCACATCCTGAACGTACCGTCTTTCTTTTTCACAAAGAGTACTGGAGCTCCCCAAGGCGAAGAGCTTGGTCGTATGAAACCCTTTTCCAAGAGTTCTTGCAGCTGCTTTGACAATTCCTCCAATTCCGATGGAGCTAGACGATATGGTGCGCGAGCTATGGGGGCTGCTCCTGGAGCGAGCTCGATCTGAAATTCGACCTGACGATGAGGCGGTAAGCCAGGTAAGTCTTCAGGAAACACCTGAGGGTAATCACGTACAACTGGAATGTCTTCCAATTTCTTTTCCTTTGTTGAAGCGTCTGTAACAAGAGCCAGAATGGCTGTGTGACCCTTACGTAAGCATTTCTGAGCCTTCAAGAAAGAGATGATGCCCACCACTGCACCACTCTTGTCGCCTTGAACTTCTAGAGGTTCCTGACCCAAACGAGGAATGCGAATAACCTTTTTGCTGCATAAGATTTCTGCCTGGTGTTGGGATAACCAATCCATCCCAATCACGACGTCGAAACTACCCAAAACTATGGGAATGAGGTCGATAGAGAAAGCTTGACCAGCTAGGATAAGATTACAACCCTGAACTACGTGCGTGGCTTCTAGACTTTTACCGTTTGCTAACTCGACTACATGTTTGGTGGGTAAAAGTGTTGGTGCACGTTTTAGCAGTTGACACATTTTCACAGACATATAGCTTGTATCCGCACCCGAATCAAATAAAATAGTAACGTAAATATTGTCGAGGAGAAACTTACCCATAACAACGTTGGGATCGTTCACTGCGTCGCCTCGACCTAGTACGAAAGCGCGTCCACGAGCTTCATTGCCGTTGTTGTTGTTGTTTCCACCGTTGTTGTTGTCGTTGCCCTGATTGTTGTTGTTGCGATTCTGGTTCAATTGAGGGCAATCGCGTTTGAAGTGACCTTCAGCCCCACACTGGAAACATCCCCGGTTTCCACGCTGTGGCTGCTGCTGCTGCTGCTGGTTCTGTGGAGCGGGTTGTTGCTGCTGCTGATTCTGATTCGCAGGACGAGGGCTCCTACAGTCTTTGGCCTCGTGACCCATCTTGAGGCACCTTTGACAACGACCCTTGTTACATGGGCCATGGTGATGCCTGTTGCAGTTGTGGCACCTAGGTTGACTACCCTGATATCTCCTCTGTCTGTGACCACCAGAGGATTGCTGACTGGGACTCTGATAGTGGTCAATCTTCTGCTGCTGAGCTTGTGACTGAACAGATGCTGAACCTTTACTAGAATCTCCATCCCATTTTCTTTTACTGTCACCAGACGTAGCAGGAGTAATTGAGGTGGTGACATTAGCAGTAGCATTAACACGCTTGGGCAGTTTATTCTGATCCACTGCCTGATCGGTGATGCGATGAGCGAGACGCTGGATTTCCTGGATGTTTTCGAGATTAGCCGACGTCACGTGGCTCTGAATTTCTGGCGCCAATCCCTTGAGATACAACTCAATGCGCTTGTACGGAGGGTCCACCATAGTAGGACACAGAACGGCCAGCTCGTTCGACCGTTTGGTATATGCTTCGATTTCTGATCCAACCATTTTCAGGTTATAAAGCTCGTCTTCCAGCTTGTGTATGTCTTCCCGCGTGCAATACTCACGCTTGATGAGTTCCTTAAAGTCGTTCCATGGGGTGGCGTTAGCAGCTGCCAACCCTAAGATCTGGACTTGGGCGTTCCACCAAGTCAGTGCTATCCCTTCCAAAGTACCGGTGGCAAACTTGACCTTGCGAGCCTCAGGGCACTCGCACATTTCGAATACTGATTCTAACTTTTCAAACCAATGGAGGAGTCCCACTGCCCCCTCTGTGCCGCTGAAAGAGTTTGGACGACAGTCCATGAAGTTCTTGAAAGTGCAGACTGGCTGCTGCGCGTGTTGACCTATTGTGTACGAATAGGACGAAGTTAAATACGAGAGTTAATGTAGGATCTAAAGATCCTAGTGTGTGCCTATACTGCAGGATATACTACCTGCTTGAGCTGCTGCAACTGCCGCAGCAACTTGAGCTTGAACAAGAGCCTCTAGCTGGGCTTGCGTCATGTTGATTCGTCCAGACATGATCTTCATAGTAACAAGTAGCATACGTAAGAATGGTTCGCGAGTAGGGCGATGACAGAAAAGCGTAGGCATATAGGTGTTCTCATGAAATCAAAGCATGTGTATCTAAGCGTAATGCGAGCAAAGTTCTAAACAGTTCTAGCAAACAGGCAATAAACATAAACCTTATTACCTAGGATGTCGAGTCTTGCACGTGGAGCGAAGCGTCGTTGTGGATCGTTGAGAGCACTGTTCTGGTTATAGTCCGGTTTTAATAAAAACGTTTTCCCATATTAAAACCAAGTTCTCTATAACCAATGGCTCTGATACCAATCTGTCACACCCCCAAAATCCACCCGCGGAGTACTACCGCTTGGGAGCGTGACTGACCAGGATCAAGCCATCAATCATATCAAACATAGCATTTAATATAAAAGTAATTAACGTAAGTCACCATGACATGATTGATGTTTCGAAACCAAATACTGTTTTAAGTAGCGGAAGCAATGTAAAGTAAACCCAAATAAAGTTATAAGTTCAATAATGTTCATGATCCATCTGCCACAACGACCTGCTCCTCCTTGTGCAAGCTCCGTAATGTACCTAAGGTCCTGCAAGGCATGCAGCAAATAATTCAACAAACTAGTTGAGCGAGTTCGCAGAAAGTAAGTTCATAACATGCATAAGTATAGCTAGTGGGGGCTTCCCATACTAGTGTGTACTAAAGGTGGGGGCTTCCCATGCTTATCCTGGCTAATGAGGGCTTCTCATTAACGGTACTTACTAGACTAACTTCCGACCATGTGTTCTTCTTTACCGAGAACAGGAAAACGTACAGGGTCACGTAGGCTTTACGTGACGTGCCCTTCCCCGAGGACAGTGGTACGCGTGGGGGCTACGTAGGCTTTACGCAGCGTGGCCTTCCGACCTGGAAGCCAGTAGATGGTATTGGGTCACGTAGGCTTTACGTAACGTGTCCTCCCGACCCGGGAGACATATGGAAAATATACTGGGTTACGTAGGCTTTACGTAACGTGTCCTGACTAACCTGAGGACGATGGTCTATAGTCTGGTATAAGCGTAAGTACGAGTAATCATTCCACATTCATCATATCTAACCCAATTCCCAACCCGGGAATCCCATGCCTTGGCTGTGTGAACTCACCTTGGTTTGCTCGGCAGATACACAAGGAATATAAGTAGCAAGTAAATGGTCACTCACGTCCTATCATGGTTATTATACGAGTCAGGTTCGTATATAGCACGTATATAGTAATCACATATAGTCATGGCAAACATGTACGCACGTAAGCAGATAAGACATAGCATGCGTGATCCAATTGTCTAAGTCCAACAATAACCGGCCCAAGGACATAAGCAGCCCAATAGCAAAACAGTCCAGATTCTCAATCGGCCCAATTAGTAAACACATACAAGTCCATTAATAAACAGCCCACAAATCAAATCATTGGGCTCAATAGATTGGGCCCGTAACAGTGAAGGCCCAACTGTGTGCGTGTGAATGATGGTCTCGACTCGCAACGGGGTTACGAGTCGCAACGGGGATCTCGAGTCGTAACGGCTGGATATGAGTCGCAACAAATGGTCTCGGTTCATCCTGGTCTGGTTACGAGTCGCAATCTGACTCGCAACCGTGGTTGCGGTTCGTGCGGTTTGGTCTCGAGTGGGTACCGACTCGCAACTGGTGATACCGAGTCGCAACCGTGGTGTGTGTAACAGCCTTCCTTAATTCTATCAATTAAACTCCGTGATTTCAGCTAACAGTTTGGTCAGTTTCGGAAACAGATCAAATCAACAATTAATCTATAATCAAGCATGTTCATAATCAACCTCAATTCAAGAACAATTAACCAATCTTGTACAGAACATGAAATCGGATCATGTGATACATAATTCCATAAACTAACATGCAACCTAGGTCATGAAAACCCAAAACAAATCATCATACCAACCTTTCAGGAACAATCTATGTTAGCCGATCCTCAATCGTTTAATCTAATATTATCATACACACAATCCAAACATATATCATGTTAACCAATTTATCAAACATCTCGCTATTTGAATATCTTCATACATCCGATTTGCATGAACACATATAAGAGCCGATTTACAAAACATTTATCAATTTACATTCCAATCAATACATTAACAAGAATTCTCGGTTAAGCAAACACCAACATACAAAACCATACGATAACCATTTAACAAGCAACCTAATTATCAAGCACTAACCGGTTGGATTGAAGGTAGAGGATCGATTCGTTTCACAAGCTTCAAAGTGTGTGTGTGTGCCGTCGGGTTCCAAGCAAGCCGAGAGAGAGAGCAAAGCTTCTAGGGTTTGTGTGTGTGTTCTTGTGTTGTAACAAATGAGAGGAAAACAAGACCCTTAGTTTTGGTATAGTGGTTGCGAGTGGGGAGTGGGCCGAGCCCACTCGGTTGTCTAATGGACCCGAGAACAAGGAGTGGCCCAACGGGCTTTGTGTGGCCGGTTCACAAACATACGACATACATACACACATAATGCATATAACATAACATATATCATGAAATCAATTAATCATTCGGGTTTATAAAATCACATATCGTGCACCAACGTTACATCAAAGCAAGTCTAAAGTTCGAGTTGTCACACGGTCTACTAATGTCCATTATGACCCATTAAGACATGCATAGTCTACTACTGTCCATTATGATCCATTAAGACATATATGATCCACTATGGTCCATCGATCTCCATTAAGGCCCAATATAGTCTATTAAGACATGTATGATCCATTATTGGCAATTGTGATCCATTAAGGCCCAATATGGTCTATTAAGACATGTTTGATCTACCATTGTTCATTGTGATCCATTAAAGCCCACTATTGGCCATTGTGATCCATTGAGGCCCAATATGGTCCACTAAGATATGTTTGATCTACAGTTGTTGATTGTGATCCATTAAGGCCCACTATTGGCTTTTATGACCCATTAAGGCCCAATGTGCTCTAATAACACATATATGATTAGGGATGAGCTCGGTACCAGTGCCGAAAGACACTGATACTAAAAATCGTCAAATATGGATACAGGTACCGGTGTCAAAAATGTTCGGTACGGTACTAAAAATCTGTCTCGAATCACTTACGTCTCATCTTATTAGATATTCTACACAAGAGTATAGCACTTTTAATAATAGTATATATTTACTATATCTACACATATGTTTCTAAGAGCTAGTTACCTATTTTAAATGACAGTGTATATTTATTATATCTACACATACGGTATAGAATATATAATATCGAATAATAGTTTGAATTTTCAATTATGTAGTAAGATTTTTTTTTTGTTTATTAATATTAAACAATATAGTTTTTTAATGAGAATATTATTTGAGAGAGAAGTTTTGGAGGAAGTTTAAGTTTTTGGATGGAATATTTTGGGGGGGAAATTTTATAGTGAAATAATTTGACGGGAAGTTTAAGTTTTTGGATGAAATATTTTGGGGGGAAAATTTTATGATGAAATATTTTGGGGGAAAGTTTAAATGTTATGATAAAATATTTGGGTGGAGGGAGGGGCGGATTTTAAAGATGTACATTTGGTCACACATTTTTTCCATAACATTTAATAACATTTCGTCGTCACACAAAATAAATAAAGTGACGATAGTGTGACGAATGTTTATGTAAAGCCATATGAAATTTTGTAATTTTAAGTGTGGCTATCATATATACTTTGGTTACACAAAATAATATCTGTGGCCGAATATCTTAGATTTTAGCCACATTATTAAGCATATAATGTGGTCGTAGATCACCTTTGGCCACACTTTTCTAGTGTGGTTGTTTTTTCTTAACATGTGGTTAAAGGTTTTGAATTTATATGTTTTTAGTCACATGAAACAAATATTGGGGCCATAGATCACATTTGGCCACACCTTTTTAGTGTGACTAATAAATGTCACAATTTTTTTCCTTAAAATGTGGCTGGAGGTTTTGAATAAATATGTTATTGGTCACATGAAAACAAATAGTATGATCATAGATAATATTTGGCCACACGTTGTTACTGTGGCTAATATATGTCATAGATATTTTCTTAAAGTGTGGCTAAAGGTGTCAATTTTTTATCACGGGAAACAAAAATATGGCTATAGATAACATACAGTCACATATTTTGAGTGGTGGCTAATAAATGTCACATTATTTTCTAAAAGTGTGGCTAATGGTTCTGAACCGGTATAAATGGTCACATTAATAATAAAATGTGTGGCTAAATGTGTTTAAAAATGTTATGAATGACCTTTAGCCACACATTTTTTAAATGTGTGGCAGGGCGGTTTTGCCAAAAGTGTGGACGTAGCCCCTTTTTCACGTAGTGCGATGCAGCAGGTCCAAACAATGCGGGTGAACATGATGATGTCCAACAGAATGAAGTTGCTCAAGATAATCAATCGGATCAGAATGATAATCAAGAATCTAAGAATATGCCGATATTTGATCATGGTGATTCAGAGTCTGAGGGGGAGCAGATTCATGATTCAAGTCAAACAAACACAATTAGTGAACAAGGTGCAAATCAGAATGTTACTAATCTGGAAGGCGATGTAGATGTTCCAAGCGAAGTATGCCATGAACTCTTTCATACCATCCAGAGGAGCTGATCATAGGAGACCTACAATCAGGCGTTTGCACGACACGTCAAATTGACCAAGGCCTTACATGTTTTTATTCTTTAGTAGCACCTTTACAAACTGAATTTTCATTGAGTTGTTTTATTTCGCAGATCGAACCGCGAACTTACAAAGAGGCGCTTACTGAAGATTCTTGGGTCAATGCGATGCAAGAAGAGTTGAGTCAGTTTGAAAAGTTAGGAGTGTGGAAGCTAGTGGATTTGCCGGATGGTCACAGAAAAATCAATACGAAATGGGTATTTAAATGTAAGAGAGACGACAGAGGAGTTGTTGTATGGAACAAAGCTCGACTCGTTGTTCAGGGCTTTAGTCAACAGTGTACGCTCCTGTGGCACGACGGAGGGGATTGATTTTACTGAAGTGTACGCTCCTGTGGCACGACTAGAAGCAATCAGAATTTTCCTGGCATTTGCATCTTGGAAGAACTTCAAAGTATATCAGCTAGATGTAAAATCGGCGTTTCTTTATGGGAAGGTTAAAGAGGAGGTTTATGTCGGACAACCGCCGGGCTTTACCGATCCAATCCACAAAAACAAGGATTATTTGCTGGACAAAGCGCTGTATAGTTTACACCAGGCCCTGAGAGCTTGGTACGAGACTTTGTCTCAACACCTACTAGCCAACAGATTCATTCGTGGAAAAGCGGATGCCACTCTCTTCACTAAAGAGGTCAACGGACATCTTCTGATAGTTCAAATTTACGTCGATGACATAATATTTGGGTCAACGAATGAGAATCTATGCAAATATTTTGAATCAATGATGAAGCAAAAATTTGAAATGTCATCACTTCATCCGAGATTGCTTCGAGAAGAAGTTGATTCGAATTGAGAAAATCCACACTGACAATCAGAAAGCTGATTTACATACCAAAGCTTTTGATAAAACGCGTTTAAAATATCTTTTAAAACTGAATGGTATGAAGCTTATTTCGGTGTCGGATGGCATTATTGGCGTTGATGAAGGTACTGTTGTGGATGAAGATGAGAAACAATCTGCAATGGTTTGTCAATTTTTTACTTGTTTTGGTATTTAGGGGGAGTAGATATTTTTTTTAGAAAATACAAAAACAGTAAAAAAATCAAAAATACAAAAACATGATAAAATCTCAAAATCCAAAAACAATAGAAAACTGAAAAATGAGCTTGTGTAAAAAGGGAAAATGATAGTACATCGGTTTGACAGTTACTGTACGCTAAAGATTTGTAAAGAATTAAATGCGTTAAAAAGTCTCACTGGTGATGTGTCGATAGGTTTTTACACATTTAGTAGATTTGTTCGAGATATAAACATAAAAATTCAAACTTGCGTATTTCGTGGGGAACACTACTTGGATATATAGGTAACCCCTGAAATCTGGTTTGAAAGGTCCCTCTTTCTGAAATACTAGGTCTTTATACTCAGTGATATCTGGGGTATTATTCCGGGACTTTTGCTGAATGGAAGTTCTGACCAAGTCCCCGAATAATACTTTCCGCATTGCTTGAAATATAGCACCACGCTCAGCATAAAAATGATGAAACATTGAAAAATGCTAATCATGTGCTGTTGTAACAAAAGATCCTCTAAAGGGGACACACCGAAAAGTCGAAGCCGTCATCTCTCTGCGTATACGGAAGTATCGACCTGAGCTCTCACGGCCCTCGCATATAACCCCTTACAGATATCATCTGTGGTATACTCACCTGTAAGACTGAATATTGGGATTCTGGATACAGGAGTATATTCAAGAGGTGGAACACATGAATGAGTTTAAGTTCATTAAGACATCTAATCTGTATCCTGAATAAATTGAAATTTGTGTGAAAATTTAAGTTTCTTTACATTCTGCAATTTAAGTTTCTGTATTTCATTTCCTAGTTTAGAAACTTTATTAAAATCCAAAAAGATTTTTCATTTCTGCTTTATTTTCTGACAAACCAAAGTGGAGAGTTGATCGTTGGATTCTTTAAAGATTGAAGCAGATGCAGGAAAAACTCTGGACTGGAAAATGAGGAGAGCTTATCTTGATGTAGATTGGGTTGTTGAAAAAGTCAAAACAAGTTCATTAATTTGATGCTTGTTATTTTCAGAAAATGTTTGAAGATGTTTAACAAAAATCAGTTTGTTTGTTAAAAGATCAACCAAGGTCATTAAGTTGAACTTGGTAGATTAATTAAGTAATCAGGGTCATTAATTTGGACCTGAATACTTGAGTGGATTTCTAAACTGATAGATATTGGGATTTATTATTAAGAAACAATAGTTTGTGTAGGTCCCTTTTCTCGGAGGATCGAGAACAAACCTAAACCTTGTTATACTAACCCACTAGCGAGTGCGGAATCCAAGCTAGTAGGCAAACCGGGATGAAGCAAGAACGAACACAAGAACACACAAAGTTCACCGATTAACACCACTGTATTAATACGTATGAAGGTTTATGGTTACAAGCACAAGGTTTACAATCTTGTTTGCAAACTCTCTAAAGTATGTGTGTGTGTGTGTTTTCCAGCAGAGTTTCTCTAACTCTCCAAGTGTGCATCTATCTAACACTAACACACTGCATGGGTATTTATACCCATACACAGCAGGTCTTGGTCGAAGGATCGATAGATGGTCCGAAGGATCATCTTTCGATGACAACAAGCTCGAATGATCAGCATGGTCCTCGAAGGATCATCCTTCGAGGTCTAATGGTCGAACCATGGTCGAACCATATCTTTCGAGCACCTCGAAGGATCAGTTGTATCCTTCGAGGCTATCCTTCGATTCAGACACATATATCAAATATATGTTAACTGTTGGCCAAGTCAATCCGGAGGATGGTTGACTTGGTCAACTTACAACACAAATCAGGACATCGTTTATATCAGACCGAATACAGACAAAGTACAGACACAAGTGCACCAACAAACTCCCCCTTGGCTGTAGCTTTGTCTTTATCTTCTATGGTTGTAGACACGTCTTGAACTTCGACGGTCTTTGGTCTTCGAGTTACCAAAACTCTGATGTCCTTTCAAGTCTTCAATGTCGGAGGATCTTCAAAGTCTTCACGTCTTGAAAGCAGAGAGTGTATCAACAAACTACCCGTATCATGTAGGAAGTGTGTTGACAAACTCCCCCTTAACATAAGCTCCCCCTTGAGTTATGCTCGTGAAATACTTTAACTTTATGAAGTGAGATCCTTGTGGTGTTGATGGTGGCCAGCGGCAACTCGATCATCTTCATCTTTTGAGTGCCTTCTCGTCGTGTCTTCATTCCAAGGCTTGTCATCGACCATGTTCTCCTAGCCTTTAGAATCTGCACATGCAAGAAATCTAAACGCGTAATGAGAACAACTGCTTGGAACATAGTATAAACAAATGACACACGAATGACCATGTCACAATCAAACACCGTCCGACAGTTTGAAAGTTTAATAAATTTTTCAATTTTAGCCTTTAACTTTCAAAACATGCAAATTTCGACCGTTTATGAAGATTTAGTCAATTCGGTTTTCGTTCAGGTTTCAGGTAACGAAGACTCGAGCTCCAACATCGTACGATCGAAAATAAAGCAGAAATAAAATCTTTTTGGCTTTTATAAATTTTATATTAAAACACGCCTAAAATCTTTTTGTTATTTTTGAACGTAAAAGACAACAATTTAAAATCCTTTGAGTGTTATCAAACGACATCACCGCTAATGTCGTGCTGATATGCACCAAACGACGAAACTGTTTAAAAAGAAAACAATAAAAGTTAAGCAGTAAATAAATAAATAAATATATACAAACATTCTTTTTGCGAGTTTCGAGGGTAAGAGAATCATATCAGTGTACGGTCATGCCAAAACACTCTTGTTGTTCAGTTAGTTAACATTAAGATAAGCATCCTATAACAATTATCGGTATTGTTGTCCACTTAAGCTCAACTTATCAGATGTAATCATGGCGAGAGGATACGTTAAGGTATGATTTATACTTACCGACCGGTGTTCATCCACATCACGACACATTCCCGTATCAAGGTATGCACGAGAGTTCATCTTACCGGTGAGTATACCGATTATCATCTGTTTGACCGTATAAATTGTGAGATACTCACTTATTTTGATTTGAAAACAAGTCCTATGTGATATAATCACTTATTGATGAGGAACTTGATTTTCGTATGCATGAGGGCACAGGTGCAAGTCCGTGAACAGGTCAGTACTTCCGTACAGCAGAGAGACGAACTTGACACCCGGATAAATGTGATATTTTATCACTTATTTGATTTGGACATGTGATTGTTTATCACTTATTGAGGTCGAATGCAGTATGTAATATGTACACGTATGTATAGTATCATGGAAGATCTAGACTTGCGTCCCCGTTATTTTTCGGTAAAAGATACAACCATGATACCCAGATGATAAGCAGCATAAAGACCGAATATCTCAGAACCTCGGCAATCTATCAAACGAAATTTCGGTACTAAGACCATATGCCAATGAATGGTTCCCACCTGGTCTTCAGTCGATTAAGATTTATATCACCCTGCACACTTTAAAATGATTGTGAGCCTACCGATACATCTTATATAGAGCTGCTTATCGTTTTTCATTTAAGGTTTAAAGATGTTTGGATAGACCACTGATGTACTATCATTTTCTCTTTTGCTCTCAAGGAAACTCATTTTTGATTTTCTATTGTTTTTGTGTTTTTGAAATTTTTCGATGTTTTTGTATTTTCCGATTTTTGGATTTACTCCCCCTAAAATCAACAAACTAAGATAAATTTAAAAACACACAAAGATATTTACAAAAATGATTTTCCGATGTTGGTTTACTCTTGCTTGACCTTAATGCCATTTACCAATAATAAGAAGTCAAATCTAGATTTGTCAAAAGCTTTGGTAAATAAGTCGGCACGTTGGTCATCGGTGTGGACCTTAACAACATCGATTAGCCTTTTCTCAAAGCAATCACGTATGAAGTGATATTTGATTTCGATGTGTTTGGTCTTTGAATGCTGCACAGGATTTCTAGTGATATCTAAAGCAGCAGAATTATCAACGTATATAGGAGTAGTTAGGAATTCAAAACCGTAGTCCCGCAATTGTTGTTGGATCCAAAGAACTTGTGAACAACAACTTGAGGCAGCAATGTATTCAGCTTCGCATGTTGATGTAGCGACACACGTCTGCTTCTTGCACTGCCAGGTGACTAGGCGATTTCCTAAAAACTGACATCCAGCCGTTGTGGATTTGCCGTCGATTTTACATCCGCCAAAATCAGAATCACTGAATGCGATCAAGTCAAAGTTATTATCCCTAGGATACCACAGACCGGTGTCTGGATAAGCCTTCAAATAACGAAAAATCCTTTTGACAGCTGCAAGATGTGAGGCCTTCGGGTTGACTTGATATCTGGCAAGTAGACACGTTGGGTACATTATATCTGGCCTTGATGCTGTGAGGTACATAAGGGATCCGATCATCGCGCGATAGTATGAAGGGCTAACAGGTTCACCCTTCAAGTCAGGAGTAATTCCATGATTAGTTGGCAATGGGGTACCAATGGGCGTTGCATCGGACATCTGGAACCGGCTCAAGATGTCTCCAACATATTTAGTCTGATGGATGAATATCCCAGACTCCGTTTGTTGCACTTGTAGGCCCAAAAAGAAATTCATTTCCCCCATAGCACTCATCTCGAACTTATCCTGCATGATGCGCTCGAAATTCCTACACAAAACATCATTAGTAGAACCAAAAATAATATCATCAACATATACCTGAACCAGAAGAAGATCTCCATCTTGTTCTTTGATGAAGAGAGTACAATCGATAAGACCTCTTCGAAAACCGTTCTCCAGCAGATATGTAGATAAGGTTGCATACCAAGCTCGTGGCGCTTGATGAAGACCATAGAGAGCTTTGTTGAGCAACCAAACCCGATCGGGATGGACAGGATCTTCAAAACCTGGAGGCTGTTCGACATATACCTCTTCTTCAACCACACCATGTAAAAATGCACTTTTGACGTCCATCTGGTAAACCTTGAATCCTTTGAATGAGGCATAAGCCAGAAAGATCCGAATAGCTTCCAGACGTGCAACTGGTGCATAGACTTCGTTGTAGTCGATACCCTCTATCTGACGAAAACCTTGAACGACTAAACGAGCTTTGTTTCGAATTACCACTCCACGGTCGTCTTTCTTGCATTTGAAGACCCATCGAGTGCCAATCTTCTTATAGTTCTCCGGCTTTTCAACAAGCTTCCAAACACCTAGCTTGTGAAATTGTTGTAATTCTTCCTGCATGGCTTCAACCCAAGCACTGTCTTTCAATGCTTCTTTCCACGACTTTGGTTCTTCTTGTGACACGTAACACGCGAAGGACCAGTCATTCTGTTGACCAGATTCTCTTATAGCTGAATACAAACCAGCATTCCGGTTGTTTCTCAGCTGATTACGCGTCTGCACACCGCGATGGACATCTCCTATGATATTCTGCTGTGGATGGGTATCGTGAATCCTCATTTCAGGATTATCTGGCACACGAGCATTGATACCCAAATTATTCAGATTAAGATCAACAACCAACTCCACACCAGGAATGTGGTTAGAGGTGGATGCATTTCCTTCAGCAGTATCGACATTCTGCGTATGAGGTGTATCACCAGAGGCACCTTGAACAGGAGCAGCTGGAGCTGAAGATCCTTCGGCTGCATCATGATATTCATCATCTTCAGAAGAGTCATTATAATCAGCAGCATCTTCATAAACCTCATTTTGAACCATATTGTTGACTGACGAAGAAGCTTGAGGGTCAACAACAATAGGTCTAACCAATGGCGAAACAGCAGCGTTGTCACTTTCCAACAACATTCGAGCCGCTGCTGATTCTTCGTCAAAGGTTGGCAGATTAAAGGAGTCAAATAGCCCATCATAATCGAACATCCACGGATCACCCGGAGCCCTAACAGGACTCGTGTACCTTTGAACCCTAACTTCGCTCCATAGCTCAATCTTTTTGGTAGCTAGATTCCAAACACGAAAATTCGGAGTTGCATATCCAAGGAAGAAACCCTCGATAGCTCTTGCACCAAACTTTCCATCCGGTTCAATCATAGTACAAGGAGCACCAAACGGTTCAAGGTAAGAAAGATCCGGTTTCCTTCTCTGAAGGAGTTCGAAGCAAGTCTTGCCATGTCTCTTAACTGTAAGAACTCTGTTCAACGTGTAGCAAGCAGCCGATACAGCCTCTCCCCAGAATTGAATAGGGAGTTCCGACTCTACTAACATTGTTCTTGCAGTTTCAATAATAGTTCGATTCTTCCTCTCAGCGACACCATTTTGTTGTGGAGTATAACGAGAACTGTACTCATGAAGAATGCCTTTAGAAGTACAAAACTCATCCATAACTTGATTCTTGAATTCAGTTCCATTGTCGCTTCGGATCCTTTTCACTTTCAACGTATAGAGATTCTCCAACATTGTAAGAAGATCCTTGAGGATGCCAGGAGTTTCACTTTTGTGTGCCATAAAAGATACCCAAGAAAATCTAGAATAGTCATCAGTAACTACTAAACAATAAGCATCACCAAACGTTGTCTTGTGCTTCATAGGTCCAAAAAGGTCCATATGAAGACGTTCGAGAGGCATGCTGACAGTGTTGATTTTCTTCAAAGGGTGAGACTTCTTTGTTTGCTTCCCCTTTTGGCACGAGACACAGATATCTTGTAGATGAAAACTTCTTACAGGCACACCATTCACAAGATTATTTTTCACCAAATGGTTCATTTTTCTCAAGTGAATGTGTCCCATTCTTCTGTGCCAAGATATAGACTCCTTTTCTGTGGCTTTTGAGACAAAACAAGTAACTTGTGCAGATGTAGTAATTGCTTGGCTCATATCGAGAATATAAAGATCATTAACTCTCGGAGCCGATAAGAGAACCCATTCTTGTGGAATTTTGAATCCAGGTTTCAGCACATAGCAGCCAGCATCATCAAAAATCACTGAGAACTTTTTATCACAGATTTGCGACACACTGAGAAGATTGTGGTCAATTTGCTTCACATAATTGATCTTATCAAAGCACACGATACCATTGGAGATACTTCCTTCTCCAGTGATGTACCCTCCTTTATCACCCGCAAAGGCAACATACCCTCCTCTGATATTTCTCACGTCATACAGGAGCCGTAAGTCGCCAGTCATGTGCCTGGATGCTCCACTATCAACAATCCAATGACTATTAATAGTTCCTCCTAGAACATCCTGCACATGTCAAATAAACACATCAGTTGAGAATGGGGACCCAAGCCTTAGTGGTCTTGGGTCGTCCCTTGGCATCACGATACGTAAGCTCTATCTCTTGATGGTTTTCAAGAACAACTGCTCCCCCTGAATTGTCACCCGACTTAGGTAACCAAGTTTGTCTGTGCCCACCAGTTTTTGAAGATTCTGGTTTTACAGGTTGTGACACTCTTGGTTCCTTCTGAACTGTTTTAACTTCAGATTTTAAAGCTTTTTCAACAGTTTTTATGTTCTTACGTCGTTGTTTAGTTTCTTGTTCTTTTACAGTTCGTTTATCTTGTTTAGGTGAAACTGACCGACGTTGAGGGTGAACTGTTTCAGGTGGAGTTTTCTCAACAAGTTTCTTCTTTGGAGCATTTGGGCAATTTCTGATAATGTGCCCAATTTCTCCACATTTGAAACAAGTTCTCCTTTCAATAGACTCAGGAGAACTTGATCGACTACCAGATGTTGAGCTTGTAGAACCTGAGGTACTTGCTCTTTCATCACACCCGTTTGTATGTTGGGTGTAATTGTTATCACTGTTTCGTTTCAAAATCTTGACTTGTTGTACAAAATCAGTGTTTGATTTGTTTTCAAAAGTCTCAATTTTATCTGTACCTTTTGATGCTACAAACTTAACATCTTTTCCTTTCTTCATGTAACGAGCTCCTTTTGATTCAACTTTAGCCTTTGGCTTTGGAGCTCGTTGTGGTTGTTTACCCTTAGAAGCAGTCGGTTGTTGAGTGGTTGGAGATTTTTGATTGCCAAACTGTTTCCTAATCTCAGCCTTAGGAATTGGATCACATTGTGTTACCACAATTCCCGGCAGTGTTTTACCCAAAAATTTGTTTGTATTATCTTCAAAGACTTTGTCAATCAAAGATTTATTTACATTTTTAATTGGAAAAACATGATCTGAATAGATTTTATTATCTCCAACCAAGGTGTACAGCACATTACTGCTTTTAACAGTAGACACACCTGTCTTATCAACCTTGACAGGATCAATCACTTGCTTCTCAACAGATGGAACCTCAGGAGTATCAGGATCACAAAGGATGTGATTCTCTCGTGGAATATCTACTCCTTTCATCTTGCTAAGTGATTTATCCTGATCACTTACAGCCACATCTGATTCATCATCCGATGTCTCATAGTCCTCGATAATTGGAGGACTTTGTTTCATGGATGGTGAAGTTTCTGGTTCCTTAGGGGCTGTGTTTGAAGAACTGTCCGATTTGAACCCTAGGCCAGTAGAAAATTCCTCAAAGTTCAAAGGCACACTGGGCTCATACCGAGGCATTTCCTCTTCATCGGGCATCTTGGTATAGTTGTCCATCAAAGGGGGTGGACACGCCTTATACCCTACACCTTTCACGTTACCTTTCAGTTGTTGAACGTCTATGATGTGATCAAGCACAAATCGGGAGTTAGAATAACTATCCAATTTTGTTTGATCGCATCATGCTTGCATTGGGCAATGGCTAATTGCTTCTTAGTTTCTTCCACAAGGTTAATGTATTCATTTATACTTACTTGTTTGTGGTAAACTACTTTGTTAACCTCGGACACATTTTTCTTTAATGTTTCTATTACAGATTTGAATTCTTTTTCATTCCGGGTTAAAGCCATGTTTGCCTCTTGGCATTTTGACAGTTCAATAACCAAATTCTGATTATGACTATGAAGCTTTTCTGATTCAAGCTTCACATCTGCACATGATTTACAAATACTAGAACAGGAGGTTCAGAAGTTACCTGACTAGTAGAGGCTGAACCATTTGCCATAAAGGCAGTTTGAAAAGAAAAAGCTCCATCTTCAGAAAATAGCTTTTCCATTCCATTGATGTAGCAGCAGCCTTCCTAATCAGAATTGATTTCTGACACTTAAGCTCATCAGCTTCATTCAGTAGCTCCTGTACATCATCATCTCCTTCTTCATTCACATCAGGCTCTGAGTGATTATCCCCAGAAACTGAGCCTTCTTCATCCGAACTGCCCGAATAACCAGAACTGTCATCGCTCCCAGAAGATTCTTCTTTTTGAACCTGCTCGATGACCTTAGCATACAATGCAGTTCCACTTCCTTGATCACCTTCACCAAACTGAACTGACCAGTCACATCCTTCATCAGCTTGAACAGCCAAAGCCCGATTGTGATTGGTAGCTCCAGGCTGTCCCTGATTGTTATTCACTGCCACCATCCTCCGTTCACGGTTTTCTTGTTGGGCATTCACATTGGTCTGGTTTCTGAACGGGTTGTGATTGCCGTGTTTTGTTGGTCGAGTGCACTCACGTTTAAAGTGCCCTTTCTCGCCACAGTTAAAGCACGTGACGGCATTAATATCAAACCCATACTTCGTGTTTTTCTTTCCTTCCAACGAAGTTCTTCCAGTTCGTGCCATGAAATCTTTTGCCCTTCTAACCGCACTAGCAAAAGCCCATTTAATATCCATCAACTCCATTTCTTCCTTGTCGATCTGATCATAATCTTCATTGGTCATGTTGATGTTTCCAAGCTGACCAGCTACCAAACCACAGTAAGCACTGACCATGGTGTTGATAATTTCCATATGTTCCTTAGCAACTTCAATACTAAGGTGTGAAAGATTTGAGTTGTCGACTCGGATTGTGTGATGACTTTGAGGCTGAGGTTGAGGATTGCTTGTATAGTGAGCTTGCTGTTGTTGTTGTTGAGGTTGTGGTTGTGGCTGTGTTGGAACAGGAATGTAAGACCTCGGATCGAATTGAGGTTGTGGTGGAGCAGCTGTCGATTGAGGAAATGGAAAGGAACTCGTATTGGACACAAAAGCAGTTTGAAGCTTCGGTTGCTGAACAGAACTAGCTGAAGGACCAAAACCAGGCAAATACATTTCTGTATTCTGAGGAGCTGGAGCACGCCTTGCTTTCCTAATTTCTTCATCATTTTTATGTTCCAGCTTCTGAATGAACTCATAGATGTTAATCTCATCTAGAGCTTTAGTATGCTTCAACAACTCAATAAACGAACTCCATTTTGGGGGTAGGGCGTCAGCAAACCTATTCACCATATCTTGTTGAGTAGCTGCCACCCCATAAGCACACATTTCACTAATCAAATGATAGAAACGTGTGGTCATATCATTCAGCGTCTCGTTTTCCAAAAACTGAAAAGATTCAAATTCTTTCTTCAACAAATCATGCCTAGACTTTCGAGCAGCTGCATTGCCTTCTCCTCTAGCAACTAAGGCATCCCACAATGCTTTCGTGGTCTTGCAATATGAAAACTGATGGTAGATGTCTTTGTTGAGTGCTTGAGTAAGTATGGCATAGGCCTTTTTCTCCAATTCATAAGCCTTCTTGTCATTTTCAAGCATGTTGGCGTAGCCTTCTGAAGTGGATGCTCTACTTTCAAGACTTTCATTGAATGCATTGACAAAACACATCCAAAGGTCGGTGCTTTGTCCTTGAACATATGTGTGAAAGCGGCCTTTCCATGACGGAAAATCGTTCATGTGGTTCAGCTTTGGTGGACGATTGTTACTGCCTGTTTCACTTTCACTAATCAGAAGATTCTGAAGACTTTGACTTTGATTGGATACCAAAGCCCATTGACACGAACTTATTGATTGTTGTTGTTTTGGAATGGCACTCGTCATATATTCAGCCATCGACATCTGTTTCAGATCTGGTTGTGGATCCGTACTCCAATCCCAAGGGCTAGTACAGCTCATTTTGATCAATAATATATATACCACACCTACACACCACAAACTGTTAACAACAAACAGACAACAATTGAAAGATATAATCTGATCGAAAGATCAAGACTTGTTCGAAGGATCAACAGTGATCGAAAGATTACTGTTGAGTTTCGAGCAAAGCCTTCGAAAGATTCTCAAAGAAAGATCCTTATCTTTCGACTGATTATCACGAAAGATTCACAGTTCGATAGATCTATATCTTTCGAATACTGATCTCGAAAGATTCACAATGAAAGATCCTTATCTTTCGAGATGAATCCTTATCTTTCGGACAACCAACTTTCGAAAAGATTCCAACTACGAAGGATAACCCTTAGACTTCGAAAGACTACTCGAAGGATGCTTATCTTTCGAGCTGCCTTTGATCGAAAGATGTCGAAGGATATCTTTCGATGTCGAAGGATATCTTTCGAAATCTCTGACACACTGACAAAAAGTACGACGGTTGGTGAAAAGTTGATGTGGTTGGTGAGCCAACTTTCGGCAGAAAGGATGGTTCTGTCAACAACTTTTTCACCAACTTTTTGACTTTCAAAAAGTTTACTCAAAATGGCAAACACCTTATCCACACAGTCACCGGAGATACCACCGGAAATATGGCCGGAAAATCAAGGTTTCACAACAGTGATTTTTATGTTACCCAAACCGACCCCGAACACTCCCGATAGGTTTAGTATCCGTTTTTCAGTTTAAACAAGCAAGAAAACCACCAAAAACGGGTGCTAAACCAAGTGTTCAAACACACCAAGAACTTGAACAAACCGGTTTTAAACAAGGTAAAGAGCGAGGCTCTGATACCACTTGTAGGTCCCTTTTCTCGGAGGATCGAGAACAACCTAAACCTTGTTATACTAACCCACTAGCGAGTGCGGAATCCAAGCTAGTAGGCAAACCGGGATGAAGCAAGAACAAACACAAGAACACACAAAGTTCACCGATTAACACCACTGTATTAATACGTATGAAGGTTTATGGTTACAAGCACAAGGTTTACAATCTGTTTGCAAACTCTCTAAAGTGTGTGTGTGTGTGTGTTTTCCAGCAGAGTTTCTCTAACTCTCCAAGTGTGCATCTATCTAACACTAACACACTGCATGGGTATTTATACCCATACACAGCAGGTCTTGGTCGAAGGATCGATAGATGGTCCGAAGGATCATCTTTCGATGACAACAAGCTCGAATGATCAGCATGGTCCTCGAAGGATCATCCTTCGAGGTCTAATGGTCGAACCATGGTCGAACCATATCTTTCGAGCACCTCGAAGGATCAGTTGTATCCTTCGAGGCTATCCTTCGATTCAGACACATATATCAAATATATGTTAACTGTTGGCCAAGTCAATCCGGAGGATGGTTGACTTGGTCAACTTACAACACAAATCAGGACATCGTTTATATCAGACCGAATACAGACAAAGTACAGACACAAGTGCACCAACAGTTTGTAATGTTATTTGGTTGAGTAACAGGTTGTAGACTTCATCGTCCCCACGGCAGCAAAAAGTCAAAGATTGAACCAGATCAAGATCCTAGATCCCAGCATGTTGAGAGGGGGAATCTTTGAAAGGGGGAGTCTGGATCAACAGTCAAAGGGGAGATTGAAGATGAAGCTAGGTTGAGTTCCTAAACCTGTGAAGTAGACAAGTTTGGAAAGAGACCAAAGACTGAAGATTCGACATCGAAGACTTCGTCAACATCTAAGGGGGAGTCTGTTGGTGCACTGAATGTCTGTTTACTGCGTCTTAATCGAGTCTTAGGTCTAGATAGGTTGTTCAGAGTTGGAAAACATGGAAAATGGTTTTAGATTGTAATTCCGCTCGAAATGACATTTATGTCATTTCAAGCGAAATCAGGATATTGTGTAATTCCGCTCGAGATAGGTTTTAGGTGATTCCGCTCCAAGATGTCTAGTTAGTGATTCCGCTTCAATTGAACATGGTGATTCCGCTCGAGATTGATCATCATGGGGTTCCGCTTGAACCATTTCAAGCGGAATCAGACATACTAGACATACTGTAGGTGTTGAATTGCTGTCAAAATTTACTCAGAAAGCATTAATAGAAAGGAAATTAAAAGGATAAAGCTGTTGTGACTTTGTTTACTTTGATTCCGCCTATGTATTCCAAGATGAACTGCCTTTACTGACTATTTAGGGTCGCACACGGTCCAACAAGCATCCAATTTTTAAACGAAGCTTATGTGGCGGGAAACCACTAACATTTAGCGAGTTTATGAACTCAACCAGATAGAAGTTGTGCCAATCGTCTTCAAATTCGTCAAAATTGTAATAAACTTTTTCCTCCGCTTGAAAAATGTCAATCATTTGATAATTAATCTAGTCAACACTCTCATTTTTAGTGAACAATATTGCTCTAAAGATTATATAATATGAAGAATATATACATTATCTTCAATAGTAGGAGACTCGCGCGATACGACGGACGGCGAAAGTTTATAACAAAGAACTCGTTTAGTAGTTTATCAATCCCTCGTAGTATATTTGATAGTAAGATATAAAGTTGATCAAGTTGTTTATCACATTCTGCTACATCTCTTAGAGAAGTGTACATTTAAACCAGACATGAATAAATAATTGCTTATTTTCTAGATATAAGATTTTTGTGGATTTTCACAATTTTTAGTTTCAAAAATGTCCTAGTTTTCATCGATTAGAATAAGTTTGATACTTGACATTAACACACTCTAAAATTTTTGTTATTTTTTTTTTTATAGAATTTCTATCATACTCTCATTATTAAAAATTTCTTTTTTTTATATAACATAGATCCACTACAGATTTTTCTATTTGAAAATGTACCAGTTTGAAACAATCAAATAAACTATAAACTTTGGCTTCTTTTAGAATTTCATTTAGCAAGCCTTAACGCACTAATCGAAGTTATTCATTTGTACAAAGAAAGTTATACAAATTATTTACTAAACATTCTTTTATAAACGACTTAACATGTGCACATAGCATTAACCAGAATCACACAGCTTTTGGTTCCACTTTGTGGAACCGGCAACCCGTATTATTCGGCATAACCACATCTATCATCTCTGGATACGATTAGACCATACGTAGTCGATGGGGTGAATAATGCCCCCACCCTTGGACGTTGTCCACCACGTGTCGTCCTAGTCAGCAAAGGAGCGTTATTCACAAAGGAGCGTAGTGGTAATAACGCCCAATAATACCCCGTCAATCATTACACAATTATTTAATTAAATAAAACGAAAACCATCAAAAAATCTTATTGGACAAAGACAATGAAGATGAAGTGTGATTGGACCATCAAAATGGGGCTTGGGCATGGAATAAAGCACGCTTCAACTGGATTTTGCCAAAAACACGCCCACAGGGGAGGTTAACACCGGCGTTTTCCGACGTTTTCTACCAAACAAACGCCCAAACAAGATCGACTACACACGGTCTTAGGACTTGACATATTGTACTTGGTAGTTAAATTTTTGTATTAATAATATTGTTTTTGAATTTGTCATGAAAAGAAAAAAGGTTGGATTACATTAGTATGCAGAAAACAAAACACAATCTCCAGAAATAATAAGCTTGTATATATTCAACTTTTAGTCCAATAAACACATGAAATTTCTAATATCTAAACCCCATTAGTTATTAAAAAAATAATCACTATGTGTCTGATACTCTGAACACAAACATGTAAAGCACCATGCACCCTAATTCAGCCCATTATAGTACATCCCTATTTGTTGATTTCCACTTGTAACATGGGCTTCTTTCCATTATACTATTATTCTAGATTAGTGTTCCACCTCTTTAGGCTAGAGTGTGTGGTATAAAGCCCCTAGGGGTTTATCACGCCACCTCAGCGTCACCTCACCACCACGCCACACAGGGGGCTTTAAAGCCCCTTCCTTTAACTTGCAGGGTATGGTTTAAAGCCCCCCTTTACACTATAGCGCCCCCCTTTAAAGACCATCAACTTCGAAAATGCCAAATTTACTCGTTAACGTGCTGGCGGAAGGACAATGGTGCCCCCCCTTACTCGTGGCGGTGTGGTCGATGACACCCCAGGGCGCTATGGTGGCTGAGGTGGCGGGTGGCGTTAAGCCACACCCCCTGGCCTTATCATATGCATTCAACGACATATAACACACCCTACCCTACCCCCATTGATTTTTGCAATCCTCACACCCCCACAAGCATGTTTGTGCACTCAAATGACATTGGTTCTTTGTTCCATTGATTTCCATAAAATAGTGTTATTCTCAAAACATTATATTCTTTTTTTTTTTCCAATTAACTTCATTCAAACAAAAATCACCAGCTCTACAATCCAAACACTTTTTTGGGTCATATTAGGTCTGGGCACCAATTCTCAATTTGAACCCCAAAAAACGCAGTACCAAAATTGTTTCAGAAAGAAACTGCCAAATGACCAAAAAACCCTTAAACTAAAATCAAAATTGTGACAACCTGAACTTTCAAGGTTAGCTTCATTTAATCAATCCCATGACATTTTACTGGTATCGCTATCATCCATGTTCTACTATATGTCGTCATTAGGTCTACGTTCCGTGAACCTATTAAACTTGTTTAATTACACTTAAATATTATGAATAAATGGTTGTGTGTTGGCTACCTATTAAATGAAAAATGTTTGAATTACATGTGTGTATATTCAGTCGCATGCTATGATTAGATATTTAGGATTGTATGTTACATATTAAATGATCGCAACCCCTTGTTCCTCATGCCTTATCTCGGCCTAAATCTTTAAGCCCAAAACCGAGCCCAACCTCTTACCCATTGTAGGCGAGTAGATATATGCACGTATACCTCACAAACCTCCTTGGCAAACCCTAAAGTTCTTTTTAATCTCACGTAATCGGCGACAGTAGCCTCTCGATTTCCAATCGGCCCCTCTCTTCGAAGCACTCCCCTTCTCGTCTTAATTCGTCCTCTACAATTTTCTGGTAAGTGTGATAATACTTGTTATGATTTTGGTTGATCATAGTTGATTGGTTGTTTATGTGTAAGCTTGGATTGGACTACAGGGAAACGCATATTTTAAATGATAATCAAATGTAAATCGGATTGATTGAATGATTGTTGCTGGATGAACTGTTATTGTATGTGTGTTATGGTATGTACGTAACTGATTATTAGGGTTCATGTTTAGATAATTGATTTCACATAAATGGATTATGATTGCTGTCAATGTTGCGTTGATTGTGTATATGTGTAAGTAATGAAACCTGTCCTTGATTTGTAACTAATGAATATATGAGTAATGGGTAGTCATAGGAGGAAACCTTGGGAACTGTCTGTTTAGCAGCGTATGGTTCCGACGAAAACCCAAGACCATGAAAATTGGTGAAGTTTCGTCACCTGCAACTCCGACGAAAACTAGGCCGAGGAGTTTCGGTCGGGGGGGGGGTTAGTTCTTCGAAGAAAGATTTAAAAGTTAATGTGTCAACAATTTTTAATTGGACCTCACTTTAACACATGCAGTCATAATTAAATCAACTAGGGCCACTGTGTATAAATCGGATTAACCTCTTGTGATTGGGCCACCATTTTAGAAAAAAATATACCTTTATTTAACACTAGGGCCGCACCCTTTTAATTAACTGATGAATACTTGATTTTAATTGGACCTCTTCTATATGTTCAGATGATACACATGGGATATCAGTCATATCACATGTGATGACAACAATTGATTTTTTTTTATTGAACCAAGAATAGGAATGGCTGACAACTTTTCCAATTCACTTCACATTCACATGCAAATCTCGCTATTGGAGAAGATATAATTAATGCATCACTCAAACACATTTGATTTGGCCGCACTACATCGAACAATGTAAACAATTCAATATTGGACTTAATTTTAAATGGGCCGCTGTTTTTGATGCACTTTATTGGGCCGTAACCTTTTTATGTATATTGTTTGGTCTATGTGTTCGTATGTAGTTCAAATAGATAATTGGTTCATGGGAATGGAGGATTATATGTCCTGTAAGCATGAAATTATGATACGAATCTACTTGTGAACTGATTATATGCTGAATGATTACATAGTGATACTGATTAACTGTCATGGCATGAATACACATGTGTGTGCTACATGGTGTATTTATGTGAGTAAGGGATACATGAATTATTCGTACATGAAACGTGTGGATTATGTGCACCTGAAACTGATTGTGTCGGTAACCATGATAGGACGTGTGTACTCAATTGATAAACAAGTAAGTAATCATACCGAGCAAACCGAAGGTGAGTTCACTGCTCTTTTCCAAGCATGCATCCCGGGGAGGGATATTGGGTAACGTTCCAGGGAGGAATGCTAGTTCATTGGGATGTTTGTTATTATTACTAAGTTTCTATCACATAAGACCCCTTACATCTACCGATAGTTGCCGAGGAGGCAACGAGGTTATTAGTTGATAGTGCTATTAGGTTTGGCACCCTCACACCGTACCAGGGTGGTCGGGCGTGAACTAATTTCCTTAAAGCATGACCAATGTTTTGATAGAGACATTGGGGTTGGGCAAATACATCTTGTAGCCACTTACGGTAATCGAGTTAATAACAACATCAAAACAAAACGTCAAACGGTTTTAAACACACATCTGGTAACTAAACGCGTTAACAAAACTTTAAACTCATCAGCGTCGTCTGACACACTTGTTTGCATGCTTGCAGGTTTGTAGGTTTATATTATTGGGACTTACTATCTGGGATGCTGGAATGGTCATGGGTCGTGATACATGAAATCCCAACACAAGCTAAATGATTTATGTACACATGGTTTACTAAACACTTAACAAATGAGTTTTGCTTCCGCGGTACACAATGAATGATATGTAACGTTTGTAACCCTTTTTGTTAATGAATGAAAGTTCTATTTAAATATATTTATGAGTTTAATGTGATTGGTGGCTTGGATCCTGGTACGTCACACGCCTCGCGGGGGTTTCCGCATGTGGTATTTTGGGGGTGTGACAGTTTGGTATCACTGGTTATAGTGAACTTGGTTTTAAAAATGTTTTTATAAAACCAGACTATAACCGAACAGTTCTGAAAACGGGAATGCGACCATGACACTCAGCTCCAGATTGCAAGGTTCGTCTTTCTCACACTACAAAAAAAAATCCTTTTAGTGGCACACACTTCTAATGGCATTTAGCTTTTGTGCCACTAATTTAGGTTTTAGTGGCACTTTACGTATGCCACATTTGCTTAACACACATTTTTAGTAGCATTTAGTTCTTATGCCACTAATTTAGAGTTTTAGTGGCACTTTCCATACACCACTAAATTTTTTGATAACTTTTAGTGGTACTTTACATATGCCACTATTTTATAAGTGCTTTAAAATTCTAAAATCTTATCTTTTCCCTCCTTAAAACACTTTAATAAAACTATAATTGATTTTCCCCGCGTTGCGTGGTCGAGATTTTATAGTGATTTGAGCGTACTGAATTTCTATAGCCCTATATTATCATTAATCGTAGCTCACAATCAATGACCTACTCAAACATCATTATTCGTTATCGACCAGCAATGTGCCTAAAGGACCATCAATGAGCCTCACTGAATTTAAATGACGTAATTTCAGTTTTAAAAAAATATATATTTCCCCGTTTAGTTGATTCGTAAAAGAATTATTAATTAGTTTATATAATTAATTTAAAAATAATTCACATCCCCCTCTCCCAAATTTGTTCCCGCTCACTTGTTCCCTCCCTCCCAATATTTGGATTTCCCAGTTCCCACACCAGAGATTAACTTCCCTCTCATTCTCCCTGACCTAATCGGACGACGTCACCCAATGACTTGCGGTGGTTCTTGGCAGCATTGATGAAGGGGATTCTAGAGCAGAAAAAGACATCTCTGCTTCACTTTTGCTACTTCGTAAGTGGTTATTATTGTATTAATTGTTCCTTGTTTTCATTTTGATCAATATAATCTAACTTAGAGGACTTTGTAGATGATGTACAGAAATATCTTGGTTACTAACAACTTGCCCACCAAGTGTTCGATGATTTGCTTACCACTAGGGACGTGATTTGTTCGTTTCTAACCCTAAAGCACTGATGGTCCATGAATTTTTATTCTGATTTGCAAATTGCTACTCAAAATTTGTATGTTTTCTTTATCAGATAGTTTCGTTTATTCCTAACTGTAACTGTGTTAAGGTTCCTTTTCAATGCTTTCGATTTGTCTATCTAGAACTCTAGGCGCTGATTTTTGTTCTTTAGGGTTGTAAAAGGTTGTGGGTTTCTTTTCTATTTGAAGCACTATGTTTTTGCAGTACTGGTGTGCTGATTGAAAACTAGTTCAAAATAAAGTTGGCAATACATGTTCTGGACCTTTAGGTTAGGAAGAAGCACAAGTTGGAGATATGATTTCAAGTGTGGAGCCTTAAAGTAACAGACCGGACCCGATATCCAATGTTATATAAAAACCAAACTTGATTCTTGTACCTTACTTAGAGTAGAGGTATCAGTTCTAGTCTAATTTGGGTTTCTTGGTTTACTCCTAAAAAACCGACCTGACTTTTCCATGGGAATAGGGTCTTCCAAATAGCTCAAGGATGTACAAAATGAGAACATATTTCACATGGTTCAGATTGATTTTTGGTTCCGTTTCAGTTTTTACATATCAAGTTATACCGGGTTCATTAGAATTCCTTTTTAGGTCTAATAATAACCTTTATTGAATTAATATCTTAATTGTTATTTTTCTTTTTTGTAATATTATGATCTCTTGTTGCCATTCTTGTGATTAACTGCTTATACAAGCTCAACATAATTACATAATTCTTTGTTATGCAGGCTAGATAAAACTAAGTTTTATGTCACTGGAGCCGGGATATTCACCGGGCTTATGGTTGGATTGTACCCTATATCGGTCGTAAGGCTCGTATGCAGGTTACAACGAAAGATTCTGTGGAGAAGAGTGCGTATGCGGTTATTAGAGGGTTATTGAAAGCATAAGTATCCCTGGGTTGTACCGAGGGTTTGGGACGGTCATCACAGGAGCGATTCCAGCACGAGTTATATTTATGACGGCGTTGGAGACTTCGAAAGTGGCGGCTTTTAATATTGTTGAGCCGTTTAAGCTTTCGGAGCCTACAAAAGCTGCTATTGCTAATGGGATTGCTGGAATGGCTGCCTCGCTTTGCTCTCAAGGTGTCTTTGTTCCGATCGATGTGGTATGGCTTCTTTGTTCTGTTGTTTGTTCCAATATTATGTAAGATTTATATGTATGTTTGGATGTTTTAAATACTGAAAGTCAACAGATTAGTCAACGGTTGATGGTTCAAGGATATTCGGGCCATGCTAGCTATAATGGTGGCCTGGATGTTGCCCGTAAAGTTCTGAAACAAGATGGTATCAGAGGGCTTTACAGAGGGATTTGGTGTGTCTGTTATGACGTATTCCCCTTCTAGTGCTCTTTGGTGAGCCAGCTATGGTTCCAGTCAACGCGTTATATGGAGGTGAATAGCTTTTGTTCTTTTTTTTTTTCAGTTTGTAATTTCTAGCATTATATAAACGCACATGTTTTATGTAGTATGTTAGGTCATGGAAATGACGGCAATGGATCTATTCCTAGCCAGGGGACAATAGTTATGGTTCAAGGTGCTGGGGGAATATCTGCTGCGGCTGCAGCATCCTTAATTACAACTCCACTTTACACTATAAAGACCCGACTACAGGTTCATCTTATATTTTCATTAAATATTGCCATTGAAACTATTACTATATGATTCCATATTTCCATAACAGAGACAGAATATAAAATTTGTGTTAAAAAAAAGGGAATTGTGTTCTCCCTAAGTCCCATGGATTACTTTCCATTTAGGATGTCTGCAGTGAAGATTGTAACGTAATTAATAGGTATGAATGATTATGATACTTTACTGTTAGTTTAACATATAAATTGTTGGCCCGGAATGGATCTTGATCTCTAGAACGAGCGTGTTTAAACAAACTTGCATAAATAATAACTTGAGTGTGTATATAATTGAATGAGAGTAAGTGATTACAAATGTAAACATACGATCCTATTTATAGTTTTCAACGGGTATGAGTGAAGAGTTGTGTCTCTTTGTGAATAGACACGTCTCTTGAATGTGTGGTTGTGATTAATCCTTGAAGAGGTATGTTGTTTCCTGTCCGTTCAATCCAACCGGTGCCTCTTACCTTTCTTTTGCCTTGTACCGATCGGAATAGTTGTGAGAGAAGGGACACACCCGTTCGGTAAGGGTGGTGGTTACCATCTTGTATCTTTGACAACTTTGGTCCTTGAAGTTCATAACCGCTATGTAATAATGTATTCTAACTATCTAACTAAGTGTGTGATGTTAAGAGATTAACCGGGTTTCATTCACCCCCCTAATCTCGAACATCCGTAAGTTGCTTCAAATCTTGAATCCCGAGCAGTTCCCTCATTGTAGCAAAACTTGATCCTTGCTAGTGCCTTTGTTAGTATATCTGCTCATTGTAGTTCTCCACTTATGTGTTCCACAGTGATATCTTCGTTTTCAACACATTCTCTTATGAAGTGATAGCGTGTGTCAATGTGCTTGCTTCTTCCATGAAAGACTGGATTTCTCATGAGTGCTATTGCTGAAACATTATCTACTATGAGTGTTATCTTTTCTTCCTTCCAGCCTGTAATTTCACTTAACAATCTTTTAAGCCATAGTGCTTGGCATGCTGCTGCAGTGGCTGCCTTGAATTCTGATTCACATGATGATAGTGCCACTGTCTGTTGCTTCTGTGTACACCAGGTTATAGGTGATTCTCCAAAGTAGAATACCAAACCAGTTGTTCCTTTTCCTTTGTCTGTATTAACTCCAAAACTACTATCACTATAACCTATGATCTTACATCCTCCTTGCTTCTTGTAGATGATTCCATGCTTTTTAGTTCCTTTGATGTAACGTAGTATTTGCTTTACTGCTTTCAAGTGTTGTTCCTTTGGTTCTTGCATGAATCTACTAAGTAGACTGACTGGGTAACAGAGATCTGGCCTTGTATGTAATAAGTACCTCAGAGAACCTATCAGGGGCTTCTGTAATGTGTTGCATCTACTAGATCTCCTTCTTCAGTTTTTGTTAATTGAGTTCCTGGAGTCATAGGAGTCTTTGTGTCATTGCAGGGTAAAATATCGGCATCTTTGAGTATCTTGTTGATATATCCTGTTTGCTTGATGCCTATCTCACCTCCTGCTTGAATTACTTCTATTCCCAGATAGTATGCTAGCAATCCTAGATCGCTCATATCAAATTTGTTCTTCATCTGAGATTTGAAGACATCTATTTCCTTTTTTGATGTTCCAGTTACTATCAAATCATCGACATAGACTCCAACTATTAGGGTAGAAGTTTCACTTGTCCTTGTATTGATTGTGTTGTCTAAAGTGCATTTCTTGAAGTTGAGTGACTTTAGGGTCTGATCTAACTTCGTATTCCAAGCTCTTGATGCTTGTCTCAATCCATACAGAGCTTTAGATAGTCTGTAAACCTTTCCTTCATTTCCTGGCTTTACAAATCCTTCTGGTTGTGATACATAGACTTCCTCTTTGAGGTCTCCGTGTAAGAATGCAGATTTCACATCTAAATGATGTACCTCCCAATCTTGATATGCTGCTAAAGCTAACATTAGTCGAACTGTCTCCATACGTGCTACTGGTGCAAAGACTTCGTCAAAGTCTATTCCGTGTTGCTGAACATATCCTTTTGCAACCAGCCTTGCCTTGTGTCTGACCACTTTTCCGTTTGCATCTTTCTTAGTCTTGAATACCCACTTTAAACCTATTGCCTTGTGATCTCTTGGCAACTCTGTCAATTTCCAAGTGTTATTCTTGTTTATCGAGTCTAACTCGGCCTTCATTGCTTCAATCCAGTTTCTGTCACTAGATGCTTCCTTGTAATTCCTTGGTTCTTCTTCAGCAAGTAGTAATTCCTGTGGATCTACTTGAATTTCTTCTGTCTCTTCATACAGGTCTTCGAGACTTCTCAGTCTTACTGGAGTGTCACTAATACTCTCTGTTGTACTTTCAGAGGTAGATGGACCTCCACTTGATAAACTGCTTGAACTTCCTGCTGAGTTCTGATTGTACGAATGTGCTGGCGGGGTTATATAGGAGTCTTGTTCTTCTGTCTGATCTACTCCTGAAGCATCATGATGTGGCCCGCTACTGCCAGGACTACTTGGTTCATTTTCCTCTAACTCTGGTGGGTTGTCATCTTCTTGAATGACAAAGTTTGTCCATTCGGGATTCCCTGAATCTATCGTTTCCATATAACTATTCCAGTTCCATGGTTGACCTTCCATGAACTTTACATCTCTACTGACACATATCTTGTTCTTTGCAGGATCATATAATCTGTATGCCTTTGATCCTTCTTCTATTCCAAGGTAAACCATAGGTGCACTTCTGTCATCTAACTTCTTTTGTTGAAGTGGTAGTACCTTAGCGTAAGCAGTACAGCCAAAGACCTTCAAGTGTTCCAGATTTGGCTTTCTTCCTTTCAATGCTTCATATGGTGTCTTGTTCACCAGGGCTTTAGTTTGAACTTTGTTTAGTACATATATCGTGTGTCGTATTGCTTCACCCCAAAAGTTCTGTGGCATGTTCATTGCCTTCAGCATACTGCGAGTAGTGGATAACATCGTCCTGTTTCGCCTTTCTACTACTCCATTTTGCTGTGGGGAATACGGTGATGTGAGCTGTCTTGCTATGCCATTGGTTTTGCAATACTTATTGAATTCAGCCGATGTGAATTCACCTCCTCTATCCGTCCTTAGCATTTTTAACTTGGTCTGTGCTTCCTTTTCCACCTTTTCTTTGAACTCCTTAAAAGTTTCGAATGCTTGATCCTTGGAAGTTAGTAAATATGCCCACATGTAGTGAGTACAGTCGTCTACAAGTAAGAATATATACTTCTTCCCAGCATGTGTTGGTGGGGATATAGGACCACACAAGTCTCCATAGACTAAGTCCAGAGGTTTTAAAGATCTGAACTTCGCCTGATTTGGAAATGGTGCCCTACTATGCTTTCCTAATAAGCATGCGTGACAGATTTGACTAGCATGACTTATTTGGGGAACTCCATGTACCAAGTTCTTACGAGTCATTTCCTTAATAGCATCGAAGTGTAAATGGCCTAACCTTGCGTGCCATAACCATGCTATGTCTTCGGTCTTTGAGAGTAGGCAGATTGGTTTTCCAGTCTTCAGCTTGACTTTGTACAGCCTGTTCTTCATTTTCTTGACTCGCATTAGTAGCTTTCTATTTCGATCTCGGATAGTCAGTCGATCTCTGTCCATAACCACTTTGCAACCGGTTTCTGTAAGTTGTCTGAGGCTCAATATGTTGCTTTTCAGACTTGGAATGTAGTATACTTGTGAAACAATCTTTTGTTCTTGGTTTAGACATTCCAGTAGTATTGAACCTTTGCCTTCAATTTCTACGTGCAACCCGTCGCCGAACCGTACTTGCCCTGTCACCGTTTCATCTAATTCTCTGAAGTGGTTTCGCATTCCTATCATGTGGTTGCTGGCCCCGTTATCTAAGTACCATAGACTTTCATCTTCTGAGGCGTAACTTGTTGGTTCTATACGTTCTTCGTTTAGTAGAACCCTTTCTTGAACAACGTTTTCTTCTTGTATTGCCATTAGCAATACGGGTGCTTCGTCTTCCTCGACGAGATTTGAATGTTCTTGTACAACATCTTTCTCAGGACAGTCTTTCTTGAAGTGTCCGAACTTCTGACACTTAAAACATTGGATCTTACTTAGGTCGGTTCTTGCAAACTTCCTCCAATTTCTAGAATTTCCATTTCTAGATCTAGATGTAGATCCTTCGTTTCTGGGACTTTGCCTATTTCTGTTGTTTCGCCAATTTCCACGCGTTTGGTTAAATCTACCACGACCGCGGTTTCCAGATTGTCTTCCTCTGGTGTTATCATGATGTGTGAACATAAGCCTATCTTGGCTTTCTCCTTGATTTCCTTTCTTTAACCTGAGTCGTTCTTCATACGTCTTTAACCTTCCGACCGCTTCTTCTAGCGTCATAGTTTCTAGATCGGAGTATTGTTCCATGGAGGCAACGATTTGAGTAAACTTATCCGGTACGCCATTTAGGAGTTTGCGTACTAGAGTCGGTTGACTCAATGTCATTCCTACATCAGTTGCTCGGGTGACGATACTATTAATCTTTGCGGTAAATGAATCAATAGTGTCGTCATCCTTCATTTGCAATAATTCAAATTCTGATAATAGCGTGTGCATACGCGCCTTTTGTACCCGATCAACACCAATGTGTCTAACCTTTAGATTATCCCAAATTTCCTTTGCAGTTTTACAACTTGCAACTTGCAATACGACATCTTCTGGTATTGCTTGAAACAGATATGCAATTGCAGACTTGTCTTTCTTAGTGTCTACCGTTGCATTTTCTGCCGGTTCGATCGTTTCCCACAAACCATTCGCTTCAAGGATCGTCTTGATACGAATAGCCCAAACCGTATAGTTTGTTGGTTTCAGAATTGGACACTGGACACTGAAACTGGGAAAGAGAATTTCCTTCTTTCTGTATTATTATTGGATTTTGTCTGGATGTTCCTGACATGTCTTCTTGTTGAACAATCTTCACTTTTACTATGTTCTTACTTTCTTGGTTTCAATAGATCTCAAACCCACGATTACCCGAATCGTGTAACAATCAAACAACTAAACAATCTAATTCGCACTAAACCCCGGAATCAAACAAACCCTAGATTCCTAACCAACCCTTCGGTTCAACCGATTACCCTAGAACCGAAATCAAAAATTCTGAATTGAACTTGCGAATTGAAAAACGAAATTGAAACCTGATCGCGAATTCCCTGCGATGCCTTGCGATTCCCACGCCTAGAGCCTGATGCTCTGATACCAATTTGTTGGCCCGAAATGGATCTTGATCTATAGAACGAGCGTGTTTAAACAAACTTGCATAAATAATAACTTGAGTGTGTATATAATCGAATGAGAGTAAGTGATTACAAATGAAAACATACGATCCTATTTATAGTTTTCAACGGGTATGAGTGAAGAGTTGTGTCTCTTTGTGAATAGACACGTCTCTTGAATGTGTGGTTGTGATTAATCCTTGAAGAGGTATGTTGTTTCCTGTCCGTTCAATCCAACCGGTGCCTCTTACCTTTCTTTTGCCTTGTACCGATCGGAATAGTTGTGAGAGAAGGGACACACCCTTTCGGTAAGGGTGGTGGTTACCATCTTGTATCTTTGACAACTTTGGTCCTTGAAGTTCATAACCGCTATGTAATAATGTATTCTAACTATCTAACTAAGTGTGTGATGTTAAGAGATTAACAGGGTTTCATAAATCACTACAAAAAAAGCACATCAACACGTAACTCTTTTTCTTTCTAAGGTTACATTAACTACTGATCTCAAAACTCACAAACTTTATTTTGTTTTCGTGTTTACATTTTAATGGAGTTGCAAGTTTGCCTTCTCGTGAACTACCCGAAACACTATTCTAACAGTCCAGAAGACACTCTTGCTCTACTTTACGCAGCTCAGGTAATTCAAAGGCTATTATCGTCTTTCTGCCATATTTGTTTTGGTCAATGTTTTGTTCTTGACTTAATAATATTTTGACACTCTTGCTCTCACAAACTTATACATTTTTTTCTTGTTGAATTTGTGTAGAGTGCATAGCTCACCTAGAGCAAGCATTGAATTAGTTCATGGAAGTTGGAAGACTCAGCATGTCCACCAGATATTGCAAGGTACATCATATATATGCAGGCGCGCTATCATGTTACTATAAATCAACTTTTCTCATGATTTAAACCCTCTCAATTTCAAAATATAAGTCAGTTCATATGATTTATTGATTATTCCTTTTCTTTAGGTTTAGCCAGCATAGTTTATACCATAGTTACCTAAATCGCTAGGGTAGCCACGATCCACGTATTGGATCGTGGTGTACCCAATCGCCAGTCGCTAGCGATCCAAAACGCCATGGTACGGCGATCCAATTCGATCAGGTACGGCGGTCCAAATCGATCAGGTACAGTGCTCCAATTTGATCAGGAACGGCGAATTTGATTATAATTCTTGGCGTACCAGGTTCAATTTGGTACGTATATGGTTCAATTTGCTCGTTGATCATGGTCTGCAATTCAAATTTGATTGTTGTTTGTGTCTGATTGAAACAAAGAAGAAGAAGAGGTGTAGTGGGCTGGTAATGTGAAAAAGAAGCGGCTGGTAGAAATGTTAGGGTTTTTTGTGTTGTTTAGTGAATAAAAAGAGATAGTATGTGTGTGCGGCTGTTAAAAGCATTTCTAGGGTTTTTAGTTTTGTTTTTTCTTATTCGTGGAAATAATGATAAGGTTAGGGTTATATTGTTTGACCACTAATAACGGGTTTTCAATAAATCAAATAAAAAAATTGAAACAGCTAATATTGTTTGACAGCTAATGTGTGTTTTTAGAACTATATGTTTTTGTTTTCTATTTAGTAATATGAATATTGGATTTTGGTTCTTTGGATTTGTAGTTTGTGTTTTAATTTGTGTATTCTGAACCAGACTCAATGGTTCATCGTACCGGATCGTACCGAAATGAACCTACCCCTCTCCGTACCGAATTCATCCTATCTAGCGAATCGCGAACCCGAACCGCGTACCCGAACCGGAGCGAACCGCGAATTAGGTTACTATGGTTTATACATTATATATATTAAATATCAACTTTCTTATGTATTAGAGCTTGTATAATGTGCTTAGTTTATTCGTTTTTAATTTTTCCATTTTTTTCTTTTTAACCCTTATGCTTTTCATCTATTACAAATTTTCCGTTTAACGTTTTGGTCTAAATTTTACGAGTTAACACGCTGGTTCCATGTTTTTACGTGGCTCAACCTTTTTATGTCTATTTTCCCAGTTTAAAGGTCCCGTCACAACACGCGGGTTCTAAGTCGACTTAGATATTATTTTTCATGTTTTACGTTTCGGTCTAATTTTTGCGTGTTAACACGCCGCAACAGGCATGCATAGTTTTTTTTTTATGTCTGCTTTTCGTTCTGTTTAATAATCTCGCCGCAAAGCGTGGTCCGATACCCCCTTCAACACACGGATTCGATAAAATGTTTCAACATTACTTTTTTCACGGTTTTACACCTCGCCGCAACACGGTGGCTTAATGCTAGTGTTGTATCTAAATATCAAGAAGTTTAAAAATCTGAAAGTAAAGGTAACTAGTAAATTGTCATCACTCTTTGCAGGAAATTGCTGAATTATACGAACAGGAGCAAAATTTGGAGCAAGCCATAGCTTTCTATGATAAAGCAGCCGATCTTTTCCAAGGTGAAGAAGTGACAACTTCTGCAAACCAGTGCAAACAGAAAATCGCACAATTTTCAGCTCAACTGGAACAGCAAGTCATACCTTTTATCTGTATGGATCCTCTTATATTTTTAATTGAATTACTTAGATAAAAATAAACAAATCGCAAGGGTTGAAGTTTGATGTTTTAGTTAAGGGGCTAAAGTTGTTTATTATTTAAGTTGAGGAGCTAAAGTTGTTTTAGTTAAGGGGTTAAACATGTCATCACTATAGTTGAGGGGCATGGCCGACCCTGGGGGTGGGCGGGGAGGACCACCGGCCAGGGCCCGATATTTCGAGGGGCACGTTTTTTATGAAAAAACCCGACCGATATGTATATGTAAAATATTTTTTTAATAGAGTACACCCCTATGCCGATACACTCGGTTATCGGCCCCTCCCCAAAATAAATATCGGTTTCCGATATCGGCCATATACAGTTGTATCGCCGATATCACGCGGACAGGGTTTCGGAGCTGCATTCGTGTCCGCAGGATGTGCGGGCACGCAACAGTTCAACCAAATTCCAGCTCAGAAACCCATTTTTTGCATCCCCCCCCCCCTGCGCGCGGGTAGGGCTTGTGGTAAAACATGTCATAAAGCTACAACGGAGTAGTAAATGCTTTACCTTCTAAATACCCACTCACTTTGTTCCCAAACCAATGTGGGACAAAGTATTTACCACCTTTTGAGACTTTCATTCCCACACCTAGACTTTCTACCACCTCTTGTATATATATAAATATATATATTTATGCATGATATTAGACTTCTAGTATATATATAGGCTCTAGATATGAATATAAATATAAATATAAATATATATATTTATGCATGATATTAGAATTTACCGATATCTCACCGATATCTCACCGCGATAAACGATATCTCATATATCGGTTTGACCGATAACCGATATTTTTCCGTATTAACTGCATAGGTACACCCATACAAACACGAACATAGGCCCCCTTACAAAACTATTCTTATAGTTTAGATTAGTTATTAACCCCTTTGGCATTAGGTCTAGACCTTTAGTGAGCCCAATACCCAATTTCGTTAACGCCTAAGGGCACATTTTTTTCAAGCTCGAACAGGGTACCCAAGCTCTCAGGGACGGACCTGTTGAGGGACTAAATTTTTTTATTATTAAAGTAGAGGGGCTAAAGTTTTTGATGTTGACAAAATAGCATATTTATAGTTAATAGTATATATAATATAACCTCACAATTTGTCTCCATGTATCAGAAAGCTATAGAGATTTACGATGAGATAGCACGACAGTCGCTCAATAATAACTTGCTAAAATACGGTGTTAGAGGGCATCTACTGAATGCTGGCATTTGCCAACTCTGTAAAGGCGATGTTGCAATCACAAATGCATTGGAGCGTTACCAGGTCAACTTTGACTTTTTTCCAAATGTCTTAATTGTTCATTACAAAATTTTGATCTGTTGACTGAAAATGTCAATTGTTAATGCAGGAATTGGACCCCCGTTTTCAGGAACACGCGAATAGAAATTGCTCGCGGTATGTTACTGAAAACTTGTTTGTTGTTCTGGGACAAACATGTAACAGGTTTAAGGTTTTTTTTTTCCGTCTTATGACAGGATATGGCTGCTGCTATGGACGAAGAAGATGTTGCAAAGTTCACTGATGCTGTCAAGGAGTTTGACAGCATGACTTAACTGGTAATAATAACTTTATTGTGGTCATATATCACACAAGATAGATACTAATGCTGCAAATGAATCGAACGTTCAGCGAACAATTCGTGAACCGTTTGGCGGGAAGTTCATTTGATTTCGTTAGTGAATGTTCTTGGAATGTTTCGGTCAATGCTTGCGAATGGGGATTTGATTGAAGAAGGTGATCCATGTGTTCCGGTTCAGTGGGAATGGGTGACTTTCAGCGGAAGTAATCCTCCAATAATCACCAAACTGTGAGTTCATTTGTTATTGTATATGTTAAGTTATAGATATATCATATACACTAATATGATTAAACAGCGTATTATCGGGATCGAATTTAGAAGGTGAAATTCCGTCAGCGATCAAAGACTTGGAAGAGTTGACCGAGTTGCAAGTCTCAACGAACAAGAATTCGAGATTACATTCTTTTTACCATTTTAAGTTTTTAACCCTGAACTAGTGGTTTGATACTTTGATTTTATCAGGTGGTTAAATGGGAACTCCTTAAACGGGTCGATCCCCGATATGAGTAACCTTGAAAAATTGACAATTATGTAAGTTGCAATTTTACTTCTATTTGCATCCTAAAAAGATAATAGTGTTTGTTGACTATATGTGTTGGTCAAATTGCAGACATCTAGGGGGCAATATGCTGACTGGTTCTTTACCATCTTACTTTGGTAGTTTGCCAAACTTATAAGAACTGTATGTGGTGATTTTTCAAATCTTAAATTTTAATATGTTTCGATGATATTCTGATTTATGAATTCTGTGTTCATTTTAATCATTCTTCATGCAGATATATAAAGAACAACTCTCTGACCGGAGAGATTCCTCCAGAAACCACTGACCAGAAAAATAATTTGTAAGTATGCTTCTTTCTCCATATTTTTAGCAATGTTTTAGTTCATCAATTGACCTGTCTAAGACAGAAGATAACTCAACTCGACTCATTATAAACTGAAGGGTAAACATTCTGATCATGAACTCTCTTGTTGTTAGGTGATGGCAATTCCGACAACGAAGAGCTTAAAGTGATGTCAAAAGAAGTAAGTTTTCCTTTTATTAACTGCTCTTACATCTTTGATAGCTATGGTTATCAGATCTAATCAATTTAACATGAATTGTGAAATTTCAGGTTGAGTATAGTCAGTCGGCTGATGATGTAATGACAATAAGTAGTAAGTGCTGGGAACTATGAAGTGGAAGTATGACTACTAACAAAACGTTAACACGATGATTATGTAACTCGCATGAAGATTGTGAAAGAGATTCATGAACACAATGAAGTTTTGAGTTTTTATTCATACACTTGTTAGTTTATTTGGGTTATATGTTTGATTATTAGACTTAGATCGACACTTATTAGACATTTCGAATATTTGGAAGATTGATTGAACTGTTAATTGAAGTGATTATTTTATGATTTCTACATTTTACAATTTTGTTTTTATTTTTTAATGTAAATAAATGATAATTGTAATTAATTAAAATTAATATGATAAACGTCAATGGCATTTAATTTGATGTGATTTTTGTGGCAAAAAATATGTGCCACTAAAAGCTCAAAAGTTTGTACTGGCAGATAAAAAAGTGCCACTAAAAGCCTAAAAACTTTGTGCGACACATTGAAATAGTGCCACTAAAAGGCTTTAGCGTCAGCGCTTCTTGTGGCACTTTTTTTATGTGCCGCACATTTTCACAAGGTTCTTTAGTGGCACTTTCTTGTTTTTCTGTGACACTTTTTGCATGCCACTAGATGGCATTTTTTTTGTAGTGTCACTTGATGCATACATTACATGACTAGTGTACACCGGTTTATGATGTAGCGTACGGACACACACTCGTCACTATAGCATAATTACATGAACTGCTTGTTTACATTATGATTGTAGCCCTGGGATTCTTGTAACCTTGATGTTTTGACAGTCCCTGTTTGATACCTGAGTTTGAAGGACCATTTGACATGAGTTGGGAGGAACTGTGACGAGCATGTAAATCACAATATTATTGTGGGTGCACAGATAATAATAATGTGGGGTGCATGCGAGTCCCAGTGAGGCTTAACAAGTGAAAAAGGGGTTCCGCTCTGTTATTTGATCAGTGTGAAACGTAACAAGTCTATAGGAGTCATAGTAGTTATTGTCTCCTACTCGAATTAACCTTTTCACTTCTCTCTGAATCATTACGAATCTCGATGCCATCGAGTATTACCTGAACACCCATCTGAACGCCTAGCGAACTGTGTAGAACGTTAGGTGCTTGCACGAACATCCCTGAGTTGGATGCCGCATCGTTGAATGATTGGTATATACTCTTCTCACTTATCTTCGTTTGCTGGAACTCAACGTATTGACGCCATAGATCTCGGAGTGCGATCACTTCTGCAACACTCTCGTAACATACCGCGTATCACTCAAACAACTTGCAACATCGACGGACAAGTGGAGGAGCGTAGTGTCGCACCAACCTCAGTAGTAGGACAACCCGGATTACCAGCAACAAACATCAGCAATTTGGCTCCAATTGAATCTTTAACCCTAGACGGCGACACATGGGAGTCGACCCTTACAAATCAATCGGGACATAAACGATGACAACATATTATAGTGTGGAATGTGTGACTACCAGCACAATGGACAACACCTTAGGACGTGGCAAGGAAATGTGAAGAGATGGACCCTGATGGTGAAATATCGTAGGGCTCTATTTTACGCAACGGCAGTAGAGGCAACAGTCACGACAACATCAAGGAACTCGTAATCGTAGCTTACAGTATGGAAACAAAGGTAACTTCGGCAAGGATGGGCTGTCATTAAGTCAAAATGTCAACAACCAAGGGAACGACGACAGTACTGGAAATCCTGGGAACGAAAACAACACTAGAAACGATGCCTATGGAAGGACATATAGGATTGGCGTCAGCAACGCCAGGAGTATAGCAACATGGTAGCTAGTGTGAGAGCTAATCGCTTCGTCTCTGTTATGACTAACTCTGATGCTTCTTGAAACCGAAACTGTGGTGGGATCGGTTGATGGCAAGACAAATGAACCCTCATATGTTCGTTGGGACGAAAACTCGACCTTGTGGGATAAGTATTCGACATCGACCTTCCTTCTACTATTCTTGATGGTTTTGAGGCAATAGTTAGTATGGAATGGCTAACCAGAGACCGCGTAAATATGCCCTGTGAGTAGAGAATTTCGCGTATCTTTCACCCTAGTGGAAAAATCGTTATCTATTCTAAAGCGACAAAGTGGTGCATGGGTTAGCAACGTTTCAGATATGAAGACCCGGAAGTGTCTACGGAGGGATTACTCCGCTACGTTAACAACCGTTACTGACATTAAGGCTAAGGAGGTGGGGATCAAGGATCCACCAATTGTTCGCGATTCCTCGCGATGTGCTACCCGAGGAACTTTCAGGCTTACTTCCATAACTGTTAGGTAGAATCTCAATTTGATCTCGCGCTAGGGACAACCCTAATTACTCACACTGCATAACATTTCGCCTTGGGGAGCCCCAGTTATATCTATGAAGACAAGCCTTTTCGTGTGTGTACTGATTATCGAGAACTTAACAAGGTGATAGTTAAGAACCGTTTGACTCGACTATGTATTGACAACCTATTGACCGGGTGCGTGGGACACGTTTCCATTCTAGGATTGATTAACGAGCAAGCTATTATCAGGGGGAAGTCCAAGGGGAGAATGTTCTTAGAATGACATATCGAATGCAATGCGGCCATTGCGACTTGGCGCACCATGATCATGGAGTTAGTCAACACACCAGCAGTCATATGGATCACATGAATCAACCATGCTTATTGTTTGCATGTTGAATCATTTCCAGGGGAAAGGAACATCATGTGCAGCTTTGTATCTTATTTGAGAGCCCCTAAAGGAGGAGCCACACCGCGCGAAGTCTTGATAAATGTAGCTTCTAGATTCGAGCGGTACATTTTTGCTCATATAATCAACGAAGTGGGAATGCGCGTAGATCTCGCTAAGGCTGTTTTGGTAGGAACTGATCGACATAAAAAATCCCTGTGGGGATACAGCAATTCCTTGGTTTCGCTGGATACTACCGCATATTTATCGCAGGATTTTTGAAGATTGCGCAGTTTTAACCTCTTTAGCACAACAGGGTGTCGTGTACTTGTGAGTGACAGAACAGGCGTGCATCTTTTCAACTCTTAGGAAACCCAACTCAACAATGCACCGAGCATCGTCGTTACCTAAGGGTACGGGTGATCTAGCGGTATACCATGATGCTCCGAATCAGAGTCCCAGTTACACACCGATGCAACACGAGGGGGGTGATAACTTACGTAATGGAGTTACAAAGAGGAATTGCACGACACACAACTTGCGGTGGAAACCATGGTCTTTAGATTTAAGTTGGAGGCATTCCTTGGACGATACCAGATGCACTACCTAGATCGATCACAAGAGCCTCCCGTGTACCCAGGTTTTGAAGAGAGCTAAACAGGTGATGGCATCGTTGGATGGAACCTTTGAATGACTATGACTACGGAACCTAAACGTGTATGAGTTTGTAGCTCACCATCGACTCTAGCTTACACGATCAGATTTGCCCTGTTCAACCCAAAGTACTGAAGGAAGAAATTTTCAAGCTGGATCCATGCGGGGCATGGAAGAGCAACTTTTGGCAAGTTGGAGACATCCACTACTTCATGGAACGAATATGGGTCCCACTATATGGCAATCATAGGGAACTGGTGTTGAGCAAAGAACATCAGTCTCGATATTCTAGTTATCTGAATTTTGATGGGATATACTAGGATCGAAGGATCTTATACTGGCAACTGAACTTAAAGGCCTACACAACAAAGCATGCGAACGACGTTTTGGCTTGTGCGAAGGCCAAGGTGGAACATCCGAAACCTTCTGGTTTGTGTCAGTAATCGGAAACACCCATTTGGGGAATTGGAACAGACTGCCACGGATTTTGTCACTGGTCGACCTAAAACTCAGAACGGAAACAGTATCACCTGGGTGATCGTTGATGGTCTCACGTAACCAGCATACTATCTTGCAATCAGGGAAACTGACGAGTCTTCACAGCTTGTGAAAATTCCTCTGAGAGAGGCGGTTTTAGGCACGAGGTGCCAACTTCTGTTACCTTTGATTTTGAGCTATACCTGATTTATGATAGGCAATACACAACACCCTTGGCTCACATCTAGACATGAGCATTACTTATCACCGTAGGTCAACCGGACAGAGTAATGAACCATCCTGACACACGAAGACATGCGGCGAGCATGTGCGTGATGGACGTAAACATTTATGAAGGACACTTGTCTTTGAGTGAGCTCTACAGCAGCCGTTACCGTTTTAGTATGCATGCAGCTCCGTTTGAGGCATTGCGTGGATGATAATGCCAACCGTTTTGTTGGACTGAGGTGGATGACAATCTAATCACGGGTCCTGGACTTGCACTCGGTGTTGGAAATTGTATGGCGACAACACGTGATCGCCAGGAACCTTGATAAGCTTAGGAAACACTGGGAGTTCGCTGTAGGCGAACGTATCATAGTCGAAAATCTCACCCTAGGAGGGTGAGGTGCGCTATGGAAAACGTAGCAGGCCTAACTGACAATACAGATTTCTGGAACAGTGACACGACTCACAACCTTGAGTTACCCGACGAATTGAGTAACGTGCATGATATCATTTATTTCTCGAATCTAGGGCAGTGTTGTGCGATGAAACATTTGTGATACCCTTAGTAGAGTCTGAGGTTAATGACAAGTTGCAGTTGTTGAGGAATTTACTGAAATCATGGACTAGGACATCAAGATTCGTTAGCATAACTGATTTTCAATCGCGGAGTTCGTTGGAACTCAAGACATGAACCGGAGTTCACGTGAGAACGCAAGGATCTAACAATGCTCTAGTACCCTCAATTATTCAGGCGGTAGTATCAACTCCTCACATCATTGGCATCATTGGTGAATTTCGAGACGAAATTCCCTTTCAAGTTGGGGATGATGTGGCATCTGGGGAAAAATCCACAGTCACCCTGATCTAACTCCGTGCTGGGGTGGATTGCTTGCCAAATTTCGGGACGAAATTTCTTTCAAGTTGGGGATGATGTGACAACCTGAACTTTCAAGGTTAGCTTCGTTTAATCTCATGACATTTTACTGGTATCGCTATCATCCATGTTCTACTATATGTCGTCATTAGGTCTACGTTCCGTGAACCTATTAAACTTGTTTAATTACACTTAAATATTATGAATAAATGGTTGTGTGTTGGCTAAATCTTTGAGCCCAAAACCGAGCCCAACCTCTTACCCATTGCAGGCGAGTAGATATATGCACGTATACCTCACAAACCTCCTTGGCAAACCCTAAAGTTCTTTTTAATCTCACGTAATCGGCGACAGTAGCCTATCGATTTCCGATCGGCCCCTCTCTTCGAAGCACTCCCCTTCTCGTCTTAATTCGTCCTCTACAATTTTCTGGTAAGTGTGATAATACTTGTTATGATTTTGGTTGATCATAGTTGATTGGTTGTTTATGTGTAAGCTTGGATCGGACTACAGGGAAACGCATATTTTAAATGATAATCAAATGTAAATCGGATTGATTGAATGATTGTTGTTGGATGAACTGTTATTGTATGTGTGTTATGGTATGTACGTAACTGATTATTAGGGTTCATGTTTAGATAATTGATTTCACATAAATGGATTATGATTGCTGTCAATGTTGCGTTGATTGTGTATATGTGTAAGTAATGAAACCTGTCCTTGATTTGTAACTAATGAATATATGAGTAATGGGTAGTCATAGGAGGAAACCTTGGGAACTGTCTGTTTAGCAGCGTTTGGTTCCGACGAAAACCCAACACGATGAAAATTGGTGAAGTTTCGTCACCTGCAACTCCGACGAAAACTACGCCGAGGAGTTTCGGTCCGGGGGGGTTAGTTCGCCGAAGAAAGATTTAAAAGTTAATGTGTCAACAATTTTTAATTGGACCTCACTTTAACACATGCAGTCATAATTAAATCAACTAGGGCCACTGTGTATAAATCGGATTAACCTCTTGTGATTGGGCCACCATTTTAGAAAACATATACCTTTATTTAACACTAGGGCCGCACCCTTTTAATTAACTGATGAATACTTGATTTTAATTGGACCTCTTCTATATGTTTAGATGATACACATGGGATATCAGTCATATCACATGTGATGACAACAATTGATTTTTTTTATTGAACCAAGAATAGGAATGGCTGACAACTTTTCCAATTCACTTCACATTCACATGCAAATCTGGCTATTGGAGAAGATATAATTAATGCATCACTCAAACACATTTGATTTGGCCGCACTACATCGAACAATGTAAACAATTCAATATTGGACTTAATTTTGAATGGGCCGCTGTTTTTGATGCACTTTATTGGGCTGTAACCTTTTTATGTATATTGTTTGGTCTATGTGTTCGTATGTAGTTCAAATAGATAATTGGTTCATGGGAATGGAGGATTATATGTCCTGTAAGCATGAAATTATGATACGAATCTACTTGTGAACTGATTATATGCTAAATGATTACATAGTGATACTGATTAACTGTCATGGCATGAATACACATGTGTGTGCTACATGGTGTATTTATGTGAGTAAGGGATACATGAATTATTCGTACATGAAACGTGTGGCTTATGTGCACCTGAAACTGATTGTGTCGGTAACCATGATAGGACGTGTGTACTCAATTGATAAACAAGTAACTAATCATACCGAGCAAACCGAAGGTGAGTTCACTGCTCTTTTCCAAGCATGCATCCCGGGGAGGGATATTGGGTAACGTTCCAGGGAGGAATGCTAGTTCATTGGGATGTTTGTTATTATTAGTCAGTTTCTATCACATAAGACCCCTTACATCTACCGATAGTTGCCGAGGAGGCAACGAAGTTATTAGTTGATAGCGCTATTAGGTTTGGCACCCTCACACCGTACCAGGGTGGTCGGGCGTGAACTAATTTCCTTAAAGCATGACCAATGTTTTGATAGAGACATTGGAGTTGGGCAAATACATCTTGTAGCCACTTACGGTAATCGAGTTAATAACAACATCAAAACAAAACGTCGAACGGTTTTAAACACACATCTGGTAACTAAACGCGTTAACAAAACTTTGAACTCACCAGCGTCGTCTGACACACTTGTTTGCATGCTTGCAGGTTTGTAGGTTTATATTATTGGGACTTGCTATCTGGGATGCTGGAATGGTCATGGGTCGTGATACATGAAATCCCAACCCAAGCTAAATGATTTATGTACACATGGTTTACTAAACACTTAACAAATGAGTTTTGCTTCCGCTGTACACAATGAATGATATGTAACGTTTGTAACCCATTTTGTTAATGAATGAAAGTTCCATTTAAATATATTTATGAGTTTAATGTGATTGGTGGCTTGTATCCTGGTACGTCACACGCCTCGCGGGGGTTTCCGCATGTGGTATTTTGGGGGTGTGACAAAAATGTTTGAATGAAAAAAGACATTGTTTTACTACCCATTGTTGCCATTGTTGTTGTTGTTCCCAGCATTGTTGTTATTCGGGCGGTTGTTGTCGTTAGCGTTCTGGTTTAGTTGAGGGCAATCCCGCTTAAAGTGACCCTCATCCCCACATTGATAGCACCCCTTTCTGAAGCCCTGATTCTGCTGGCGTGGTTGTCCCTGCTGTCTCTGGTTCTGCTGGTTCTGTTGCTGCTGATGTTTGGGCTGTGGGGCCCTACAATCTTCGGCCTCGTGGCCCGCCTTACCACACCTGTTACATGTCCGTCCACACTGCCCGAAATGATGATAGCCACATTTGTTACATCGTGGCTTCCTCCCTGCATACGAACCCTGACTTTGGCCACCTTCCTGGCCTTGATTGACAGAAGACGACTGGCTGATGCTGCGATTGTTATTGTTGTCTGGCCTTTTCTGAGTCTGGCCTGCACTAGATGCTTTATCATAGTCACTCCACTTCCTTTTGTTATCGTTAGCGGACGCAGTGGCAGTGGGTGCAGCAGCAGTTGTTGTTGAAACACGCGGCGGTAACGAGCCACTCTCTACCTCTTGATCCACAATCTTGTGGGTCCATCGAACAATCTGTGTCAAATCATTGAGATGGGCTACAGTGACCAAACTCTTCACACGCGGAGGCAACCCCTTGATGAATAAATCAATCCTTCGAGACATAGGCCGGGACAAGTTCAGGCACATGTCGGCCAATTCATACGATCGCTTCACATACGCTTCGACCTCAGATGCAACCATCTTCAGGTCATAGTACTCGTTTTCCAACTTCTGGACCTCATCCCGAGGACAATACTTCTCTCTGATAAGTTCTTTAAAATCATCCCAAGTTGTGGCATTCGCTGCCTCGATGCCCAACAACTGCACTTGGGCATTCCACCACGTTAGGGTACCATCCGCCAAGGTACCCGCAACATATTTCACCCTGTCCCCAGCGGGACAGTTACAGATAGCGAACACGGACTCTGCTTTCTCAAACCATCTCAGAAGTCCCACAGCCCCTTCAGTCCCGGTGAAGGTCTGTGGTTTACAGTCCATAAACATTTTGAACGTACACGCAGGCTGGTTGGGTTGAGGTTGCACTTGCTGACCTAAACGACGAAAGGAAACACATTATAGGTGTGAAAAGACGTGTACGCGATATAAGAGGAAAAGTACTTGGTACATTCCGTACCAGCTTGATAGGCTGCTAAAGCCTCAGCCACACGGGTGTTGATTAAGTCTGTCAACTCAGCCTGAGTCATGTTAATGTTGCCACGTCCGTGTCCTCGTCCACTCATGATTCTATATATATAGAGATGAACCGATTCAGGAAATCGAAACGAGATGGAAATCAAGTATCATGTTGGTATCTACGTACTACCAGGTTGACACATAATAAGGCAGAACCCTCCTCACGCTCGATAAGCCTCACTGGGACTTGCATGCACCCCACGTTATTATTAAGTGTGCGCCCATTATAATAAGGCAATTTGCATGCTTATCTCAGTGCTTCTTAGCTTACGCTCGAAGTTTCCCCCGTTCACATTACACAACGAATGGTGTCATAGGTTTACTATTCACACGAGTCGAAGAGTAGTGTCACACTATCAAGTCACCCTAGTACCAAGTATATCGTGTCATACAAGCTATGAGTGTGTGACTACTAAGGATGTAATGCATAAACTAAACAGAAGACGAACCTTGCGATCTGGAGCTGAGTGTCATGATCGATTCTTCGAAGGTATTTGGTTATAGTCAGGTTTTATAAAACATTTTAAAACCTAGTTCACTATAACCAGTGGCTCTGATACCAAACGGTAACACCCCCAAAATACCACCCGCGGAAACTCCGCGAGGCGTGTTACACATCAGAGTCTGAGCCACCAATCACATTGAACCAATGATAAATATTTAAATAAGACATGTCATTAATTATCAATATAAAATGTCAAACATAATATTAGTTCCCAAAGAGTTGTATAGCGGAAGCATGTAATAAATCGTTTAACAATCGTTTCTTAATAATACTCAAAACCAACGTATCAAATGTAAGTTAATCCAAGAGCCTTGATCCATGACCACTCCAGCACTCCCAGATAGCAAGTCCATGTCTCGTATTCTAACGACTTGCAAGCATGCAGACAAGTGTGTGTCAAACGACGCTGGTGAGTTCAAAGTTTAGTTAACGTGTTTTGTTACCAGATATACGTTAGGTCAATTCAACGTTGTGATTTGATGCTGTTTATAACTTGTTGAGATACCCTAGGGAGTGTGCCCATATGTATCTGGGAAGTGTGTTCCTCAATAACCTGGAGTGTCTCCAGCCCCCAATGCCCCTAACCAAGCATTGGTAATTATCGATCCCATGTACAATAACCAAGACCCAGTTTCATTGTTTACCGAAGATTCCCTTTTCCAAACGTTTACTAGTTGTCCCAAACCACCGGGACGCATGCTTGAGAAATGTAGTGAACTCACCTTGGTTTGCTCGGTAAGATTATTTACTTGTTCACACTTAATCAGTCAAGTCCTAAGGTTAGCACGTATACATAATCAGTTCATGTTCATGAAGTTGGCACGTAAGTATGTTCATAATAGACATCGCATCAGAATTCACCAAGTATCACATAGCACGTATTCGTAATCATACGAGTACTGGTTTATACTTTACAGCAGTTAAATACTTCAGTTAGCTTCTAACAGAGTTAGGTCAGGTTACTGTGTAGAGTATACAAGTTGGCGAAACACAGGTTGACGAAACATACTCTGTTTCGTCAACTACCCTTTGACGAAACTAGACTTTGTCTCGTCGACTTCCCTTGGCGAAACACACTCTGTTTCGCCGAGATTTCTGTTTCATCCACATGTCAGTTACGTCGAACATCAGTTACGTTTCACAGAAACCCTAATCATACAACCACAACCGTTACATATCATCATCAAACAGAAACGTTCAATCATCATCTAACCAACACATAATTCGCTAGCTATCTAAACGTAGATAGGTTCATGAACATTAACTCGATATGCACATCCCTAAATCCAGTTCCATCAAAACATATTCATATCAATTCAACTCGTTTGGTAGTATTCTAAATGAACATCATAATTCGCACCATGTTACGTAATCGATTAATCATGCATAACAAATTAACATTGTCCTACATATGAATTCACATCCTATCAAGAATCAAGTATGCATAATATGTATAAAGAAATCAACAAATCAAGAAGCCGATTAAACAAACACACACACTAACCGAGATATCGAAGAGGATGGTTTAGATCGCTAGAGTGAGCTTGGGGATACCGAGTTGCCGTCACACACACACAAAGGAGTTCTAGGGTTTTTCTGATTTGCCAAAGGTGTAAAATATAAGACGGTTCACGTTATTATACACGTATTGACGTAATGGGCCCTTAATGGGCTTGGCGAAATGGATGGGCCGGCGAAACACTTGTTTCGTCGAGATGATGTTGACGAAACAGATTTCCTGTTTCGTCGAGATTAAGTTGACGGATCAAACTTCTGATTCGTCGAGTTGATAATGGGCTTCAATAGTTTAAGTTTTTCAACAAGTTTCATGTTATGCAACCAAACACATAATCATGCAAATACGTTTCATCATGTCACAATGTGTACATTACAAGTCAACAATTAAGCAACTAAACAGTCAAAGTCAACGTGCATTTAATGTGAAAGTGAAGGTCGAAAACTCGAGTTGTCACAGCGCTCCTGTATAATAATATGTTTCATATGTTGGTATCATGGTCATCGGAAACCCAGGACCAGTCGGAACGGATCGAGTTATGACCGCATACACAATCATTCTCAAACAAACCACAATAATCACAATACTTCATGATGAATTAAACTAACCGATAATTTGCAGAATGATAGTAAACTAACCGTAATCAAACTGAACAATCTTGAACTTTGAATAATCGAAAACTTGCAATGTAGAACAATACACAAACTGAACTTTTATAACGAAACTTGCAGTACATGAAATCTGGAATGGAACCGTGCATATATATGAAACGAACAGGTGCGTCCTCAACAGTTGTGTAACTTACACATGGGATCGTTTTGTCTTTGCCATCCATCGGGACTCTAACTTCTCCAATACCATGCACAAACGAGAAATCCTTCCTACTCTCGTTTGTCACTACCCTAAAGTGCCTGTTGAAACATTTGAACACATTCCGGTTTCCCGTCATGTGTGTTTTGAATGTAGGATCAACAACCCATATCGAATCCCATTTACCGCCACACGTATCCTTAACCACATAATCGCTTTCAATCGGTAATGGCGATAAATTAATATACTTACTTGGGCAAATCGAGGCGATATGACCAAATTGCTTGCACTGGAAGCAACGGATTCCCCGATTCCTTGGCCTTCCCACCGGTGCATTTGCCTTCTTACCGGACTTCTTCACGAACCCCTTTGGAACCATTTTCTTTGGAAACTTCTTTACCGGTGACTTCCCGGTTCGTATGGTTGGCTTCCCCTGCGCGTACTCATCCATCTCTTCCGCCGCCCGGCCGCACTTTCCACTACGAACAACATCTTCACCGTAATCGGTTTCAACCGATTTTCCCTTGTCTCCACATACCCGGTTCCCATCATGATCACAATGTTGGTATCATCGTCATCGGAAACCCAGGACCAGTCGGAACGGATCGAGTTGTGACCACATACACAATCATTCTCAAACAAACCACAATAATCACAATACTTCATGATGAATTAAACTAACCGATAATTTGCAGAATGATAGTAAACTAACCGTAATCAAACTGAACAATCTTGAACTTTGAATAATCGAAAACTTGCAATGTAGAACAATACACAAACTGAACTTTTATAACGAAACTTGCAGTACATGAAATCTGGAATGGAACCGTGCATATATATGAAACGAACAGGTGCGTCTTCAACGGTTGTGACTCTTCGCTGAAGAGATACGTCGCTTGCCAAAATAACTGTACATGCGGTTACAGGTATACACGCACCGTTTCATCACTTGCACAGCCCAAACCCAATTCGTTAAACCTAATGGACTTCTAGTCTTTGACCCAATACATAACATGTGGCCTCCGGCCCAAATTCTAGACACAAACATAAACAAATAAACTTGTTCGACCCATTAACAAACTAAAACAAATAATAAAAGCTACCGGCCCGAAGCCGAATCGGATGGACTTGATTATCTTGATCTTCATTATCCAGTACGGAAGAACTATACATAAAAGGGTTGACTACTTGACTTTCATTTGTATCAGCAAAAACAAACTTGAGCAAAATCATTAGCCAACCATGACATTTCCTAAAGGACGAAATCCCAAATGTGATTTTAAATGTTAATAAAATCAGAAAATAGAGAGTAATGCAAATAAAAAAAAATTAAACAACTTAATCAACTCACATGAAAGGCTCATTGACATGATCTCCTGAAAAGTGTGACGTTCCATCAATCGAAATCGAATTCTGCATAAAATGTACATAATATATCACCTGAATACATGAAAGTTTTATCAAATCCGCTACTTGCTTTAATCTTATAGCAGAATCGGACACACCGTCCATGTGAAAAGAAGACTGACTTGTGCCCTTTCCTTTCCCCGTATTCACCAACTAACAAAAACAAAACAAAACCATAAAAATCCATTCATATGACCATAGAATTTTGATAAAGTTCAGATTTGCATACCGTGTAAACAAAAACAGTGGTTGGAAGACTACTATCACAGTAATTATGAGGCAAAAACGGTGAAATTTGGCGACATGACACTTTATGTTCAGGGCCGGGTTCACCATCTTAAACGAGGTGCGGTGGCTCTGTATCAGCCAGCTAAAGCTCTGTTGGCTCGACAGATTAGGTATGATAATTTACCTTCTTAAGTGTGAAAGGCATCTCTTCATCGTGTGATGATTAACCTTCTTGAATGTAAAGTACCTCACACAGCCTATATAGAAACAGATCTGTGTGTTTGTTATATGTTATCTACTTAAAGAAACATGATCTTAAATGTGAAAAGTTATTATTAGTTAAAGTAACTTGCAACCTTACTGCATCTTTTCGCTGATCTTTTCGTTGAAGAAGTTTGATCTATCGCGCGCTTGGAGCCCAAGTAGAATCCTTTGAAATAACACCAACCCATTTCCAGCCGACTCCTTTGAATCTTGTGAATCCCCAATTCATGGACACTCCCATTAAAGTTGCTACCTAAAATAATAACATCAAACAGGAACAGGCTTAAGGTTATGCTAGATTCCACTATCAAACATTTACCAATTGTGCTTAAGATTAGCTCGCTTGCTTAGCTCAAATGTACTTGAGCCTAAACTTGTATATGTATATACAAGTCGAAATTGTTCAAGAACACATTTTGCACAGCTGATGAAGACTTGAGCCCCAGCTCACAATCAGATGACATAAAGAAATGAAAATGATGTGTACAGACATGTACATTGGCAACCAATGGCTTGCAATATCCAAAGCAAGAAACGACCGGAAAACAAAGCTACGCCTGTTAAGATGATAAAAAAAATTCATATATGATTATAAAATAGATTACACAAATATAGTACTATAAGAGATAACTAATAAAAAAACCTATAGGCATAAGCAGTTCACCAAAGGAGTAACAGTTTTATGTACCCTGTACATAGGCGTAAGCGGTCAAACACTAAAACTCATGACAATATGACATACAATTCATAAAAATATTATTAACAAGGACACAATGAAAGTTCCACCAGTGATAAGTGCTCTTTTTCCTCGTATAATTCCTTGTTTGGCATAAGAAGTTCTACTTCTTTTTCCTAATCGATGATTAATTCATAACTTGACATCATACCTGTACAAATATGTAATAGATAAATGATTATGAACATCAAAATCATAGGAAAATCTAGATAAAAATGATGAACTCAAGAATACATGAATAAAAAAAAACGATTCTTTGGGTGTTGGTTCTCACGTCGTTGCTGGATTTCTGTAGAAAGCTTGTTTAAGCCCTAGATCGTCAGAATCTCCACCCCCACCCTTGAAAAGCTCCACCATCGCGCCACAGATCTGGTTTCAATCGAGAACATAAATACAAATGAAAAATATATTAGAAGTAACCCATCAGGGTTATGAACAATACCTCATTGTATTCTTTCTTTTCAGCCTTTGGTTGCTTTAGTGGCTTCACATTGTTGGAAATTTTGTATAGGAAAATGATTTTTTCCTATTTTGAACTAAAAATAAATATAATAAAATGAGAGGGTTTTATATATTTATTGGTGGGTTTGTGTTCTACGTTGGAAGGACTTCGCAACGAACTAAACCACGTCCAAAACGGAGCTAAGATGAATGAGATATCGATGCTCAAAGTTTGGTGTTTGAAACTTGAATGCTGAAAATGTTGGAAAGTGGCACCTTGTCCCCCATCGGATGAGAGATGAAACTTAAATGGGTATTTAAGTGGGAACTCTCCATCCTTATTGTTTCATGGAAGCACTCACTAGTGTACTCGAGAAGGGTGCGGAGCACCCTAACTCGCACACGCACGCGCGTGGCGTGGGCGATGAGGCGCAATGTGGCGCTTTGATGGCGCACTTTGCACTTCGCATCGCCACGAGCCGCCTTTGTATTTTTGACTGCGTGCGCGTGGTGAAGCAAGGGCTGCAAGGACCAGGTGGTTGTAACGTGGGATGCATGCGCATGACCCTGGTGGGTCCGCGCGCAGTGGCGCATGACGTGGCAGTCATTCGCGCGAGTACACGAAGGCGCGCGGTTGCGCGCATGGTGCATGCGCACTGAGGTGACGTGCGCGGCACACCTAAGTGAGCCAAAACGGCGCGACTGTGTGGCGTGCTCGTAGAGGCTCACAGGTGACTTGGCACACGTGCGCATGCGCGCATGGACCTGAGTGAGTATGGCGCACGCGCGCATGGCAGTGAGCCAAGTGGACGCACCGCGCATGCGGGTGTAGACCGGCGCGCGCACCGGTGTGTCTTGCGCGCGCGCAAAAGCATCCAGCAGCAGTTAATGCCAGTGCAGTTACACTGGCAGTTACGTTTCAGCATTCGAAACTGACAAAGTTAATGCGTTTGCAGGAAAACACACCGAAACACACAAAGCTATCGTCTTCCTCTCTCACAGAAATCTTCATCTTCTTCAAGAGTTCGAGGTACACCTTCGGGTTGGAGTCAAGACCGGCAGTGCAACTGCTTGCGGCTGTTGTATCCTGGAAACAAACGTGTTCTCCTGGGAGACACGAAATTTGTTTTAAGGGACCCGTGTCTAACACGATCCTCAGCCAAGAACAGTTTTTCTGTTGGAGATCTTTGTTCTTGTTTTTCTTTTTCTCTCAGTTGTAATTGTATTGTTTTAGTTTTCATTCTGTTATTTCTGTAATTCAAGTTAATAAAAAGGAATTTTATTTATTTTACACAAACGGGTTCCTACAATCTTAAAACAGATTTTTAAAACACCGTTTGTGTAGAATCACAAACATATTCTACTGTGAATTCGAACCAGTTTTGAATTCATACAGTTGTGTTTTACAAACATATTTTTTTCTCTGTTTTGATTCAAAGTAGCGACTTTGTCAAAACAGAACTCTATTCTTCTACTCCTTCTTCGTCTTTCGGTTCTAAGATCTTCTCTTGTAGTCTTCAAAGTTGGACTTAGAAGCTACGAGGCTGATTTTGTTACTCATTGATTTTGTTAGTAAAATAATAAATCAGCACATTTATTATTCTAACAGTTTTATTAACTTGGTTTTGTGGAATTTTTCAGAATGTCGACTGAAAATACTAACGTCAACGTTGTTGTCGGTACCCCTGCCAACACTGTGGGAGCGTCCACAGTGGCGAATCATGCTGAACGACCATGAACCTTGCGAGGTTCTTGATGGAGACCGTTCCCCAACCTGCGGAAGGGGAGACCGATGCTCAGGCTCTGAGCGCGGTAGAGGCGTGGAAGCACTCGGACTTTATATGTCGAGGCTATGTTCTCAACGGTCTCTCGGATGCATTGTATAATGTGTCTATAATATCAAGATATGCAAAGAATTATGGGAGTCCTTGGATAAAAAGTACAAAACGGAGGATGCGGGAACAAAGAAATTTGTTGTCGCCTGTTTCTTGGACTTCAAGATGGTTGATAACAAGACTGTTATGAACCAAGTCCAAGAGTTACAGATTATAATTCATGACATCCACGCTGAGGGTATGGTACTTAGCAAGACGTTTCAAGTGGCAGCCATGGTTGAGAAATTACCTCCTGCTTGGTTGGATTTTAAGAATTATCTTAAACACAAGCGGAAGGAAATGACGATTGAGGAACTTGTCGTCCGTCTTCGTATAGAAGAGGACAACAGGGTGGCCCAAAAAGGCACCATTTTGCAAGCTGCGGCTAAAGCGAACATGGTGGAAGTTGGGGAGTCCTCAAAGGGCAAGAAGGGCAAGGGTAAAAAGGACAAAGGGAAAGCAAAGGTTAACAACCTTGGACCGAAAAAGGGGGCTGTGAAAAAGAAGTCTGCGCCTTTCCAAGGTACTTGTTACAATTGTAACGAGACGGGGCACCGTGCTAACCAATGCAAGAAACCTAAGCGTGAGCGTGCGCACATGGTTGATGAGGATGGTATGCCTCTAATAGCAATGATAACCGAGGTAGTGGCTATGATTGAAGAAGTCAACGCAATGGGTGAAAACCCAAAAGGATGGTTTGTTGACACGGGTGCAACCCGCCATGTTTGTGGAGACAAGGCTCTTTTCTCTACATTCAAGGAAGCGTCGGGTGAAGAAAAGCTTGATATGGGAAATAAAGCTACCGCTAGCATCAAGGGGGAAGGCACGGTCATCTTGAAGATGACTTCGAGCAAGGAGCTTACCTTGACAAATATGCTTTATGTCCCAGAGAGATACGGAAGAATCTCGTGTCGGGATGGATGCTCAACAAGTTTGGATTTCGTCTAGTGTTTGAATCGGACAATTTTTTCTTGTCTAGACGTGGAATGTTTGTTGGAAAGGGCTATGCCCTTAATGGAATGTTTAAAATGAATGTAATGGTTGTAAACCAAAACAAAAGTTTGAATGAAAGTTCTACTTCTAGTTACATGGTTGAGTCTTCTAATGTTTGGCATGGTAGACTAGGACATGTAAATTTTAATTCATTACAACGTTTAATTAAATTAAACTTGATACCAACATTCCATATCGATTCGAATAAAAAATGTGAGACATGTGTTGAATCCAAACTTACGAGATCATCGTTTAAATCGGTTGAACGAATAACCGAACCCCATGATTTAATTCATACCGATGTGTGTGATTTAAAAGCGGTTCCCACGCGTGGAGGAAATAAGTACTTCATCACGTTTATTGATGATTGTACGAAATATTGCTACGTGTATTTACTTAAGAGTAAAGACGAAGCAATAGAGAAGTTTATCTTGTACAAAAATGAAGTTGAGAATCAACTTAAAAAGAAGATAAAAGCTTTGAGAAGCGATCGAGGAGGTGAATATGTTGCACCTTTTGCGGATTTATGCGCAAAAGGTGGCATTGTACATGAGTGTACACCTCCTTATTCTCCACAATCAAATGGTGTTGCGGAACGAAAGAACCGCACATTGAAAGAAATGATGAACGCCATGTTGATAAGCTCGGGAGTGAACCGAGAAATGTGGGGGGACGCCATTCTCTCAGCAAACTATCTTTTGAACAAGATACCCTTGAAAAATAGGGACGAAACTCCATATGAGTTATGGAGAAAAAGGAAGCCATCGTACAAATACTTGAAAGTGTGGGGGTGCCTAGCTAAGGTGATTGTACCACCTCCTAAGGCTCTTAGGATAGGACCCAAAACTCTTGATTGCATTTTCATTGGATATGCACATAAAGGTAGTGCGCATCGTTTTCTTGTATATGAATCCAAGAATCCCGATGTACACAAACACACTATCATGGAGGCAAATCCTAATATCGTATTATATTTTGAGAATGTGTTTCCTATGTTAGGACAAACACATGCGCCTTCATCAAGAGCGGTTGATGAAGCCGGTCCAAGTTCGTCTACATGGTTAGATGAAGCAGGACCAAGTTCATCTACTAGGTTAGATGAAACTCATGAATCACCTAAGGTCGATGAGGGTGAGCTTAGACGAAGTAAACGACAAAGGGTGGAAAAATCTTTTGGTCCAGACTTCATGAGCTATATGGTTGAGGGTGAGCCCAATACCTATCGCGAGGCGGTTACCTCCGCGGAAGGACCTCAATGGCAAAAGCAATTAAGAATGAAATTGATTCTATATTGCAAAATCATACTTGGGAGTTAGTAGATCTTCCACCTGGTTGTAAACCACTTGGATATCGTTGGATATTCAAAAGGAAGATGAAAGCCAACAGAAGTATTGATAAATGCAAGGCAAGGTTAGTGATCAAAGGATTTTGACTAAAGGAGGGTCTAGACTACTTTGATACTTACTCGCCTGTAACGCGAATAACCTCGATTCGTTTGGTTCTTGCAATTGCGGCTCTAAGAAATTTGGAAGTTCACCAAATGGATGTAAAGACCGCATTTCTAAATGGCGATTTAGAAGAAGAAATTTATATGGAACAACCCGAGGGTTTTTCCGCCCCTGGAAACAAGGGTAAAGTATGTAAATTGGTCAAGTCTTTGTATGGCTTGAAGCAAGCTCCAAAACAATGGCACCAAAAGTTTGATCATGTCATGATTGACAATGGTTTCAAAATAAATGAGTGCGACAAGTGTGTTTATTTTAAAGACACACCAAGAGGTTATGTGATTTTATGTCTTTACGTAGATGATATGCTTATCATTGGGAGTAATGATAACATGGTCAACTTAACGAAAGACATGTTGAAAGCGAGGTTTGACATGAAAGACATGGGTCTCGCGGATGTGATTCTTGGAGTAAAAATCACTAGAACCCAAAATGGTCTTGTGTTGAGTCAATCTAACTACGTGGACAAGATCCTTGGGAAATTCAATTCGGACGATACGAGTATAGCTCGAAGTCTAATTGATAATACCCAACGCCTAAGGAAGAATAGAGGCGAGAGTGTTTCTCAGTTATAGTACTCAAGGATCATTGGTAGTCTAATGTATCTAATGACATGTACTAGACCCGACTTAGCATATGCTGTGAGCAGGCTATGTAGATACACCAGTAATCCGAGCGAGGATCATTAGAAAGCTATCACAAGGGTGCTCAGACACATAAGATACACGAGAGACTATGGATTGCATTATACCCGTGATCCAGCAGTGATCGAAGGATACACTGACGCGAACTGGATATCGGATATAAAAGATCATAGATCGACAAGTGGATATGTGTTTACACTTGATGGCGTAGCTATAGCTTGGAAGTCTTCCAAGCAAACGGTTATAGCTAGATCTACGATGGAATCCGAATTCGTCGCTTTAGATAAAAGCGGGGAAGAGGCGGAGTGGCTATGTCAATTTTTGGAAGATGTTCCAAGATGGCCAAAGCCGTTGACGGCGATCTGCATACATTGTGAGAATCAGTCTGCTCTTGCTAGAGCACAAAGCATGATGTACAATGGTAGATCAAGGAACATTCGACGTAGACACAACACGGTACGACAACTTATCTCAACGGGTGTTATCTCAGTTGACTATGTGAGGTCCAATGAGAACATTGCGGACCCGTTAACAAAAAGCTTAAGCATAGATAAGGTGTATAGGTTGTCAAGAGGAATGGGACTAAAGCCCATAGATGAAGGGAATATGAGGGAAACCTAACCTAGTTGACTGGAGATCCCAGATCTAGGTTCAATAACTTAATCATAAACCCAAAGGGAGTCACTGTGGGGGGTGCCCCAAAATCAATAAAGGGAGTTGTATACTTCCTAGTCCATTCCAATCAGTGACATGAAGGAAAGGTTAAGCATGATTGAGGTTAAGGATTTTGAGGAAATCCAAATTAACCATGATGCTTTTAATGATTCAGAGGAATCACCTATGTCAGAGAGTAGTGGGGTCGCTTCGAATGGATTTGTGGGGAGGCGCAAATCCTAGAGCTCTCGCAGAACCAGGAACGTGATCCATGACCATGAACGGACACAACCATGAGGTCTTGACTCGATTAGGGAGAGTATTGTGTGAATGTATATTGTCGCCTACGTAAATGGGGGATTGTTCAACGACACCGCGTCTACAAGACCCTAGGAGGCTAAGTATGCTTCACAAAAGTAGGTTCAAAGGTTACACCTACCTATCTTGCAATGCTCAACTGTTGAACGTGTATCATTGAAACTTGATAGATCGATTTCTATTCATGTGGGGGATAGTTGGAAATTTTGTATAGGAAAATGATTTTTCCTATTTTGGACAACAAATAAATATAATAAAATGAGAGGGTTTTATATATTTATTTGTGGGTTTGTGTTCTACGTTGGAAGGGCTTCGCAACGGACTAAACCACATCCAAAACGGAGATAAGATGAATGAGATATCAATGCTCAAAGTTTGGTGTTTGAAACTTGAATGCTGAAAATGTGGGAAAGAGGCACCTTGTCCCACATCGGATGAGAGATGAAACTTAAAATGGTATTTAAGTGGGAACTCTCCATCCTTATTGTTTCATGGAAGCATTCACTAGTGTACTCGCGAAGGGTGCGGAGCACCCTAACTCGCACTCGCACACGCGCGCGCGCGCGCGCGTGCGCGCGCGTGGCGTGGGCGATGAGGCGCAATGTGGCGCTTTGATGGCGTACTTTGCACTTCGCATCGCCGCGAGCCGCCTTTGTATTTTTGACTGCGTGCGCGTGGTGAAGCAAGGGCTGCAAGGACCAGGTGGTTGTAACGTGGGATGCATGCGCATGACCCTGGTGGGTCCGCGCGGAGTGGCGCATGACGTGGTAGTCATGCGCGCGAGTACACGAAGGAGCGCGGTTGCGCGCATGGTGCATGCGCACTGAGGTGACGTGCGCGGCGCACCTAAGTGAGCCAAAACAGCGCGACTGTGTGGCGTGCTCGTAGAGGCTCACAGGTGACGTGGCAGTGATTATACAAAGAATTCAAATGCATGTATGCTTGTGTATACGTGAAAGTGAGAAGGCTAAAATACTCTGTAAGGTGGATGAGACAGATATGGCAGAGCACCTTAGAGTAAGAATTTTAGTTTATAATTTGGTATTCATATTAAATTTTGTAATCATACTCAAAATCACATTGAGTATTTTATCTTCCAGATAAGATTGAAGAAAGAAGAGGCACATCTGTATACAAACATAAAGGTTTTAGTTCCCATCGTTGCTCTCTTTTGGATTACTATTTTAGATTCACAAAATCTTTAATTAACTTGAAATATGATGAAACTAGGTTGCTTGTGATGGGGATCTTCATAAACAGATTGGGAAACATATATATTTTGATCTAGTGGATCTTGATAAAGTTCGTATGCAAAATCAGCCCTCTTTTGCTCTATTCCAGGTACAATCTTTTGTTATTATCATACATAATTCAAGTAGCATTTTGTAATGTGGTATTTTATAAATCTGAAGATCTGAAAATTTTACAGGAGGAAGTTGCTAAGGAATTGGGAGTACCTATGCAATATCAGCGATTTTGGCGGTGGGAAAAACGCTCTAATCATACTTATCGCACTGTTCGTCCATTGTCACCTCAGGAAAAAGCTCTGCCAATAAGCACTTTTTTACCTCTACCTTTAATATGGTTTTAATAGGTGTTGATCAGTTAATTAAATAAACTAATAATGTTAAATATGGCAAAAAAGAGTTTCTCAAGTTGATCGAACCCTCGTCTAATATTCATCTTTAATATATTGATCTTCGGAATCTTGTTTTAGTGAATCTGTAATCATGAATCATATCAAATTGTATAATTCATACTAGAAGTATACAGCAAATTTATTGCAAACATGCATAAACTGACCACACAAAATCTGTTGTGAAGACACTATTTCTATGCTATTAATCAATATCAGATGGCCTCCGAGTGAGGTCAATGATTAATTTTTGCGTGAGTCTGAAGAGAAATATTGGGATCCCTTGCAGACGCCCTGTGATCACAACTTCTGCTTGAAGTGCTTTGAGAAATGGGTTGGTGAGGGGAAGCATACTTGCGCCATGTGTCGCACTACAATTCCTCTTAAAATGACTAGTCAACCCAGAATCAATTCATCACTTGTAATTGCAATTAGAATGGCAAAGATGACTAGATCAAATTGCCCACGTGATTGTTATAGTTTTAGCATATGAAAATTGTAAAACGGATTCTAATCATATGCGTTGGATCATAATTTTGCAGGGATGAAAATGGAGCCCGCCCGAGACCTTTTGATGTAGCGCGTGATACGGAAACAAAGATCAAACACGTTGATTCAGAGAATACCCGTGTGTTCTTCCCCAACCCCCAAGATTCCACCCAAAAGGCACGGAATTTGAAGTGAAAAAACTGATTGTGTCAAAATTCAAGTCTGAACTTTTCATTAGCTTTAGCAACATATAAATAGAGACCGAAATTCGAAAATGGGCCTAAAACACACTTGGGCAAAAAACTAGAACAAAATAAAAGTCAAAAAAACCCACTAAAAACACAAAACATAAAATAACTCATGGAAATAAGCCTTTTTTGGCCCGGACGATGACCCAAACCGACGTAGGCGTTTGCAGCAAGATGGAGCTCGTTCTCACGTTCATTTCGCCTGGTCGCACGCCCAAAACGAACCCCTGTAGCCCAAGTCAGAACCATTTTAGTGAAGCCCCTTTTGTTACACGATCTTCGGCCTCCAAATACAAAATAGCCCGCTCCTCCACACTTGGGCCCGCATCACCTTTACCTGTCTTTAAGGAGCTGAAGGATGCAAGTGATGTGATAGAGAGGAAGGGATCCCCATCTTGGGGTTATGATGTAACATTATCTAACTTGCGTTTTTTTTTGTACAAGTTATGTTTGTTGAGCTGCTGCCAATAAGAATCACTTCTGCTATGTTAACTTCTAACTTAAAAACTGAGCCAAGCCGAGTTCAAGCTCAATTTTCAGATTGGTTATGTGTCTAATATTTTGTAGTTGTTATTCCATGTTAACCATAGGTAGCTAGTTTTGATTATTAGCACAGTTGACTATATTGTTATTGATGGACTTCATAATGTGCAGTGCAACTCTTATCTTTGAGGTGGAGCTGGTGGCTTGTAGGCCAAGAAAAGGTTCTAGCGTGGCCAGCGCCTTAGATGAACGCGCTTCATTAAGGGTAAAAAAGGTAAAACCTCATTTCTCACATAAAACGCCATGGAAAAATAAAACCCCAAATAAATACAAAATGTCAATTTTATCACTGCGTACTTTTTCCTGTGTTTTTATTTAAGCTCTCTGCTACAAAGACGCCACAAAATATTAAACGCCATAATATATAACGCCAAACCTTACGTCCGGATAAATGATAATTACATTTTTTGTTATAAAAATAATATCCCGCCTAAACTACGCGCCAAAAAAATTCTTTAAATAGAAACGTCTCACCACCTTCCGTTTATCACACCAAAAAAACACACAAAAAACATAGTGGTTCCTAAAAAAATACAACTCAATTTAAAACGACAAAATATACAACGATGGCAAACATCTTTTCTTTGATACTCAGTAATGTTCTGCATGAAGTTTCGCTTAATGATTTGTTACATGAGTGTACTAAGGTTTTGCTGCATGAGATGGACAAAATTCAAAAAAGAGGGACTGATGACACCCGTATGTCATTCTGTCATCTTTGTTCTTGAAGAAGGTTTGGATGATTAGAAGAGACCTATACTAGTGTAAATGCTACTTTGGCCTCGATGATTATAAGGAAGACGACGGGCAGATAGCATCCACCCACAAAGGGTTGATCTATATCTCCAACATCCACAAAGACACTTCAACACATGAATAAAGAAAATAAACCAAGCCAAACCCAAAACGCCATTTATTTGTCATAGTTCTTGTAGTTTCAAAAGATAAAAGAGACTGATGAAACTGAATATTTAAATCATAAATTGCTTCTACTTTGTTTTTTTTATTTAATTTTCTTTATCTGTTGTTTGTTTTGTAATTTCAGTTAATAAACAACAAAAGTACATTAATACTATAATGAAATATATAATAAAATGCCAAAATGAGCAAATGCTTGTAAAATGCCATGATGCCATTATAAAAAAAAGCGAGAAACAATGTGCAAAGAATATAAAACAAAAAAAAGTCCAATCATTATCTAACCGCCATTGGAAAACAAAACGCCATAATTACAGCCGTCTAGATTAGACGTGTTATACCATAAAAACAGTTGAGTCTGAAAAACAAAACACGGTAACTGCAAAAAACAGTAAAATGAAACGACGGAAAACATAATTACTAACATTTATTATATTGAAAGCAAAATACTTTATTTATCTTTTTAAAAACGACATAATTACCTGTCATGCGCGGGAAAAAAGTCAATATAAAAGAAGACCATGAGAACACAAGCTCAAACACGCCAAAAACATTGACTAAACACCACATATTGTCCAAAACACCAAAAACTTTAAAAATGGCTAAGGTTATTGTATGGAGGTTTGAAAGGAAAGAGAAACGATTCATCTTCTCTGATAGGACTTAAAAGACAAACTTTGTAGCGCGCCTATCCTCTCATTGCCGGAAGGCACAGATGAATTTGTGGTTTTTTGCGACGCTTCCATCCAAGGACTTGGTTGCGTGTTGATGCAACGTGACAAGGTCATTGCCTACGCATCGCGCCAACTTAAAGTTCACGAAAGGAACTACACTACGCACGACTTGGAATTGGGAGCAGTTGTTTTCGCACTTAAGATGTGGAGACATTACCTGTACGGTACCAAGTGCACCATTTACACCGATCACAGGAGTCTCGAGCATATCTTCAAGCAAAAGGAGTTAAACATGCGACAAGCCGATGGGTCGAGCTCTTGAACGATTATGAATGCGCTATCAAGTATCACCCGGGAAAAGCCAATGTTGTGGCCGACGCCCTTAGTCGAAAGGATACTACACCTAAGCGAGTACGTGCGTTACAGCTTACCATTCACTCTAACCTTTCCGCTCAAATTCGTGATGCCCAGGTTGAAGCATTGATAGCAGAAAACATCAGGGCTGAGTCCGTGCGAGGATCAAGGAAACAGTTAGAACAAAAGGAAGACGGCGCCTACTATGTTAACGGACACATATGGGTTCCACTTTATGGAGACTTACGCGAGCTTGTGATGGATGAAGCAAATAAGTCTCGTCATTCAGTACATCCTGGTTCGGATAAGATGTACCACGACCTAAAGACTACATACTGGTGGCCTGGTATGAAAGCTAAAATAGCAACCTATGTCAGTAAATGCTTGACTTGTGCTAGAGTCAAGGTCGAATACAAGAAACCATCAGGCCCACTCCAACAACCAGAGATCCCAAAATGGAAATGCGCGCAAGTTTCCATGGATTTCGTTACTGGCCTGCCTAGATCTCAACGCGGAAATGATACCATTTGGGTGATCGTGGATCGACTGACTAAGTTTGCACATTTCCTGGCTATCAAAGAAATGGATAAGTTTTCTACCCTAGCAGACATCTATCTAAAGGAAGTAGTGTCAAGGCACGGAGTGCCAACCTCCATCATTTCTGATCGTGACTCACGTTTTACCTCTGAATTGTGGCAAGCCATGCACAAGTCCTTTGGTTCTCGATTAGACATGAGCACGGCATATCATCCACAGACGGATGGGCAATCTGAACGCACTATCCAAACTCTTAAAGACATGCTTAGGGCATGTGTAATTGATTTTGGTAATGGCTGGGAAAAACACCTCCCGTTAGTGGAGTTTTCGTATAACAATAGTTACCACACCAGTATCCAGGCCGCTCCGTTCGAGGCATTGTATGGACGGAAGTGTCGATCATCTCTCTGTTGGGCAGAAGTTGGTGACAGCCAAATCACAGGCCCAGAACTTGTAGTGGATACAACTGAAAGGATTGCTCAGATACGACAACGAATGGCGGCAGCTCGTGACCGTCAGAAAAGCTATGCTGATAAGCGAAGGAAACCACTCGAGTTCCAGGTTGGAGATCGAGTGCTACTTAAAGTCTCACCTTGGAAAGGTGTAGTTCGTTTTGGCAAACAAGGCAAAATCAATCCGCGTTATGTCAGACCGTTCGAAATCATTGAGAAAATTGGCAAAGTCGCTTACAGGCTGAATCTACCGACAGAACTCAGCGGAGTTCACAACGTATTCCACTTGTCAAATCTGAAAAAGTGTCTGTCAGATGAGACCCTCATAGTTCCCTTAAAGGAGCTCACTATCGACGACCAGCTGCGATTCGTCGAGGAACCAGTAGAGATTACTGACCGAGATGTTAAGGTCCTCAAGCATACCAGAATACCTCTTGTTCAAGTTCGTTGGAATTCCCGCCGTGGCCCAGAGTATACCTGGGAACGAGAAGACCAAATGAAACTCAAGTACCCTTAGCTGTTTAAGAAAAGTGCAACCACTACTGACACTGAAGCTACTGCAGAATTTCAGGACGAAATTCCAAACCAACGGGGGAATGATGTGACACCCCAGGAAAACCAGGAAACCACGCAACTCAACTAGCTTCCTCAGTAACCACGTGCTAAATTTCGGAACGAAATTCTCTTAACAGGGGGAGAATGTGACAACCCTCATAATTACATGTATCAGTACGATCAATTAATGTTAATTAAAGTGCTTGATGACTGTGCTGAATTACTTAACTGCTTTCTGATTACTGCATCATACTTACATGTGCTTGTAAACATACTAGTCTCGTGCAGAAAATTGACTAAATAATCCTGTATGCTTTCCCAAGTGTTGGGAATTAAAAATGTTACAAAAAGATATATATAGGACGCTAAACGGAATAACTCAGCGCTTTAACGAACCGGTATCTAACCGAACAACCGGACATTACCCGAAACATCAAAATATTGCTAAATGCATTGTTTTATTATTTTTGAGCTAGTTATGGTCCCCAAACATCATAACACTTCTTTTCTTCATCAACTTGCATCTTGTTCTTCCCTAGCCATAGTGCTAGTAGTAAGTTCCATTGATCTTATTTTTACTCACAATTTTAGTGGTTAAAGTATAAAGTAACTTGGTAAACTAAAGATCATAAAGAAACATAAGCATAAACATGAACATAAAGCTCTAAAACATGAAGATCAAGTTGTTCAAGTGTATGTATTGAGTTCGTTTGTTGATTTCTTGTGTTTATGGTGTAGATCACCATATGAAGCTTGCTAGATGATTATTAAACACATGATCTAGCAAGTGTAAAGATAGATCTTGAGAAATTTGTAATGATCATCCTTTATGTTAAACATGAACTTGAAATAAAGATGTTTTAAGTGTTTAATAAAATCTAGAAACGTATTGTTAACAAGAAAAATACAAGAAGAAATATTTTTTAGAAAATCTTCATACAAGTTGTGAAGATCTAAATCCTTCCAGAATGATATTTTTATATAAATATCCACACTTTAAAGGGGTAGCTAAACTTACTAAGTACACTAGTAAGTTACTACAAAGTTTCAAGTTCATAACATAGTGTAAATTTCATATTTTGGACATATGGTAAGTGTTGAATGATTTGTTGATGATTGGTGATGATTTTACAAAAGAAAATGATATGCTAATAAGCATGGACACCGCCGCCTCCCAAACTAGTATCCTTTATGAATACGTATTATTATCACATTATAAAACCCTATTCTTCCCTATTCTTCCTCACCTGAACTGCGTCGATAGGAGAACCCCCCTTTGATCGAGATAGTAGCATTGGTTGATCGAGATCTTGGTTAGTAATTCTTGCTGGTTGATATTTATATTCGATAATATATTTGATGATGATATGTATGCGTTCTTATTAACTGTGATGTTATACAAAGTGGCCGAATTATATATCAAGATTTGTGTGACTTTATATAGGGTGGTCCAATAAAATCAAGAAACAATTGCTAGTGGTCGGCCATTATGGTAGTGTAAGTTCTTGCATGTGATGTGTTAAGTTGCATGTGATCACATGAGTATACTTGCAGGCTATTAAACAAATTGGTCAAATAACATGAAAGCATGTAAGCCTTAGAGTTCGGTCCAATCACATGATTTGTGAAACATGTATGCATTAAGAAAACATGTATGAACGTGATGCTATATTGCCATGAATCATTAGGTAATAATTAATCCATGTGAAATCTTGACTTGAGGAATAATATAGTTAAAACACTAATGTGATAGTGGGTGGTTGTGGTTGAAACCACATTGGACCGAAAGGAAATTGTGGGCGGTTGTGGGCCGAAGTTAGTAGGCTGTCAAGACTTAAAGTGGGAACTAACATTAATGTTAATTATGATAATAAACAATATTATTCAGTTTCAAAACTGATTTTAACGGTCCAATGGGTAATGAGATATTCAAAACTGATTTTTAGAAATTAATAAACAATATATGCATTATCTATTTGGTAGAGATAATGGAGGTGGCAACTTTTTATCATCAGTTTCATAGTTGAGTGTTATCTTCAAAGGTTTTGATAATGAATTGAATGCATGAAAAACTCATATTATGTGCAATTTGTGTTAGGCAGTGCATTAGAGTCATGGGGAACTAGGAAATTTATTAGGATATGCAAACTGTTACAACTCATAAGATGCAACACTCAAGTGTTGAACCGAGGGGCTTGTTGGGCTGTTCAGCCAACACGAATGCAGCTGGGCTGCGTGACTCTGGGCCACCCGCTGAGCCCACATCCTTGTGTGCATTAGATTATTATCTTGGACCATTTCATTAGTCTTGGGTCACACATATATACTAAGGAATTTGCAGTGGTACTTGGATATACAAAGTGAGCTTGTATGTGCTACAATAAACTATGTTAACATGGATGATGTATAATGTGGTTAACTGTTATAACTTGCTTGAGGGGTGTAAATATTTCATGAACGTGATGTGTGTAATGTATAACAACATATGTGGTGCAATGTGAGTATGGAACTGATTGTGTTGGTAAACTTTGGTAGGACGTGTTTGATCAATTCTATTATACGAGTAATTAATCTAACCGAGCAAACCCAAGGTGAGTTCATTGCTTTTTCTCAAGCATGGATCCCAGGGAAGGGATAACGGGTAACGTTCCGAGGGGGAATGCATGTGTAATGGGATGTTGGTTATCATACTCAGTTTTCTATCATTGTAAGACCACTACATCTACCGGGTCGTTGCTTGTAGGGCAACGGGGGTTATTAGTTGATAGCGCTATTAGGTTTGGCACCCTCACGACGTTCGAGGAGAACGGGTGTGAACTAGTTACCTTAAAACATGACCAATGCTTTGATAGAGGCATTGGGGTTGGCAATCACATATCATATGGCCATTCGGTAATCGAGTAATAACAACATCGAAACATCAACTATCATAACGACAAACAACATATCGTCTTGTAAACTGTTTTACTCACATGACTGGTAACACAACTTGGTAAACAAACACAAACCTTGAACTCACCAGCGTAGTCTGACACACTTGTTTACATGCTTGTAGGTAATTATTGAAGGAACTTGGGAACTTGCCGTCTGATGCTGCTGGAGTAGTTATGGTCATGATAAACAATTACATTGATTTGGTTTCGATACATTTATACATTTATGCTTCCGCTCAGTACTTTGGTTTTGGTTTAACTTTTCAAACGATACATTTATTTCAATTGGGTATTTCAATACATTATAACTCGTGTTTGATATGATTGGTGGCTCTTTGTTGGATCGTTACACTTCCAATAGGGACATACCCTAGGTGGTAATTTGGGGGTGTGACAGTTTGGTATCAGAGCCACTGGTTATAGAGAACTCGGTTTTAAAACGTTTTCATAAAACCAGACTATAACCGAATTGATCCAAACGATGACCATGACACTCAGCTTCAGACTGCAAGGTTCGTTCCTCGTTAGCTTATGCTTTATATGCCTAGTAAACGTAACTATATTTATAGCATGTACGATACGACATGGTAGGCATCATGACACATTGATAGTGTAACATAACACTTACATCTAGTAAATCCTAATCTTGTTGGTAGTGCTTGTTTTGTGTTGATTGGGGTGGGAGAAACTTCAAACATAAGTTAAGAAGCATCGAGAGGAGCATGCAAACCGCCTTATTATCATGGGTGCACACATAATAATAACGCGTGGTGCATGCAAATCCCAATGAGGCTTAACGAGTGTAAGAGGGGTTCTTCCCTGTTTGTGTATTAACATGGTAATTAATCGTTCTTAACGTGATAAACCTGAACACCTTCCTCATTATCGACTCCTAAATTAGTTCATTTCCATATATAGAAACATGAGTGGACGAGGACACGGGCGTGGTAGCATCAACATGACTCAGGCTGAGTTAACAAATCTGATAAACACACGTGTGGCTGAGGCTCTGGCAGCCTACCAAGCTGGTATGAACTGTACCAAATACTTTTAATCCTGTATCGTGCACACAACTCTTACTCATGTGTTGTATCTTCTTTCACTCAGCGCACCCGAACAACCAGCCTGCCTGTACGTTCAAGATGTTTATGGATTGTAAGCCACAGACCTTCAGCGGGACGGAAGGGGCTGTGGGACTATTGAGGTGGTTCGAGAAAGCTGAGTCAGTGTTCGCTATGTGCAACTGTCCCGTGGGGGACCGCGTGAAGTATGCGACAGGCACGCTTGAGGATGGTGCCTTAACCTGGTGGAATGCCCAGGTTCAGCTGCTGGGTATTGATGCAGCAAACGCTACTACTTGGGACGACTTCAAGGAATTAATGAGGGAGGAATACTGTCCTCGTGATGAGATACAGAAGCTAGAGAACGAGTATTACGATCTGAAACTGGTGGGATCTGAGGTTGAAGCGTACGTGAAGCGGTCGTATGAGTTGGCTGACTTGTGTCCGAATTTGTCTCGACCTATGTCACGAAGGATCGAGTTATTCATCAAGGGGTTACCTCCACGAGTGAAGGGTTTGGTTACTGCTGCAAACCTCAATAACTTGACCCAGATTGTCTGGTTGACTCACAAGATTATTGATCAGGAGGTGGAAAGCAACTCACTACCACCGCGTGTTTCTAAAGCTACTGCTGCCACCACCACAGCCACTACTCCTGTCACTGATAGTAAGCGCAAGTGGGGTGATATGGACAAGGCGTCCCACTCGATTCAGCCCCAAAAGAAGACAGACACTGGCAGTACTCGCAGCTTTAGCCAATCATCCTCAGTGAACCAAAATCAGAGATCTTATGTGGGAAAGAAGCCTCAGTGTAGCAAATGTGGGTTCCATCATTATGGGCAGTGTGATCGAGTTTGTCGCAGGTGCGACAAGGTAGGCCATGAGGCCAAGGATTGCAGGGCTCCTCAGCCAAAACAGCAGCAGCAGCAGACTCAGCCGAATCAGAGACAGCAGGGGCAGCAATCTCAGCAGAGTCAGGGGTCTAGAAAAGGATGTTATCAGTGTGGGGCTGAGGGGCATATGAAGCGGGATTGCCCACAATTGAAACAGAATACAGGTGGTAACAACGCAGGGAGCAATGGTGGGAACAATGGGGGCAACGTGGCGCGTGGGCATGGATTTACTATTGGAGCTGGTGAAGCTCGGAACGACGGCAATGTAGTTACTGGTACGTTCTCTGTTAATGGTGTTTATGCTTCTATATTATTTGATTCGGGCGCCGATTGGAGTTATGTGTCTACGGGGTTCGGTAGTCGTCTAGGGTTGAGTCCTACACCTCTTGTTGTTAAGCATGTAGTGGAAATAGCAAATGGTAAAACTATTGAAGCGTCTCATGTCCTCATGGGGTGCAAATTAGATCTCTTGGGTCAAGTATTTGACATTGACCTACTCCCTGTCACTCTCGGAAGCTTCGACGTAGTTGTGGGAATGGATTGGTTATCCAAATATCAGGCGGAAATTCTCTGCAAGGAAAAAGTCGTTCGTATTCCCCTTGCTAGTGGTGAATCTTTATCTGTTCAGGGTCATCGTAGCGGTGCTACAGTAGGTATTATCTCAGCCATGAAGGCTCTAAGTTGTCTACGTAAGGGCTATCCTTCCCTTTTGGCCCTTATTACTGACTCTCAGACTGACGAGAGGAAACTCGAAGACCTTCCGGTTGTTCGAGAGTTTCCTGATGTCTTTCCTGAAGAGCTCCCTGGTTTACCTCCACATCGTCAGGTGGAATTTCAGATTGAACTCCAGCCAGGAGCAGCACCGATTGCTCGTGCTCCATACCGTCTTGCACCAGGAGAGTTGCAAGAATTATCGAACCAGCTTCAAGAGTTACTAGACAGGGGTTTCATTCGTCCTAGCTCTTCTCCTTGGGGAGCCCCTGTATTATTTGTGAAGAAGAAGGACGGGTCTTTTCGTATGTGTATCGACTATCGCGAGCTCAACAAGGTGACGATCAAGAATCGTTATCCTCTGCCACGCATTGACGATTTGTTTGACCAGCTGCAAGGGTCAAGTTTCTATTCCAAGATTGACTTGAGGTCAGGATATCATCAGGTACGGGTTAGAGAGGAGGATGTGCCTCGAACAGCTTTTCGAACGCGGTATGGCCACTATGAATTTCTGGTTATGCCATTTGGGATGACCAACGCACCAGCGGTCTTCATGGATCTCATGAACCGCGTGTGCAAACCTTACCTTGACGACTTCGTTATCGTTTTCATTGACGACATATTGATCTACTCCAAGAACAAGGAAGACCACGAGCGCCATCTTCGCCTTATTTTGGAACTCCTGAGGAAGGAGCAGTTGTACGCAAAGTTTTCTAAGTGTGACTTCTGGATTCGGGAAGTACACTTTCTCGGGCACATCGTTAACGAAATGGGTATTCATGTGGATCCTGCTAAGATCGATGCTATTCGAAATTGGGCGGCACCAAAGAATCCTTCGGAGGTGCGTCAATTTCTTGGTCTTGCGGGATATTATCGTCGGTTTATCCGGGATTTTTCTAAGATTGCTCAACCCCTCACCGCCCTGACTCAAAAGAAAGTTGTTTATTCTTGGGGATCGAACCAGGAAGAAGCATTTCAGCTCTTAAAGCAGAAGTTGTGCAGCGCGCCGATTTTATCGCTACCAGAGGGTACTGAAGATTTTGTGGTTTATTGCGATGCGTCTATTCAGGGTCTCGGCTGTGTGTTGATGCAGCGAGACAAGGTGATAGCTTATGCTTCTCGACAGTTGAAGGTACACGAGAAGAACTATACGACACACGACCTGGAGTTAGGAGCCGTAGTCTTTGCGTTGAAGATTTGGAGGCATTACCTGTATGGTACCAAGTGTACCATCTATACCGATCACAGGAGTCTTCAACATATCTTCGACCAGAAGGAATTGAATATGCGGCAACGTCGTTGGGTCGAGCTTTTCAATGATTATGAGTGTGCTATCAAGTATCATCCGGGTAAAGCTAATGTTGTAGCTGATGCTCTTAGTCGCAAGGAACCGAAGCAGAAGCGTGTTCGTGCCCTATAGCTTACTATTCACTCTGATTTACCTGCCCAGATTCGTTCAGCTCAGATTGAAGCGTTAAAGGAAGAAAATATCGAAGCCGAAGGATTACGAGGGCTACACAAGAAGAAGTTCGAGCAACGGTCCGACAATATCTACTACTTCATGGAACGGATATGGGTTCCTTCATTTGGTGATCTTCGAGAACTTGTGATGGACGAAGCACACAAGTCACGATATTCTATTCATCCAGGGTCTGATAAGATGTACCAGGACCTCAAGGTTTTGTATTGGTGGCCGAACATGAAAGCTATTATTGCCACCTACGTGAGTAAGTGTTTGACCTGTGCTAGGGTCAAGGCAGAGTACCAGAAGCCTTCGGGACCACTTCAGCAGTCGGAGATACCTATGTGGAAATGGGAACAGATCGCTATGGATTTTGTTACGGGGTTACCTAGAACTCAGGCAGGGAACGATACTATATGGGTGATTGTCGACCGTCTCACAAAGTCAGCACATTTCCTAGCAATCAAGGAGACAGATAAGTATTCGCAGCTCGCAGCAGTGTACCTTAAAGAGGTGGTTTCTAGGCACGGGGTGCCGACTTCTATTATTTCTGATCGAGATCCCCGTTTTACTTCAGAGTTATGGCAGGCCATGCATAAGTCATTTGGCTCACGTCTCGATATGAGCACGGCCTATCATCCACAAACGGATGGTCAGAGTGAGCGCACTATTCAGACACTAGAGGATATGCTGCGGGCATGTGTTATTGATTTTGGGAAAGGATGGGAGAAGCACTTGCCGTTGGTAGAGTTCTCCTACAATAACAGCTACCACACCAGTATCAAAGCGGCACCATTTGAGGCATTGTATGGGAGGAAGTGTCGTTCACCTCTCTGCTGGGCTGAGGTGGGTGATAGTCAAATTACAGGTCCTGAGATGGTACTCGAAACTTCAGATATGATCGTAAAAATCAGAGAGCGTATGGCAGCTGCTCGTGACCGCCAGAAGGCCTATGCAGACAAGCGTGCCAAAGAGGTAGTATTTGAAGTGAACGACCGCGTCATGCTGAAAGTCTCGCCGTGGAAAGGGGTTGTACGCTTTGGGAAGCGTGGCAAGCTGAACCCACGTTATGTTGGGCCGTTTAAAGTTCTTGAGCGTATCGGTAAGGTGGCCTATAGGTTGGAGTTACCTACTGAGCTGGGTAATGTTCACGACGTATTTCATGTATCTCAGTTAAAGAAGTGTTATGCTGATGACCCACTAGCGGTACCTTTTCAAGAGTTAAAAGTCGACGACAAGTTGCAGTTTGTTGAAGAACCCATCGAGATCATGGACCGTGAGGTCAAAGTGCGTAAACACAGTCGTATTCCCATCGTTAGAGTTCGTTGGAACTCAAGACGTGGACCGGAGTTCACGTGGGAGCGCGAGGATCAAATGGAGCTCAAGTATCCTCACCTTTTTCCTAAAGACAAACTCGAGTCGAGCAAAACTGGTGAATCTCGAGGCGAGATTCCTCTTCAAGTTGGGGATGATGTCACAACCGAGCAGAACCCGCAACAATCCTGATTTCTCACTTCGTTTCTCGCACACTTGACGCCTGTCAAATTTCGGGACGAAATTTCTTTCAAGTTGGGGATGATGTGACAACCCGAACATTTCAGGTTAGTATCGTTTAACCTTGTGGTCTCAACTCCTCATTACTCCTCTTTAAGCGTTACACGTTCTGCGTTTGTATGATTCGGTAACCGTATATTAGTGCATCGGGCCACACCTTATACTATGGGTAACAAGTACACATAATACACATCATTATAAATAGATCGGTTAAGAACTAAAACGAACCCTAAACTCCTCTAATTTATCAACGACAGTAGCCATTCGTCAAAGCCTATTATTTTCGAAGCATCACTTATTGTATCTTTAGGTACGTTAGCTAACTGTTTGTGATTAGCTTTCATTGATTATTTGTATAATGTTCCTTATTGCCGAGGTAGTATTATATGTATCGATATGTTTAAGTGATCCTTGTTTATCATAACAGCCCATTAGCACATTTGATTATTTTTACTTGGGCTTGAGCCCATGTTCGGCTTAATGAACCACCGCCTCCCAAACTAGTATCCTTTATGAATACGTATTATTATCACATTATAAAACCCTATTCTTCCCTATTCTTCCTCACCTGAACTGCGTCGATAGGAGAACCCCCCTTTGATCGAGATAGTAGCATTGGTTGATCGAGATCTTGGTTAGTAATTCTTGCTGGTTGATATTTATATTCGATAATATATTTGATGATGATATGTATGCGTTCTTATTAACTGTGATGTTATACAAAGTGGCCGAATTATATATCAAGATTTGTGTGACTTTATATAGGGTGGTCCAATAAAATCAAGAAACAATTGCTAGTGGTCGGCCATTATGGTAGTGTAAGTTCTTGCATGTGATGTGTTAAGTTGCATGTGATCACATTAGTATACTTGCAGGCTATTAAACAAATTGGTCAAATAACATGAAAGCATGTAAGCCTTAGAGTTCGGTCCAATCACATGATTTGTGAAACATGTATGCATTAAGAAAACATGTATGAACGTGATGCTATATTGCCATGAATCATTAGGTAATAATTAATCCATGTGAAATCTTGACTTGAGGAATAATATAGTTAAAACACTAATGTGATAGTGGGTGGTTGTGGTTGAAACCTCATTGGACCGAAAGGAAATTGTGGGCGGTTGTGGGCCGAAGTTAGTAGGCTGTCAAGACTTAAAGTGGGAACTAACATTAATGTTAATTATGATAATAAACAATATTATTCAGTTTCAAAACTGATTTTAACGGTCCAATGGGTAATGAGATATTCAAAACTGATTTTTAGAAATTAATAAACAATATATGCATTATCTATTTGGTAAAGATAATGGAGGTGGCAACTTTTTATCATCAGTTTCATAGTTGAGTGTTATCTTCAAAGGTTTTGATAATGAATTGAATGCATGAAAAACTCATATTATGTGCAATTTGTGTTAGGCAGTGCATTAGAGTCATGAGGAACTAGGAAATTTATTAGGATATGCAAACTGTTACAACTCATAAGATGCAACACTCAAGTGTTGAACCGAGGGGCTTGTTGGGCTGTTCAGCCAACACGAATGCAGCTGGGCTGCGTGACTCTGGGCCACCCGCTGAGCCCACATCCTTGTGTGCATTAGATTATTATCTTGGACCATTTCATTAGTCTTGGGTCACACATATATACTAAGGAATTTGCAGTGGTACTTGGATATACAAAGTGAGCTTGTATGTGCTACAATAAACTATGTTAACATGGATGATGTATAATGTGGTTAACTGTTATAACTTGCTTGAGGGGTGTAAATATTTCATGAACGTGATGTGTGTAATGTATAACAACATATGTGGTGCAATGTGAGTATGGAACTGATTGTGTTGGTAAACTTTGGTAGGACGTGTTTGATCAATTCTATTATACGTGTAATTAATCTAACCGAGCAAACCCAAGGTGAGTTCATTGCTTTTTCTCAAGCATGGATCCCAGGGAAGGGATAACGGGTAACGTTCCGAGGGGGAATGCATGTGTAATGGGATGTTGGTTATCATACTCAGTTTTCTATCACTGTAAGACCACTACATCTACCGGGTCGTTGCTTGTAGGGCAACGGGGGTTATTAGTTGATAGCGCTATTAGGTTTGGCACCCTCACGACGTTCGAGGAGAACGGGCGTGAACTAATTACCTTAAAACATGACCAATGCTTTGATAGAGGCATTGGGGTTGGCAATCACATATCATATGGCCATTCGGTAATCGAGTAATAACAACATCGAAACATCAACTATCATAACGACAAACAACATATCGTCTTGTAAACTGTTTTACTCACATGACTGGTAACACAACTTGGTAAACAAACACAAACCTTGAACTCACCAGCGTAGTCTGACACACTTGTTTACATGCTTGTAGGTAATTATTGAAGGAACTTGGGAACTTGCCGTCTGATGCTGCTGGAGTAGTTATGGTCATGATAAACAATTACATTGATTTGGTTTCCATACATTTATACATTTATGCTTCCGCTCAGTACTTTGGTTTTGGTTTAACTTTTCAGACGATACATTTATTTCAATTGGGTATTTCAATACATTATAAGTCGTGTTTGATATGATTGGTGGCTCTTTGTTGGATCGTTACACTTCCAATAGGGACATACCCTAGGTGGTAATTTGGGGGTGTGACAACAAGCTCCACAGAACCACCACCAGCAGCAGCAGGGCAATAAAGGATGCTTTCAGTGTGGTGCTGAAGGCCACTTTAAAAAGAACTGTCCTCATCTGAACCAGAATCAGAACAGCAACAACCAAGGAAACGGGAACAACAATGGAGGCAACAACGGGGGTAATAATAATGGCAATGGCGCCCGAGGTCGTGCCTTTGTGATTGGTCAGGGAGATGCAAGGAACGATCCCAACGTGGTGATGGGTAAGTTTCTTCTAGATGACTTCTTTGTTACTGTTTTATTTGATTCAGGTGCCGATACTAGTTATGTGTCCTTAAAAGTTAGCCAAATGCTTAATCGCACTCCAACACTTCTGAACACCAAACACACGGTAGAATTAGCAAATGGTAAAAATCTTGAAGCCACACATAGTTACAGGCTGTAACCTCGTCCTAGCTGGTCAGACCTTCTCTATCGGTCTTATTCCTATTGTTCTGGGTAGTTTCGACGTTGTTATTGGGATGGATTGGTTATCTCGTCAGCAAGCGGAAATTCTTTGCAAGGAGAAGATTGTTCGCATCCCTCGTTCTGGTAAAGAACCTCTCGTAATTCTTGGCGACATGAGTGGTGCTGTTGTGGGCATCATCTCTTTCCTTAAGGCCCAGAAGTGTTTGCGAAAGGGCCACACTGCTATTCTAGCCCTCGTTTCTGATACCTCCTCAGAAGAAAGGAAGATAGAAGACATACCTATTGTGCGCGACTTTCCTGAGGTATTTCCGGAGGAGTTACCTGGTCTTCCGCCTCATCAAGTTGAGTTTCAAATCGAGCTAGCTCCTGGAGCAGCGCCCATAGCTCGAGCACCTTATCGTCTAGCTCCATCAGAACTTGAAGAACTGTCCACGCAACTACAAGAACTCTTAGAAAAGGGTTTCATACGTCCTAGCTCTTCGCCTTGGGGAGCTCCAGTGTTATTCGTAACGAAGAAAGACGGTACCTTCAGAATGTGTATTGACTACCGCGAACTCAACAAGGTAACCATGAAGAATCGTTATCCTCTTCCACGCATTGATGACTTATTCGACCAATTGCAAGGGTCGAGTTTCTATTCCCAGATTGACCTGAGGTCAGGTTACCATCAACTGAGTGTCCGAGATGAGGACGTCCCTAAAACAGCATTCAGGACTCGTTATGGGCATTACGAGTTTCTGGTTATGCCTTTAGGATTGACGAATGCACCTGCAGTCTTCATGGATCTCATGAACAGAGTGTGCAAAGCTTACCTGGATAAGTTCGTTATTGTTTTCATCGACGACATTCTGATATATTCTAAGAGTCAGGAGGAACACGAGCAGCATCTGCGGCTTATCCTAGAACTTCTTCATAAAGAGCAGTTGTATGCCAAGTTTTCAAAATGTGACTTTTGGCTTCGCGAAGTCCACTTTCTAGGCCATGTGGTAAACGAGGATTGGATTCATGTTGATCCATCCAAGGTTGACTCAATCAAGAACTGGCCTACACCCCGTACACCAATTCTTAGGTTTGGCAGGGTATTACAAAAGGTTTATCAAGGATTTCTCAAAGATTGCGCAACCTCTCACTTCACTGACTCAGAAGGGTGTCACCTACCGTTGGGGTGATGCACAAGAATCCGCTTTTTAGCACTTAAAAGACAGACTTTGTAGCGCGCCTATCCTCTCATTGCCGGAGGGCACAAATGATTTTGTGGTTTATTGCGACGCTTCCATCCAAGGACTTGGTTGCGTGTTGATGCAACGTGACAAGGTCATTGCCTACGCATCGCGCCAACTTAAAGTTCACGAAAGGAACTACACTACGCACGACATGGAATTGGGAACAGTTGTTTTCGCACTTAAGATATGGAGATATTACCTGTACGGTACCAAGTGCAGCATTTACACCGATCACCGGAGTCTCGAGCATATCTTCAAGCAAAAGGAGTTAAACATGTGACAACGCCGATGGGTCGAGCTCTTGAACGATTATGAATGCGCTATCAAGTATTACCCGGGCAAAGCCAATGTTGTGGCCGACGCCCTTAGTCGAAAGGATACTATACCTAAGCGAGTACGTGCGTTACAGCTTACCATTCACTCTAACCTTCCCGCTCAAATTCGTGATGCTCAGGTTGAAGCATTGAAAGCAGAAAACATCAGGGCTGAGTCCCTGCGAGGATCAAGGAAACGGTTAGAACAAAAGGAAGACGACGCCTACTATGTTAATGGACACATCTGGGTTCCACTTTATGGAGACTTACGCGAGCTTGTGATGGATGAAGCACATAAGTCTCGTTATTCAGTACATCCTGGTTCGGATAAGATGTACCACGACCTGAAGACTACATACTGGTGGCCTGGTACGCAAGCCAACATAGCAACCTACGTCAGTAAATGCTTGACTTGTGCTAGAGTCAAGGTCGAATACCAGAAACCATCAGGCCCACTCCAACAACCAGAGATCCCAAAATGGAAATGGGAGCAAATTTCCATGGATTTCGTTACTGGCCTGCCTAGATCTCAACGCGGAAATGATACCATTTGGGTGATCGTGGATCAACTGACTAAGTTTGCACATTTCCTGGCTATCAAAGAAACGGATAAGTTTTCTACCCTAGCAGACATCTATCTAAAGGAAGTAGTGTCAAGGCATGGAGTGCCAACCTCCATCATTTCTGATCGTGACTCACGTTTTACCTCTGAATTGTGGCAAGCCATGCACAAGTCCTTTGGTTCTCGATTAGACATGAGCACGGCATATCATCCACAGACGGATGGGCAATCTGAACGCACTATCCAAACTCTTAAAGACATGCTTAGGGCATGTGTAATTGATTTTGGTAATGGCTGGGAAAAACACCTCCCGTTAGTGGAGTTTTCGTATAACAATAGTTACCACACCAGTATCCAGGCCGCTCCGTTCGAGGCATTGTATGGACGGAAGTGCTGATCACCTCTCTGTTGGGCAGAAGTTGGTGACAGCCAAATCACAGGCCCAGAACTTGTAGTGGATACAACTGAAAGGATTGCTCAGATACGACAACGAATGGCGGCAGCTCGTGACCGTCAGAAAAACTATGCTGATAAGCGAAGGAAACCACTCGAGTTCCAGGTTGGAGATCGAGTGCTACTTAAAGTCTCACCTTGGAAAGGTGTAGTTCGTTTTGGGAAACAAGCCAAAATCAATCCGCGTTATGTCGGACCGTTCGAAATCATTGAGAAAATTGGCAAAGTCGCTTACAGGCTGAATCTACCGGCAGAACTCAGCGGAGTTCACAACGTATTCCACGTGTAAAATCTGAAAAAGTGTATGTCAGATGAGACCCTCATAGTTCCCTTAAAGGAGCTCACTATCGACGACCAGCTGCGATTCGTCGAGGAACCAGTAAAGATTACTAGAGATTACTGACCGAGATGTTAAGGTCCTCAAGCATACCAGAATACCTCTTGTTCGAGTTCGTTGGAATTCCCGCCATGGCCCAGAGTATACCTGGGAACGAGAAGACCAAATGAAACTCAAGTACCCCTAGCTATTTAAGAAAAGTGCAACCACTACTGACACTGAAGCTACTGCAGAATTTCAGGACGAAATTCCAAACCAACGGGGGAATGATGTGACACCCCAGGAAAACCAGGAAACCACGCAACTCAACTAGCTTCCTCAGTAACCACGTGCTAAATTTCGGGACGAAATTCTCTTAACAGGGGGAGAATGTGACAACCCTCATAATTACATGTATCCGTACGATCAATTAATGTTAATTAAAGTGCTTGATGACTGTGCTGAATTACTTAACTGCTTTCTGATTACTGCATCATACTTACATGTGCTTGTAAACATACTAGTCTCATGTAGAAAATTGAGTAAATAATCCTGTATGCTTTCCCAAGTGTTGGGAATTAAAAATGTTACAAAAAGATATATATAGGACGCTAACCGGAATAACTAAGCGCTTTAACGAACCGGTATCTAACCGAACAACCGGACATTACCCGAAACGTCAAAATATTGCTAAAAGCATTGTTTTATTATTTTTGAGCTAGTTATGGTCCCCAAACATCATAACACTTCTTTTCTTCATCATCTTGCATCTTGTTCTTCCCTAGCCATAGTGCTAGTAGTAAGTTCCATTGATCTTGTTTTTACTCAAAATTTTAGTGGTTAAAGTATGAAGTAACTTGGTAAACTAAACATCATAAAGAAACGTAAGCATAAACATGAACATGAACATAAAGCTCTAAAACATGAAGATCAAGTTGTTCTAGTGTATGTATTGAGTTTGTTTGTTGATTTCTTGTGTTTATGGTGTAGATCACCATTTGAAGCTTGCTAGATGATTATTAAACACATGATCTAGCAAGTGTAAGGATAGATCTTGAGAAATTTGTAATGATCATCCTTTATGTTAAACATGAACTTGAAATAAAGATGTTTTAAGTGTTAAATAAAATCTAGAAACGTATTGTTAACAAGAAAAATACTAGAAGAAATATTTTTAGAAAATCTTCATACAAGTTGTGAAGATATAAATCCTTCCAGAATGATATTTTTAAATAAATAACCACACTTTAAAGGGGTAGCTAAACTTACTAAGTACACTAGTAAGTTACTACAAATTTTTACAAAGTTTCAAGTTCATAACATAGTGTAAATTTCATATTTTTGACATATGGTAAGTGTTGAATGATTTGTTGATGATTGGTGATGATTTTACAAAAGAAAATAAATTGCTAATAAGCATGGACACCTCCGGTTACAAAGGAAACTCTGGCGAAATTTTCTAAAAACTCCAACACTTAGAAAATATTTTTCTAAACAAGCGTTACAAGTATATTTTATAACTTGGGTTTCAAATATAAACTTCGCCATATTTTTTTGTAACAGAATACAAAGTATCGGAGGTTGATTTTTACAATTAAAATGGATAAATATATATTTAGAATATATATATATATATATATATATATATATATATATATATATATATATATATATATATATATATATATATATATATATATATTATATTAGGACACTTGTGTGGATACTTGTTTATTTTGTGAGATAGCTATATTATTTTAGGGTATAATAATGTAACTTAACAATATAACTTGACATTTGAATTGTGTGGCATTTGATAGAAGTAATGAGTAAATAAACCGTACGTAGGATACGTGTTATGCGTGCACGAGAAACTGATTGTTATCTGTACCTTATTAGGACGTGCTTGATTTCCTTATTATTAGAGTAATTAATCTAACCGAACAAACCGAGGTGAGTTCACACACTTTCTAAGGCATGGCATTCCCGGTGGTTTGGGAATGGGTTAAAGAATTAAAACGGAACCTACATATCCTCCTTGGGTAGGATATGTACCGCCATCCTCCTTGGGTAGGATGCCAATACTAATCATGCGTATTCTCCTTGGGTAGAATACGTACGTTCGTCCTCCTTGGGTAGGACAACAACCTTAAAAACTTACTAGACAAAACTCTATCATTAAGTCCCTCATTTTATATCGACTTGATCGCCGAGGCCAATGGCGAGCGGGTCATTAGTTAATAGCGCTATTAGGTTTAACAAACCTCACACTGTGCCAGTCGGACGGGCGTGTACTAATGGACTATGGCAAACTGTCAGTGATGATAGACATTGATGTAGGGCACAACTTATTTTCGTTAGAAGTCGATATGGTACGGTCTAGTGGTTCACATGGGGAAGCCCCCACTGATTATGGATATGGTTTGGGTAATAAAGAAGGAACTGGTTAATCATACTTTCAACTTTGGGGTAACCCCCATGGAAATTAAGCCAACGAAAGACAAACCATGTTTTCAGAAACAACTTAAAACTAAACAACCAACCGTGAACTCACTCAACTTTGCTGTTGACTCGTTGTTACATGCCTTACAGGTCGTTAGATGCTTATGGAGCTTGCACGAGGAGGAGGTTGTTGTGGAATATGGATTGTTATGTCCCGGGCTAAACATTTAATCCTTATGAACTTATTAAACCTATGTTTTGGACTTTAAACTTATGAACTATGGCACTTATGTTTTGATTTTACGTTTTACGCTTCCGCTGTTAACTTAAAGTTGGTTACGTCCTTTTGGTCACCAATTGTATTATGGTTGGTTTTATTTACTTAGTTACGTTGTTCAATATGATTGGTGGCTCGATCCTGGCCATGTCACGCCTCCAAGCGGTGATACCCCGCATGGTGGATTTCGGGGTTGTGACACCTTTAAGTAGGAGAGGTCTGGTTTTCTACCCTTCAACTTTTCAGATGAAGTAATCGAGTTTTCTAAAGCCTTCGTCGGTGATCGGTTCAAATGATAAATCGAGTGATGTACCGCCTCACCCCAAAAAATTTGTGGCAGCCCCTTCACCTTCAACATACTTCGTGTGGTGCCCAAAATCGTCTGATTTCTCCTTTCGACCACCCCGTTTTGTTGCGGGGTGTAAGGAGCGTTAAACTAACGCGTAATTCCTTTATGTTTGCAAAAATCACCCAAGACATGTGACGTAAACTCACCCCCGCTGTCAGTTCGTAGTGCTTTAACTTTCTTGCTAAAATCATTCTCAATCCTTGTAATCAACTCGATTAGAACACCCGGCACGTGATCCTTTGTTTTTATCAATGTTACCCACATGTAGCGACTAAAATCATCGACTACAAGGAGTATGTATTGATTTCCCGCATTCGTCTTCGGTGTGATTGGACCACAAACATCCGCGTATAATAATTGCAACGAGTCGGTCACACGGAAAAACTCTTCTTTTGGAAGGCGGCTCGTGTTTGCTTACCCATTATGCAAGAATCACATATTTGCATGGGATGTGATATTGTAGGCAACCCGATTGCATGCTTGGATAAAGATTTGAGTGCTTCAAAGTTAAGGTGCCCAAGACGAGCTTGCCAAATCCAAACCTCGTCGTCTAGCTTAACCTGTAAACACACTGGGGACACAACTTTTAAGTTAATTTTATAAATACGATTCGGTGAACGAGGTACCTTCATCAACAATGTTCCATCCTCTTCGAACATCAAAGTACGCCATGTTGAATCGTGATTTTGTACCCAATCTCATTAAGTTAACCGATGCTTATTATATTATTTTTAGTGATGGAATATAATAAACATTGTGCAACGCCCTTTGTTCCCCATATTTTCCTTCCAAGATGATCATTCCTCGGCCTTTGATTTCAACGCACAATCCATCCCCAAACTTTACTTTGCCAACCGTGTGACGGTCGAGGTTAGTAAACCACTCGAGGTTACCCGACATATGATTACTGGCCCCATTATCCAAGAACCATGTATCATCTTCATGTGGAATAGATGCAAACTTCCTCGGATCGACCCGTTCTTCATTCAATAACATGAGTTCCTTCTGGTGACTTGCCATGTAGAGTACAGGACCATCTTGTTGTGCGAGGTTGCTTTCTTCGGTTTTCTTACGTGTGGGACAATCTGAAGAGAAGTGATCTAAACCACCACAACGAAAACACTTCAATTTAGAACGGTCCTTTTGTTGTTTTTGTTCCGGTTCCTTGCCCTTTCCCCGCCCCCCAGATTTACCACGCCCCCGACCTCGACCACCTTGACTAGTTTCGACTCCCGTTTTACCCCTCCCATAACCCTTTTCCTTTTTCTTCTTTGCCACCCACTCTTCATAAGTAAGAAGTAATTGATCACCTTTAGTTGGTTGATCATTTTCTTCAAGTTTGACCCGTTCCTCGTATGCTATAAGACGACCCACGACATCATCGAATCCAACTGTCTTAAGGTTAAGAGATTGCTCGAGAGAAGCAACCATATGAATAAACCTTTTCGATAAGCCATGTAGAAACCTTTTAACCAGTTTCTCTTCTTCAATCACTGTTCCAAGAGAAGCAGATCTAGAAGCCATCCCTGAAATCTTTCCTGCGAAGTCAGCAACAGTGCTAGGTTCCTTCATTTTTAAGGCTTCAAACTCAGACATCAAGGTTTGAAGTCTCGCTTCTTTTACTCGATCACCTCCTTGATTGCGGGACTTAATGGTTTCCCACATCTCTTTTGCTGAATCACTGTTACCGATTTGCAAAGTTAGCTCTTCGGGTAATGCTTGGAATAGCAAGGTAGTTGCAATTGATTCCTTGTTCTCATCTACTGTCGTTCCTGGATCAATAACCTCCCAAACCTTATAAACCTTGAAGATATACTTCATCTTCATAGCCCAAACAGCGTAATTCGTACTCGAAAGCATTGGACATGGAAGACTAGGCAGATGCTCCTTAGCAGGAGGAACCCGATTCACGTTATCACCCATCCTTCGGTTTCGCCTGTTGTAAGTAAGAGGGGTACTAGGACTTGAAGCAATTTAAAAAAAAAAACTCTCCTAAATAGCTTCTGTTGTTTTTTTTTTAATGGCAACTAACACAAAAAAAAAAAAAAAAAAAAAAAAACGAACAGCCTTGTATTTTTTCCTTTTCATTGCTTCAACAAACCAACATTCCTTTGAATTCTAATCACATAACAGTCAACTCTCAAAGAAAATTGTTTGCAGGTAACACGTTCTTTTGTTCCCCACCCCTTTTTTAGATCGCTTCTTAAAAAAAAAAAGATATCACCTGTGAATTTTTATCTTGCGTCAAGTCTCGATAGTCGATAGTCGCCTTTTACATGATCACCAGAAATCCCCTAGCAAGTTTCTCTCAATCGGCGATCCTTCGTCAACTGAATCTTCCTTGCCGGACTGTCGTGATCGTAGATCTTGATCACTGCCTTCTTGATCGATCTCCCTTGTGCTCGGTATTGAATCAAAAACTCGTTCTTATTGTTAATAATCGTTTACATCTGGTTACATAAATTCCGTTATATATAACCTAAACAAGAAACCTATTTTGACTCAAATTAGGATTAAAAAACTAACTCAAAAAAAAACCCTAAGTTTGTGACCCGGTCACTTTTTACCCTAGCTTTCTAAGTCGGTCACTTTTTACCCGAACTTACATAAGCATAGACTAACAGTGTTGAAGTTAACAAACAAACCAACAATCGAAAGTATAAACCGGAAGATTTTGAAAGTGGATGAAATAAGACAAACAAGATTAACACAAACTGGTTGATGATGATGATGATCATTCAGATCTTCCAAGTTTGTTCGACACAATATGTATATACATATACCAAGCGGCGTGATGTTTGGATCTCCAACCGCTTCGTCAATAGACACAACTTTTAACCTATGACCTGATACTTCATAATGCATGGGCTTTAGCAGATCTGGCCCATGTTAATAATAATAATAATCTATACTTTCTATAAAATGAGAAAATGCAGTGACATAAGAAAAGCTTACTTGGCAGTCATAGAGGCTATCCAACAACTAGGCTTTTCTTATGTCATTATTACATCATAAAGGTTAATTTAAAATACATTTCAAATTCAAATCTCTGCCATCAAACCACTGCCTATATCCAAAATTCAACCTATGTTATAAATTCAAACTTCTGCAATCCACTGCCCATATTCAAAATTTTGGCTCTAGATTCAAAATTCAAACCGTATACATATATAACCTACATTATTCTGGCTCCACATTCAAAATTCAATTCCATCTATCTCTCTTCTTGAACATCCATTCTCTCTCACGCCTCTGAGCAGAACCAGCCACACCACCACCACTATAAACACCTAAATCACCATCGGTAGGGTTTCTAGTCACGGACCGTGACCGCCGTTGAGACAACGCCGGGCTTATCTCCGACTTCACATCAACACATCGAGTGTAGCAGCGTCATTTAAGATTTCTAATGACAGATCGAGTGTAGCAGCAATATACAAACACCTAAATCACCACCAATACGAAGCTGACTCTGATGACACTAAAGCCTCGTCTTGTTTGAGCGATATCACGAGCTTTTGGTTATATAAAAAATTGTAACTTCACATTTTTTTAGTTGATTCAGTTTCATTTTGTAAATTAGAGCTTATCATTATGTTTATATATTGCTGTTTATACATGCTTTTTACAGTAGAATACCCTAAATTATAATAAATAGGTGTCTCATAATGAAAAATCAGTAGATTAGGTGTTTGGAGTTCATAAATCTTATTCTCCTACGCCAACTTAGTTTGGTTGCGAATGCCAATTATGAAGGAGAAGCTGAACCATATTGTTTGCTCACCAGGTGTTTGATGAAATGCCTGAACTGATTAGAAGTGAAAGGAAACATAAGGAAGTTATCTATTTGTTTCTGTCAGAATCTAAGTTACCTGCGTAACATGAAAACGTAAGTTTAAATTTCAAAATACACCTAATTCTATAATACTATAACAACATTAACTTGAAATTTTTGTAGTGCGTTTTGTTTTAGAAAATATTTTAGAGACGGTGAAGACGCAATGGGTAGGAGAGGGATCTGAGCATCCAGGGATAAAATTATATGGAGATATGGAGGGTGATGGAGTCGGAGGCTGCTTGGACGAGGTAAACATTTTAGAGAAGGCAACGGATAGGGAAGCAACGTGTTTGGATGAAAAAGACCAGCTTATGTTTGATTGCTTTTTTATGCTTTGGTATCTAAATTACATTTTTTTACCATTTATAATCAATATGATGTTCCTAATCTTTATTTATTGTTTATCTGTGTGTTTAAAAGCGGACTGGTGGACATTTTTTGGAGCCAAGTTCCCTCAGTGGCGTTATTTAGCGACAAGACTCTTCAACCAACCATGTTGTTTGGTCGGTTATAGGCCTACGAAGCCCAACAATGAGCAACATAGTGCTGAAAACCATAAGCGTCTAAGTTACCTGCGTAACATGAAAACGTAAATTTAAATTTCAAAATACACCTAATTGTATAATACTATAACAACATTAACTTGAAATTTTTGTAGTGCGTTTGTTTTAGAAGATATTTTAGAGACGGTGAAGGCGCAATGGGTAGGAGAAGAATCTGAGCATCCAAGGATAAAATTTTATGGAGATATGGAGGGTGATGGACTCGGAGGCTGCTTCGACGAGGTAAACATATGTGAAGCAGTTGTCTGATTATATCATACCTGCTTTAGTAGATGCTTTACACAAGGTTATTTTCAACTTTATCTTATACTTTTTGAACTAAAGTGATGTTTTATTCCAAAATAATGAAATAAATCATTCATTATTCGTCGAATTCTTAGTTTTAGGAACCAGAGACTGAAATTTGCTCTAACATGCTGGAGGCAATAAAGGAGTGTGTATAGGTGTTATTCATTATTTTTTGTTTCTGATTTATTTTTTGTTTCAGATTTGTGGATTTATATTTGTCATGTCTCTCTCACATGACTTGAGTTATACGATGGCCAATGATTCTTTAATGGCCACTTGAAATCATAATTCACAAGGCAAAATTGGAACATGAAAGATGAGACCGGTACTCAGTGTTAAGCCAAGAATCAAGCCCTGCTCATCATCAGCCTATAATCATGCTCCATATTATCATCTCTAATTGTATAGTCAATGTAATCATCCAAGAATCAAGCCCTGCTCATCATCAGCCTATAATCATGCTCCATATTATCATCTCTAATTGTATAGTCAATGTAATTATTGTGTATTATTCTCCTCCATGATTTCCTGCTCTCTTTGTATTATAAATAGTTGTACAAAGATGAATAAGAAAACTCAAGGGATCATACTTTCTTACATGGTATCACCCTAAGATTGGTTCTCGATCCAATCTGCCATCCCCCTTTCCTGTTTCTGTCTCGACTGTCTGATTTAGATCAGACTCTAGAATCTATCTTCTTTTTTCTTTTTCCGGTTACTGTTATTGCCATGACCGACAATACCGCACCCTCAAATGCCGCACCCTCAAATGCCGCACCTAAAACCTTACATCCTGTTTACACAGTCAGCAACATACAACACAAGGTACGAATCTTGGATGGTACCAAAGTTTCCTATGCATCGTGGGTGAAACTCTTTACGCTCAATGCTAGAGGGTACAATGTGCTTTGTCACATTGATGGTACGCCACCACCCGCAAAAGACTCACCCGAGTACGCATCATGGGAAAATATTGATTCCACTGTTCTTTCTTGGATCTATAGCATCGTTTCGGGTGAGTGAATTGGCCGCATATTGATTGATGACTCAAGCCCTCCAACATGAGCTTGCCAATCTCACCCTTGCCTCTATGCCCAACCTTGACGCGTATTGCCAACGCATACGTGAGTTAACCAACCAACTCAATGCCTTAGATTTCACTATGAATGACCAACAACGTGTACTTCATCTTGTCAAAGGCCTTCCTAAGGAATTTGACACTATCGCCTCCATTCTGAACAACTCTCTTCCATCTTGGGAGGACGCGGTAGAACAACTCCTATCTGAAGTCGGGTGACTCAAAACCCGTGACGCGGTCACAAGCACCACATCAGCTATTGCTGCGGCCATACCTCCAAACAACTCTTCAACCAACCACAATCCACTCAATCCCTCATCATCACAGCCTACCCATTCCAATAACCTAAACCCTTTGGCCCATTACCATAACAACTACAATCAATCCAATCGAGGCCCACCAAACCGTAACACAAACCGCAACAATTCCAGGCCCAACTACAACCACAACCGTGGCCCAAACAACCACTCAACACGAAACTTTTCTGGCCCAACCCAACAATCCTATAACCGCAACCATATCCCACCTCCACCTTACCCGAACAACCCACACCAACCACCCTACTATCCACCATTTTGGGCCCTGCCTTATTGGACTTCGACACCTTGTCCCTACCCAACCCAATCATGGACCCAACCTTGGCAGCCACAGTCATACAACCGATCCCAAAACAACCGCGACAATAACAGATCGGCACAGACACATTTCACTGAGGTTGACCCTCTCCAACCTACATAGCTAGCTGATGCGGTCCATGCTCTTTCTGTGGACTCTAGCGAAGGAGACGATCAATGGAACTTTGACACAGGTGCTTCTTCTCATATCTCTTTAGATAAAAATAATATTGACATGTTTTCTACGTTTGCGCCAATAGCGTCAATAATTGTTGGAAATGGTCATAAACTTCCAGTTTTGGGCTCGGGTAACTCAACCCTTAATTTTGCCTCAAAACCCATATACCTTAAAAACATCCTTTTTAATCCCAACATTGTCAAAAACCATATTTTCGTTCGTCAATTCAACATCGACAATTACGCATCTATTGAATTTGACCCATATGGTTTTTCTATGAAGGATTTCAAGGATGGCACAATCCTGAGTCGTCACAACAGTTCGAGTGACCTATACCCGCTCACACCAAATGCTTCCGCCACTGCTTCTTTTGCATCCACCCAAGCATCTCCATTCTGGCACAACCGGCTCGGTTACCCGGTCAACCAGTTTTTGATTTTCTCCGTTTAAATAATTTTATTTCATGTAATAAACAAAAGAGTCCATCTCTTTGTCATGCTTGCTAATTGTCAAAACACAAACAACTACCATTTTCTGATTCTAGTACTAATACTTTATGTCCTTTTTCCTTGTTACATTGTGATTTATGGACACCACCTTTATTGAGCCATGCGGGTTATAAATACTATTTGGTCATTATTGATGATTTCACACAATACACGTGGGTTTACCTACTTCGTTTTAATTCTGAAACTTTTTCCAAAATAACTCACCTTCAGCAATTTGTCACAAACCAATTTCGTCTACCCATCCAAGCCATTCAATGTGATATGGGCGGGGAATTTGACAACACAAACCTTAAAAACTTCACTTCTCAATATGGCATCCAACTTCGCTTCTCTTGTCCTCACACCTCTCAACAAAATGGCAAAGCGGAACGCATGATTCGTCGTCTAAACGAAATCATGTTTACCCTCCTCACTCACGCCTAGCTTCCCTCCAATTATTGAGTCAAAGCACTTCACACCACCTCTTACCTTCACAACATTCTCCCAACTAAAATCCACCAAAACCGCACCCCTTTATCTCTCCTATACCATCGGGAACCATCTTATGACCATATCCGCGTTTTCGGATGCCTTTGCTACCCGAACACCTCTGCCACTAGACCAAACAAACTTACCCGCCGGTCCACCCCTTGCATTTTCCTTGGATAGCCGGCAAACTACCGAGGTTCTCGCTGCCTTGACCTTACCTCAGGAAAAACAATCTTCTTTTGTCACGTCACCTTTGACGAATAAATCTTTCCCATGGCCAATCCAAACTCCCCTCCACCCTCTCACACTTTCCTCAAACTCAACCTACTCCTATTCGACCAAGCCTCCTTCCCCACATCTAACCCGCAACCATCTGGCCCTCCTACACACCCCTCATCCCCCCCCCCCCTCAACAACCACCCCATTCACAACCTATCGACCACCCATCACCCTCACAGCCCGCAAACCATCATTTGCCCTAAAACCAAACGGCCTAACAGACACCACAGACCCCATCACCCTCACACCCCACAAACCACCAACCGGCCCATGTCGCACATGACCCATCACATAACCCTCCACCACCACCTCTCAACCCACAACATCAACCGGCCCATCCTATGCAAACCCGATCCCGCTCAGGCATTTTCAAGCCTAAGCTACCCTACAACCTTAATACCCAAACCATGTCTCCTCTACCAAAGTCCCACTTAACCACCCTATCCGACCCAAACTGGAAACGTGCTATAACCGACGAATATGAAGCTCTATTGGCCAACAATACGTGGGAAATTGTCCCCCGACCACCTAATGTCCCTATTATTCGATGCATGTGGCTCTTCAAGCACAAGTTCCATGCAGACGGCACTTTAGAACGCCACAAAGCGCGTTTGGTTGTTAACGGGAAAAGCCAAACGGTGGGTGTTGATTGTGATGAAACGTTTAGTCCTGTAGTCAAACCCACCACCATTCGCACAGTAATTAGCCTGGCAGTCTCACGCGGTTGGTATACACACCAACTCTATGTTAAAAATGCATTTTTAAACAGGCACTTAAAAGAAACGGTTTACATGTTTCAACCACCTGGTTTCACATCTTCCGCTCACCCAAAATATGTCTGCAAACTGAATGAATCCTTATATGGTCTAAAACAAGCCTCCGGGGCATGGTATCAACGTTTTGCAGGTTATTTATTCAAATGTGGATTCACTAGCAGTGTATGCGACACTTCTCTCTTCATATATCATCATGGAAATGATTTGGCTTATCTTTTACTGTACGTGGATGATATCATTCTAACTGCTTCCAGTAATGACCTACTGCAGCGCATCATCAGCTCTCTCACATCTGAATTTAAAATGACTGATTTGGGGAGCTTACATCATTTTTTGGGCATTGCTGTAACCAAACAAACTAACGGTTTATTTTTGTCACAGTCTACCTATGCAGCTGATATCTTGTCACGCGCAAATATGTCAAACTGCAAACCCATTAGTACTACGGTCGAAGTTGGTTCTACGCTCAGCGTTGATAGTGGAGCACCTTTCACAGACGGTTCATTATACAGGAGCTTAGCCGGGGCACTTCATATTAGACGGATATCAGTATTAAGCTAGATCTTATTATAAGTTTATATCCGATATAATATAGGTTATATTATGTTTTTCTATTATTATTAGTTTTATCCTAAGTTAGGGCAGTTATTCTTAAACCCTCTGATGTATATATTTAACAGCGTATGTATCATTTACATTCACCAATTCAATCTAGAACAAGATTATACATTCTGATCTATATCAGCGAATTCATTCCAATATAGTGGTATCAGAGCCACCGATCCGCAATCAAGATTCAATTTCAAACAATTCACAAATTACACGATCACATCAGATCTCAGATCCGCAAATCTCTATTTCAACGATTCAACAAATATGGCCTCTAATGGTGGAATTCAAACTCAAATCCCAAAATTACTGGGACAAAATTACTATCACTGGCACATACAGTATCGCAGGACTTGTGGACAATTGTGGAGGAAGGCTATACAGAAATTGCAACAGGTGCACCAGAGAATGAACAGAATGTTTACAAAGAAAAAGTAAAGAAGGACAAGAAGGCACTGCATATTATGTTTCAGGCAGTGAATGAAATGGTGTTTGAACGCATTGCAACATGCAAAACATCCAAGGATGCGTGGGAAGTTCTTCATAAAGTCTACAGGGGCGAGAATAGGGTTAAAATGGTAAGGCTTCAAACCCTAAGATGTGAATTCGATAGTTTAAGAATGAAAGAAACAGAAACTATAGAAGATTATGTTAACCGAATTACCATAATAGTCAATCAATTACGCATGAATGAAGAACGAATACAAGAACAACGCATAATTGAAAAAATACTCAGAAGTCTAACTAGGAAGTATGAATCGGTTGTAGTGGCGATTGAGGAGTCAAAAGATTTAAATGCAATCTCCACGGAGGAATTGCTAGGAATCCTTCAATCACATGAATTAAGATTAAAGCAATATGATGATGATACATCAGTAGAACAGGCTTTCCAAGTTCAAGGGAATGGTTATGATAAATCTAGATCATCTAGATTTGATAACACCGAAAAGGGACGAGGGAAAGGAAAGGGCAAATTTAATAGAATGATCCGATGTTATAATTGCAAAAAATTAGGGCATACGGCAAGGTTTTGCAATAAACGGGAAGAAGGTGATCGGTCAAACAATGCACTGTTACATAAAGAAGATACAGAAGAAGAAACCGAGGATACCATGTTCATGATTTTCAACATGGAAGAAGTAGTTAAGAATGATTGCTGGTATCTTGATAGTGGATGCAATAATCACATGACAGGTAACAAAAATTTATTTATAAACCTGAATGAATCAGAGAGACGAGAGGTTCGAACCGGCGATGACAAAAGACTAGAAGTTCTCGGATGTCGTGATGTCAATGTTAGAATTAAAGGCCACGAGAAGCGAATACCAAACGTATTTTATGTGGCTGGATTGAAACACAACCTCTTAAGTGTTGGACAACTAGTGCAAAAGGGCTATGATGTGAGGTTTAATGACAAAGGATGCATTATTAATGACTCGTCTGGATGTTATATAGGAACCGTAAAGATGACAGGGAACAAAATGTTCCCGTTGAATCTAAAACATGACGTAATTCCGCGAGTATGTAATATGACTACACAAGACAATTCAACCTTGTGGCATCGGAGATATGGGCATTTAAACTTTGAAACTTTGCAAGATATGGGGGTGAATAAGATAGTGGAAGGACTGCTAAAGATTGCCAAATCACAACATATATGTGAGGGATGCATTTTCGGAAAGCATGCCAGAAAACCATTTTCAAAGAATCAACTGCAAGTAGGTGATGGACATACCAGAATTACCAACAACTCTGATCTAGCTTACGGGAGGGTATTAGACGGATATCTGTATTAAGCTAGATCTTATTATAAGTTTATATCTGATATAATATAGGTTATATTATGTTTTTCTATTATTATTAGTTTTATCCTAAGTTAGGGTAGTTATTCTTAAACCCTCTGATGTATATATTAAACAGCGTATGTATCATTTACATTCACCAATTCAATCTAGAACAAGATTATACATTCTGATCTATATCAGCGAATTCATTCCAATACTTCAGTATTTAACCATTACCAGACCTGACGTTGCCTATGCGGTTCAACAGGTCTGTCTCTTTATGCATGCCCCCTGGGAACCTCACTTTCAATTTCTCAAGCGGATCCTTCGATACATAAACGGCACCATCACACAAGGATTATTTATCTCACCATCCAAGTCTACTGCTTTGACCGCTTACTTAGACGCCGACTGGGGAGGTTGCCCTGACTCTCGTAGATCTACCTCCGGCTACTATGTGTAGTTAGCATCCAACTTGGTCTCTTGGTCCTCTAAGCGCGAGTCAACCATTTCGAGATCAAGTGCAGAAGCTGAATACCGTGGCGTGGCAAACACGGTTACAGAAATCAGTTGGGTACGCAATATTTTGCTCGAATTAAAGGTTCCTGTCTGCAATGCCACAATTGTTTACTGTGACAACATCTCCGCAGTTTATCTTGCTGAAAATCCAGTTCAACACCAACGCACCAAAAACATAGAACTGGATATACATTTTTTACGAGAAAAAGTTCGTCTTGGCCCTGTCAAAGTTCTACACGTCCCTGCCGACTACCAGTACGCAGATATCTTCACCAAAGGTCTACCGAAGCACATATTTCAACGATTTCGGTCTAGTTTGTGCCTTCGTCTACCTACGGCTACAACTGCGGGGGCGTGTTAAGCCAAGAATCAAGCCCTACTCATCATCAGCCTATAATCATGCTCCATATTATCATCTCTAATTGTATAGTCAATGTAATCATCCAAGAATCAAGCCCTGCTCATCATCAGCCTATAATCATGCTCCATATTATCATCTCTCATTGTATAGTCAATGTAATTATTGTGTATTATTCTCGTCCATTATTTCCTCCTCTCTTTGTATTATAAATAGTTGTACAAAGATGAGTAAGAAAACTCAAGGGATCATACTTTCTTACACTCAGGCTGAAATCACAACTTGGAACTTGCAAAATGGTACCTATTGTTTTTGCAGCAGGTAAGTTCAACTTGCCTGAATTAAACAACTTACTTTTTCCCATTTGATCATATAATAGCTTTGGTTTGGTAAGCAATTTTGCTTAAATATGTGTTTGTTAGGTTAAAAGTAGCGATCTCATGGTCACGAACTGATTCCTATTGAACAAATGCAGTTATGTGAGGGAAATGATCATGTGCATCACTGGTATATGTAATGCAGTTATGAGAGGGAAAAATGATCATGTGCATCACCGGTACTGGTATGAGATTCTCTGTCAATGCTTTCTAAATTAATGCAAAAATTCATAAGTAATACGTGCTGAAATTGGAATTTACCTTGTGGAATTAAATAGGATATTTGATATTATAATCAGACACAAAGAAAACAAAATAAAATTTGTTTTGGATTTTAAAAGGGATTTGATAAGGAAAATGAAAGAATATTTATATGTATGGGACTATGGGTTCCTGTTTTAAGTACCACGGGAAAATATGTGATTGGGTTTGTAATATACCAGAATATTAACACATAAACACTGATATAGATAACTTGATGTATTATAAATGAACATAGAAAATATCTATAGTATATAATAAATATATTTAATAGAGAGGATACAAACTTATGACATATTTACAAAATTTGGGTTAAAAAAGTAATTTAATAATCAAAGAATGTGGATGCTGAAGATAAGGAAAGTATTAAATGTATCCAATAGATTTTTAAATTGATCCTTGCTTTATATCATCGTTTCTTAAATCATGGTTTCTTTGTTCAACTGATCATGTTTTTATTTGATGCACACTTTCGAATTGGTTTAGCATGTATGATTTGGCGGTGGACCTCTTGCAAAGTATCAATGTGCTGGAACTATCTACGAATAGTAACAAGGTTACACATGCAGTTTTTTTAGTAATGCTATGGAGTATTTGGAAAGCGCATAACGAGAAAGTGTAAATGGCAGAAACATCTAAATCTATAACATAAGCTGGTTGAAGAGATAATCCGCTAAGAAGGAAAACAGTTCAATATGGTCAAACAGGTCAAAAGGACTCTTAAGTTATTTATCATTGATGAGGTTGTCAAGCCACTTTGAGATTTTGCTTTTACCATCAGGTTAACTACTTGTTTTTACTCTTAATTTCTTATTCCAGTGGTTTAATGCAAATTATTTTTACTCTTAATTTCTTATTCCAGTGGTTTAATGCAAAAATTAGGAAATTTGGATGCTTATTTTTATGTACTTGGGTCTGTTAATGCACTTTTGGTGATAAGTGCAAGTCTTCCAATATTTAGGGTCTTTATTGTACAAGTGCCAAAAGTTAGTCCCAAGAAGTTCCTAGGGACAATTTGTCCAAGTTTTGGAAGGAATTTCTTGGTCAGAGTTTTATGTAAAGTTAGTCCCAAGAAGTTCCTAGGGATAATTTGTCCAAGTTTTGGAAGGAATTTCTTGGTCAGAGTTTTATGTATAGATTAGCTTTTGTCTGAGTTTTGTGGCAAAAGCTCTGAGCTTTGTGCTATTTGTTTGTCCGGGCTTTCTAGTTAGTCTTGAAAGTCCGGGTTTCACCTTGTATATATACTTTAATATGGAATAGACAAGGTAACGATTTCTGTGTGAATTTTTGTGCCCTAATCATTGTGTTTTGTCTGGCGGCGCTTTGTGTGAGTGACGTCATTCATCTTCATCAAGAATACTCAGTGTATTCTTGATTTCTCTCTCAAATCCTTGCATTCTTGTGTTTCATCTACAGTGGTTGATCATCAGGTGGATTCCGCACACCTGTTGGTTGCTTTAGCTGAGTGAGATCTTGGATTAGGAGGCCTTACAAGTGGTATCAGAGCAGTGTGCTCATACTACTGTAGGTGTTTCTTAGTTTGAAGGTTTTGGTGAGAAAAGTTCATATTTTGATTGGGTTTAGTGAGATTTTAGTGAGTTTTTGTGTTTTATTCATGATTCTTCATTCATTTCTAGTGATTTGATGATGGATTTTGAGTAGTTTAGTGAGTTTTTAGTGTTTTCTTCATCTGGGTTTTACAGGGGTTTTTGTTCTTGTTCATACCGAGCTTTGAAGGAGAAAAAGACTCTGAGTTTGATCTTTGGAAAGCTTGGTCCGTGGTTTACACTTTGTGTTTGTGTCTCCGGGGTATTGTTGAACCAGTGTGTAGTCACATTGGGGAGATAGTCCGAAGATGGGCTCCTTCTGAGTTTTGAGGCTTGTCTGAGTTTCAAATCATTTAGTCTGAGCTTTGTCCTAGTCCCAATTTTCCTTTTAGAGTTATTAGAGTCTGAGTTTCTTTTTAGCTTTGTCCGAATTTTTCCTTTTTAGGTAAATTAGTGTCTGAGTTTTCACTTTGTGACTTGTCCGAATTTTACCTTACTAGTAGTAGTCCGTAGAAGTTTTAGTATATTAAGTCCGAATTTCTTTAGGTTTTAGTTTGTCCGAGTTCTTTTAAGATTTATTTGGTCCGAGTTCTTTGAGTATATCACTAAAATCCGAGGTTTATATATTTAGTGTCCGAGTTACTCTAAGTGTTTAAAACTCCGAACTTTAAGTCTTAGGTGTCCGATTTTCTTTTAACCTTATACTCACAGGGTGTCTGAGTTCAAGTTTCTAACAATCAATGTAGTCCGAGCTTTGTTTGTGTTTTGTTTCATGTTCTGTGATCCGGGCTTGGCACTCTGATTAAAGCTCAGACATCTCACTTTGAACTTAAAAAAAAAAGTCTTCTGTGACACAGTTTTTACTTGGAAGTTCTCTGTTGTTTTTCTGAAATGGCAAACAACAATCTCACTGCAATGGTGCAAAACCTCAAGCACAATGCTGAGGTAGGAAGTAGCGACAAACCTCCTTTGTTGATAAACGAGCTTGATTTTCCTGAGTGGAAGGAGCGTTTTGAAAGATATGTGCGTGCAAAAGACATCAAAATCTGGTTGTGTATCGTTAAAGGATGTGGAGCTACTCCAGTACGTACGTTGACGATTGATATGTATCTGGCTCTCACGGACGATCAGAAGAAATTCTATGATTGTGAAGAGAAAGCTATGTCAATGATAACAATGGCAATGACACAATCTATACTTCATACGTTCCGTAAGAGAAATAGTTCAAAGGAATTATGGGATAGTATGATCCAGCGATATGAAGGAAACGAAATGTACAAGAAACGACGTCTCGAACGTTTGAAGACTCAATTCGTTGTGTTCAAGGCTTTGAAGAATGAATCATTTGATGACACAGTGAATCGATTTTATCATCTGCTGAGCGAACTTGATAGAAGTCAAGAGGGTATCTACACTGAATTCGAGAAGGTTGAGAAGTTTCTGAATTGTCTTTCGAGAGAATGGAATATATACACCGCTTTGATCAGAGAGGGTGTTCTCTACGAAGAGCTTTCAATGGAAGAAGCTGTTCAGAAGCTGAGGGGTTACGCTTGGAATATGGAAGATCAAGCATCTGATTTCGAGAAGATCCAAGATCCTCAGTTGTATAAGGCTTCGAAACCAACGGATAAGGGTAGTAATGGTAGTGTCGGTGTTGCTTTATATTCGGAGAATGAAGGTCCTGCAAGTGAACACGCCTTCATAAGCAACACTGTCAGTTCAAGTGGAACAACCAATTCAAATCAAGGGATGTACTCTTCTAGTGGCGCTCAGAAATCTCAAGGAACAAGTGTGAACATTCCCAAGATAGATGCAAGCGGTTTGAAGTTGATTGAAGAAAATATGGGTCTGTTGGCGTCCTTCATGACTGCCTACGAGAATTTCTGTCTTGGGAAACTCGTTGAACCGTCAAGTCTCGATGAAGACTTTGATCAGATAGATCAAGACGAAATGGAAGAACTTGATCTACAGCTCAATATGGCACTGTTAGTCCGTAGAGCGAAGAAGTTTCTGCTGAAGACGGGTAGGAAGTTCATAGGAGGTCAGACAAAGACTCGAATGGGGGTCGACATGTCAAAGGTAAAGTGTTACAACTGCGGGATCTACGGGCATTTCGCACGTGATTGTCGAAAGCCGAAGATGGAAAGATCTGACAGAGACAACAACTCCCGAGGAAACAATTCAAGACCTCAAAACAATGCATCAAATGCTGCCTCCAACTCAAGTGCTCGTTCAAGTGGGTCTGAAAATCTTACACCTTCGACAAACAATGCTATGGTGGCTCAACCTCTACAGAGTGTGACTGAGCCTTATGACTGGGGTTGTGCTTTGGAAGACATCTCAGGAGCTATTGAGTCACAAGCATTTATAGCTGAAATCGTGAACGAAGAAGTGTATGAAGAGGTTGTTGAAGAGACTAGCATTAAGGAGCTTGCAGTTGTAGCTGAAGTTTTTGGGGAAGAGTTGGATTTGGGGAATGTTGCTGAGAATGAAAGTCCTTCGATCGAAGTGACTGTTGAGAAGTCTAGCAAGACAGAAGATGGAGAAAAGGGAGAACGCTTTGAATTCAACATCTCCACGGCTGAAATGCAGCAATTTGCGGATGCAGAAGCTAAAAGGTTGGAAGAAAACTCCGTAGAAAACGAGGCTTGTGCATTCATGGCTGGCATTGAGGTAAAATCATCTTCTGTAGATAAGCGATGTGCTAGATGTGTTGAGTTTGTGAGTAAGATTGATAGATATGCACTTCATAACACAAACTTAATTGCAGATTTAGAAAAATCCAGAGAACTCATTGCGGTTTTGTCTAATTCGGATAAAGAACACCGAATTAAGATAAAAGCGCTGAAAAATGATATCTCTGAATTTGAGAGACTAGTGGCTAAAGGAAATATTAGAAATCAGGAATTAAAATCTGAACTTGAAACAAGTCAAAATTCTGTTTTGGAAAAGAACAAAATCATTTTGGAAAAAGATAATCTGATTTTGGAATTGCAACGAAAGATTGAAAAGTTCAGGGATTCATCTGAAGTGATGAATTTCTGTATCAATAGCCAACGTCTCAAAGAATCTGAGGAAGAAATGTTCGGTGTTGGTTATAATAAGGTGCCTCCACCGGTAAACCATAATTATACATCAATGCCAAGCATCGATCCTGAATTGGCAAACTTTGTGCCAACGACCCCTCTGACAGTTGAACCACAAAGTGAGTCAGAATCTGAGCCAGATGAAGTTACAGACTCAGATCAGTCGAAGAAGAGTAGAATTTCAAAGATAAATGAGGTGAACCTTGAAAACATTGAAAATTTGATAAGCAACAAGATTTTAGAAATTTTCAATCAAGTTCAAAATGAGAAGTCAAAACCTAAGTCACGTGGGAAAACTAAAAAGACTTTGAAAAATGTCCCTAAAACTGAGTTTGTTAAAGGGGAGGATTTTGTCAAAGAAGAAGTAAAAATCGAAACAGGTTCCAACTCTCAGTTTGTGAACCAAATTTTGAAAAATTCCACCAACGACTCATCATCTTCGACCACTCATGAGGAACGTCCGAAGAACGCTGCGAAAATTCGCAAATGCTACAAGTGTCGTGGGAAAGGACACTTAGCAGCAGACTGTCCAGATGACAGGGGTAAATCACTTGTTGATCCTAATCAAAAGAAACCTTTTGTTGACAAAACACAAAATGAAGCAGTTAATGTTGAAAAGAAAAATGGTAAAAATCAGAAGGTTGAGAAAAACAAAGTGATTAAACAAGAAGTAAAACCTGATGTTAAACCAAATGTTAAATCACAAAAAAAAACAGGATCAAGAGGAGAAACCCGTTGTTATTAACCGTGGGGACAGATCAGGAAATGTGCCTCAAAGACATGATACTCGTGAGAAAACCCCTCACAGACGACAAAATCATGTCACTTTTCAAGGAGTTGAGAATGACAAACGTTCTGGAGGCTCGAACAACAACTATGCTAGACCTCATGCACAGAACAGATTCGTGAATGATCGAAATGCGTCACCCCCTCGATTTCCAAATCAAAGACCGCATTCGGATAATCATCCACGATCATTCTCAAGACACGAAGATGCTCCTAGATTTGGTAGGAATTTTGAGCTACACAGGAATCAAAATTACAATTACCAAAACTATGGAAGCCGAGGGTATGGAAACTCTGGTTATACCAACAGATCGTCAACTCCGTATAATCCACAATTTGCGGGGACTCATTCCAACAATTTCCAAAATGGAAATGGTGGAAACAGAGGCGATGATGGTTATTTCAAAGAGTTTTCTTATGTTGACGAATCAGGACGACCCAAGACCATCATGGCTTGGGTCCCACACTCTAACTAAATGTTTGTTGGGGAGTGTAGGAGCAGCTGAAGAGGGCTATCTATATTTGGTATATCGATAGTGGCTGTTCCAGACACATGACAGGAAATAAAGAATTATTGAACAATTTTAAGTGGTGGTTATGTGAACTTTGCTGGTGAAAAGGGTGGATACATCACCGGTGAAGGCTCTGTGTCAAATGGAAAGATTACGCTGCATAAAGTGAACTACGTTGAAGAACTGAAGCATAACTTGATGTCGGTTTCTCAAATCTGTGATAACAAGTACACGATGTTGTTCACTGATAAAGCTTGCTTCGTTTTGCGTCCGGGATTTGCTTGCTGTTCCTGAAGATTGGATTGTTATGAGGGCTCCAAGGGTGAATAACACATATGTCATGGACATGCGCCCATTGGTTAACTCGTCTGCTCCAGCGACATGTCTACTTTCGAAGGCGACTGAAGATCAATCGTATCTCTGGCATAGGAGAATGGGCCACGTGCATCTGCGAAAAATGAACCACTTAGTGAAAAACAACTTAGTGTTGGGGGTTCCTTTACGTAGTTTCAATATGCACAACAAATGTGAATCATGTGAAAAAGGAAAAATCAAACGAAAGCCTCATAAACCGAAAACAGTTAACTCATTCCAAAAACCACTTGAATTGCTTCACATGGACCTTTTCGGCCCGATCCATGTTGCTAGCATTGGTGGGATGTCTTATTGCTTAGTTGTCACTGACGATTTCTCACGTTACTCATGGGTATTTTTCTTAAAAACAAAGGATCAAACCGCTGGTATTTTAAGAGACTTATTCAAACAACTTGAGAAAAATTATTCACTTCCTATTAAGAAAATCCGAAGTGACAACGGCACTGAGTTTAAGAATCAGTATATGGATGAGTTATGTCGGGAAATGGGAATAAGTCATCAGTTCAGCGCTCCATATATTCCTCAACAGAACGGAGTTGCAGAACGGAAGAATCGTACCCTGATTGAGGCGGCCCGCACTATACTTTCTAAATCAAAATTACCAATTTTCTTCTGGACCGAGGCGGTAAACACTGCATGTTATGTGTTAAATCATGTGCTTACTGTCAAACGAGAAGATAAAACGTGTTATGAATTGCTTGAAAACAGGAAACCGAACCTATCTGGTTTTCAGCCTTTTGGGATTAAGTGTGTTATCAAACGCACCAAGGATACTCCGAAAATGGGGGAAGTTGGTGAAATTGGGTTCTTGTTGGGTTATGCCAATGGAACTCCAAACAAACGCGTTTATAACATCAAGAAGCGAACAGTGGAGATCGTGTTTGACATAACTCCTTTGAGTTTCGATCCTCCACCGTCCGAATTCGGTCCCAAAAGCGGTTATGATTATGATAAATTATTTGATTCATTTGATCTTCCTGATGTTTCAGAAGAAGATTCGGAGGTTGTATACACACATCTTGTGAACAAAGATGAAGTGGATGCGAGTTGGAGAGCAAGTATTCCTACTAATGTGTCTTCGAATGTTCCAGTCGCTGATTCTTCGACCGTAAATGATGTTGTTGCTGAGCAGATCCCCAATGCAGCTGCTCAAACTACAAGTGGCGATCTATACGTTGACTTTTCAGCATATCCAAATGTTAATGCGTCTTCTGGTAATGATCAAGCTTCTAGTAGCAATGCAAATGCTGAGGGGGAGATTCAATCGAATTTGGGAAACAATCTTCAAGCTCCGGCAATCCCAGTTCCAAGAACAAATATTCATCATCCAGTTGATAATATTATTGGGAATCCAAATGCAGGAGTGCAAACGCGAAGGAGTATTTCAGAAATGCAATGTCTGTTCTCTGCTATCAAGAAAGAGGAAATCTACAATCTTAGCCTGCATGAATGTTTTATCTCTCAGATAGAGCCGAAGAACTATCAGATGGCTCTGAAGGATAATTCTTGGTGTGAGGCGATGCAAGAGGAGTTAGCTCAGTTCGACAAGTTAAAGGTGTGGAATTTGGTCGATCTTCCAAAGGGCCAGCATGCAATCAACACGAAATGGGTTTTCAAGTGCAAGAAAGACGATAAGGGTGTCGTTGTCAGAAACAAAGCACGGTTGGTTGTTCAAGGCTTCAATCAGGAGGAAGGGATTGATTATACCGAAGTTTATGCACCGGTGGCAAGACTGGAAGCTATTCGTTTGTTTCTAGCCTTTGCTGCACACATGCGTATCAAAGTCTATCAGTTGGATGTGAAAAGCGCCTTTCTTTACGGGAAATTGCATGAAACTGTGTATGTGTCCCAACCACCGGGTTTCGAAGCTCCAGGGTTAGACAACAAGGTCTATTTGTTGGACAAGGCTCTCTATGGTCTCCATCAGGCTCCTCGAGCATGGTACGAGACGTTGTCAAAGCATCTTTTGGAGCATGGGTTCTCGCGTGGTGCGATTGACTCCACACTGTTCATTTTGAAGAAAGGGGGAGATTTTCTGATTGTGCAAATTTACGTTGATGACATAATTTTTGGTTCTTCAAATGAAGAATTGTGTCGTGAGTTCGAAGCGGTGATGAAGTCAAAGTTTGAAATGAGTGCGATGGGCGAGTTATCCTTCTTTTTAGGTCTTCAAGTGAGTCAAGAAAAAACCGGGACGTACGTGCATCAGACAAAGTATGTCCATGAGATTCTCAAAAGATTTGGATTGGAAGATAGCTTACCCTATGACACGCCTCTACCGACAAATCTCAAGCTTTCACCTGATGATGAGAAAGATCCTGAAGTGGATCCAACTCTATATCGAGCAATGATAGGTTCATTGATGTATCTTACTGCCTCACGACCAGATATTATGTTCTCTGTTTGTTTGTGTGCTAGGTACCAATCAACTCCGAAGGAGTCGCACTTGAAAGCTGTCAAGCGTATTTTCAGATATCTGAAAGGGACGCCTAAGCTTGGATTGTGGTATCCAGCTGAAGGTGGTCTGGATTTGATGGCGTATGCTGATGCAGATTTCGGAGGGTGTCGGATGAATAGAAAGTCAACCTCCGGCGGCGCACAACTTCTTGGAAATCGTCTTGTCTCTTGGCAATGCAAAAAGCAAGTTGCCGTTTCTCTATCCACGTGCGAAGCCGAGTACATAGCTGCTTCAAGCTGTTGTGCTCAGGTTTTGTGGATTCAGCAGCAAATGAGGGACTACGGTTTGAATTTTACTCGAACTCATATCCTTGTTGATAATAACTCTGCCATTTCAATAACAAACAATCCAGTAAATCACTCACGCACTAAGCACATAGATGTTAGGCATCATTTTATTCGCGACTGTGCTAAGAAGGGTTTAATAGAAGTGGTTAGGGTAGACACCTTGGATAATCTTGCCGACCTGTTTACGAAAACATTCGATCGGCCTAGATTTGAAAATCTGGTCCGAATGATTGGCATGATCAACCCAGAGTAAAATGCTTTCAAAACTCGCATAGAAACTTTATTTTATCTTTTCTATACAGTTCTTACCGCTTTCGAAAAATTGAAAAATCCAAAAAATATTTTACTTAGTTGTAGGATAAATTTCAGAAAAATACAAAAACATTCGAAAAATTTAAAATGAAATCGTGTTGAGATATAAGGGAAATGATAGTACATCGGTTAGTCGTATCTGGTGCAGGACTATGGTTATATGCATAAAATTAACCGTTAACTGTGACAGCTTCATTATATGTTGCTTCGGTAGGTTTTACGCGTAAATAAGAACCTGTCTTTGGTATATAAACATAATGAACTGCGTAACTCGTGTGGCGCATCTCTCGGATATATGGTCTTGGTACCGTAATTTCGTTTGATAGATTGTCGAGGTTCTGAGATACGTGGTCTTTATACTGTTTATCATCTGGGTATCATGGTTGTTTCTTTTACCGGAAAACAATGGGGACACAAGTCTAGATCTTCCATGATACCATACATACGTGTAAATATCTTCAATACATGATGCATCCGTCCCAAATAAGTGATAAACAATCACATGTCCCACAAAATCATGCGGGAGTCAAGTTTATCCTCAGTAAGTGATTCAATCACAAATGACTTGCTCCTGTGCCCTTTGCATCTGAAATCCAAATAAGTGAGTATCTCACATTAGCTTATACGTCAAAAACAGATGATAAATGGTATACTCACCAGTAAGATGATCTCTCGCGCATACCTTGATACGGGAGTATATTCTGAGGTGGGTAAACATAGTTACTGTCAGTCTTTAAGACACTTAATTCCATATCTCGAAAACAGTGTTCGAAAGCGTGCTAAAACTTAAGTGGACCACAATATCGTTGAACGTCTTGAACTGTCAACATAATATTAAAAGATTAAGGCTAAATGCTATAGTTCTTGTGTTGGGTACTGACCGTAAAACTGATATGATTCCTTTGCTCCGACTTCACAAAAGGATAATTAGTGTAAATACGTTCTAGGTTTTATTTCCTTTCAGTCAAAAATTGAAAAATCACAAAAAGATTTTGCTTTCTTGTTTCTATGTGCGAGTTATCTTATTAAGAATACTCTAGGGTTGTGAAAATTGTTTAAACAAGTTATTAAATGTTAGTTGTTTAATATTTCAATTGTTTATTCTGGGGTATGGGAATTTTATTCTTGGGATCCAGGTTTGGGCCGATGTCTCCAGGGTCAAGTTTCTTAATCCGGGGTTAAGTGTTTCAGGTCTGGATCGTTCACCTCAAGATGGAAGATCTGGAGAAGCTGTGTGCATATGGGTCGTTCATCTCAAGACAGAAGATTTGGAGAAGCTGTGTGCGTCTGGTTCGTTCATCTCAAGATGGAAGTTTTGAAGAAGCTTCGTCGCCTACCTCTAATACCTTGAAGAAAATCGTGTGCTAGCTGATCAGTTCATCAAGGTAGTTCAATTCTGTGTGAAGAGCAAGGTCTGGGCAGGAAGCAGCTCTCGAAGAAAGGATGAAGATCTCAAGACCAATGAAGACCATGCACTGATCAAGGGGGAGTTTGTTAATGCACCTTAGGTGATAAGTGCATGACTCCCATGTTACCAATGAAAGATTGAAGATCTCAAGTTCAATGAAGACCATGCACTGATCAAGGGGGAGTTTGTTAATGCACTTTTGGTGATAAGTGCAAGTCTTCCAATATTTAGGGTCTTTATTGTACAAGTGCCAAAAGTTAGTCCCAAGAAGTTCCTAGGGACAATTTGTCCAAGTTTTGGAAGGAATTTCTTGGTCAGAGTTTTATGTAAAGTTAGTCCCAAGAAGTTCCTAGGGACAATTTGTCCAAGTTTTGGAAGGAATTTCTTGGTCAGAGTTTTATGTATAGATTAGCTTTTGTCTGAGTTTTGTGGCAAAAGCTCTGAGCTTTGTGCTATTTGTTTGTCCGGGCTTTCTAGTTAGTCTTGAAAGTCCGGGTTTCACCTTGTATATATACTTTAATATGGAATAGACAAGGTAACGATTTCTGTGTGAATTTCTGTGCCCTAATCATTGTGTTTTGTCTGGCGGCGCTTTGTGTGAGTGACGTCATTCATCTTCATCAAGAATACTCAGTGTATTCTTGATTTCTCTCTCAAATCCTTGCATTCTTGTGTTTCATCTACAGTGGTTGATCATCAGGTGGATTCCGCACACCTGTTGGTTGCTTTAGCTGAGTGAGATCTTGGATTAGGAGGCCTTACAGGGTCAAACAGTGAGTTAAACCACCCTCGAGTTTTACGTGCTTATTTTTATGTACGTGGGTCAAACAGTGAGTTAAGCCACTATGGGTTAAAATAGTGAGTTAAACCACTGTTGGGTTAAAACAGGATGCTCGATCTTATCTGCTGGTCTTCAATTGTTGAAACCACTGATGGGTTAAAAACAGTGAGTTAAACCACTGTTGGGTTAAACAGTGAGTTAAATCACTATTGGGTTAAAACAATGAGTTAAACCACTATTGGGTTAAAACAGTGAGTTAAACCACTGTTGGGTAAAAACAGTGCTTGAAATCACTGTTGGGTTAAAACAATGAGTTAAACCACTGTTGGTTTCGAATCCAATATTTTAATGCAGTACAATCTACTTATATCCAGTTTTGGTACATTTTCATACATAAGTTTTATTGATTTTTAATGGGTTGTTGTTAAGTTTGCTAAAGTTTTAATCTTTTTTATGTTACAGGAATTTTTTATTAGATATACGGATGGGACCGCGATAAGTTAAGAAGCTAAAAAGCAACGTGTGACTCTATGCATAAAATCCGCCATCGAGAGTAGAACATCTGGGGGTGTTAGGCTGGAGTTATGCAAGGATGATAAACCAGGACTATTAGCGGAAGTGACATAAGCATTCAGAGAGAACACGCTAAACGTTGCAAGAGATGAATTATCTACGACAAAGGGCAAAGCGGAGAACATATTCTACTTGACGGATGCACATGGAAAGCACGTTGATTCAAAAACTATAGAATGGGTTCGACAAAGAATCGCGTTAGATTACTTGATAGTAAAGGAATTACCATTAGCATTTAGGAATGTTGGTGCACTGAATGTCTGTTTACTACGTCTTAATCGAGTCTTCGGTCTAGATAGGTTGATTTGGGTTGGAAAACAAGTTTAGTGGATATATCATGTAATTCCGCTTGAAATGACTTGTTTGTCATTTCAAGCAAGCGAAATCAGGTTAAATAGGTATTCCGCTCGAAACTTATTTTAGTGATTCCGCTTGGACAGTTCAAGCGAAATCAGATTTCGCTTGGGATTGTCATGTCAGTTCCAACGGAATCAGGAGTGCTATAAATAGGTGTGTGATGAGTTCATTTGTAATGATTCGAGCGGAATCAGGTCATTGTGTAAGAGTCGAATTGCTGCCAAAATCTTGTCAGAATCATTGTAAAAAGCTCGAAAGCAGTAACAGAAAGAAAGTTAAAGAGAACAAGCTGTGTGACGTTGTTTACTTTGATTCTGCCTTAGTAAATGATCACGAACTGCCTTTACTGACTGTTTAGGGTCACGGAACCGGTCCAACAAGTGGTATCAGAGCTCAGGACGAGGAGTTCATACTATTACAGCTTGAAATCATCGGATTCTCACTCTTCTACCCTTTTCTTTTCTGATTTGACCATATTTCAGCGGTTGAAATGGCCTGAATTTGACATACATCAAGTGAAATACAGTGTTAACTAATCCCTGAGTGTTTTGGACCGTAATTCGATAAAAATTGGACAAAAACTTGATATTCCGCTTGAGATTTACGTCTGATTTCATCTTGATCCCGCTTGAAATACTTTTGTATTTTCAAGCGAAATCAGATCAAGTCATATTCCGCTTGAAAGTTTGGTTCTTACTTCGCTCGAAAGCTGATCCCGCCTGAAAATTTCTTGTGATTCCGCTTCAAACTGATTTCGCTTGAAATTTCTGTTTTTCAAAATTTAAAATTTTTCTAAGTGTTTGACTGATTTTTTAGGTACGTGCAAGATGGATGATCTATTCATGAATCCGTTTAGCGATATGTATGCCTTTGCTGGAAATTCTGGAGATGATACTTCTTCTAGCAACACCAATGAGAACACACCGAATGCGAAGAAAAATTTATCGGATGCCTTAGGTGTGGAAAGTGCTTACGGAACTTATAACAAACCCCCAAAGTTGATGGCTATCGAAGAGTACAGTCGGTGGTCCAAGAAGTTTGAAGAATGGTTGAAGGCCTTTGCTTATCCCAGCTCGAAAAGTCTAAAGAATGGATACATTGATGGAGGCAAAACTGGTGAAAGCTTGACATCATCTGATGAAATAGAAGCGTTTGTTGCCGATCAAAAATGCATCGCATTGCTGTTTCAGTCTGTTCGAGAAGATATAATATCTTTGATCGAGTACAAAAGTTCTAAAGATCTCTGGGAAAAGCTAAAAGTGAAATGTTCGGGAAGTGCAGAAATAGTGAAAAATAAAAAGAAACTGCTAAGAAAAGAATTTGATTTATTTGGTTGTTTAAATAATGAATCAGTTTGTAAGATGATTGAGAGGTTTGGACACCTGAAGCTGGAACTGGCGAGACATGAAATTTTTTATTCTCAAGAAGAGCTAATTGACAAATTGTTTGATTCATTACCAGATGAGATGGATTGGCAATATTATGCCTTGATGTTGAAGAATACGATCAAGCCTGAAGTTCTTACAGTTGATTTGTTGATTGAGAGACTAGAGAGTCACGAGCTGGAGATAAAGAAGACACACAAAGTCAATCACTCATCATACCAGCAGAACTTGGATTTTTATTATCCAAAAAGCATGATGCCAAAGAATACATCTCCCAAGACAGCTTTTTCTGCTGAAAATTCCAACACTTCATGCAAAGAGAGTCAAAGCAGTGGTTTTCACAGTGGTTCTTCGTCACATTCAAGCCAATCAGATGCAAAGAACCTATTTCAATGCAACATTGTTGTAGACTTAAATAACGCTCAAAACTTCAGCGAGGAGTCGGCAAAGCAACAGATGGTTTTCCTAGCTTCGGTGCTAGAATCGTATAAAAGTCTTGTGGCTGGCAAGATAGGCAACACCAACCTGACAAAAGAAGACTACGATCAGATAGATCCTGAGGAGATGGAATTGATCGACATAAGGTGGTGTATGGGTAGTGCAGTTCGTCGGGCGCAGCGTTTCATGGAGATCACAGGAAGGAAGTCTATTGGAGGACCTTCTACCAAGTTAGGCTTTGACAAGTCTAAAGTAACATGCTTTAAGTGCAAACAGAAAGGTCACTTTAAGCGTGAATGCCAAAATGCTTATGCTGATGAGTCTGAAAACCCGTTAAGGGAAGATTACTACAAGAAAGCGATTTATCATCAGAATAAATCAGAACCGCCAAGAATGAAGCAGCTTGAGGATAACAAAGAGAAATCTAGAGCTCTTGCTGTGATTCACGACCATGAAGGTTTCGACTGGAGCGAGTTGTTACCTGAGGAGGATGCGGTTGGATATGCTTTCATGGCAAAATCTGCTGAACCTATTCCTTTTAAAGACAACAGAAATGAAGAACAGAAGTATGGTTACAGAAAGATGATAGCTCAGAACTGAATGATCAGAATATCTGGTATCTATCTTGAAGCAAAAAGAGCAAGGAGATGGGATCCAGACAGAGAATGTTATCTTGACCCCATGGGAAACATTGCTATTGACCACAACACCCTTGATCTTGAAACCATAATTAAAGAAATTGCTGATGAAGATGAGTATTGGCAAAGAAAATGGTGGGGAAGTGGAGAAGAGAGGAGAAAGAGAAAGAAGAAAAGTCAAAGAAGGTTAACGATGGAATCATTGACACAACTCAAGAGTTGAATGCTGAAAACATGGGAAAGATGGCTGACAAGGTGCTGGCTGCTAAGGCACTTGAGGTAGTACAAATGCGTCAACAACTGAGTCAGGTAAGCAAGTCAATGGTGATGTTGACTGCAAAAATTGCATCAAAGAATGCAAAGTTTGTAGTACAATCACTTATCTAAATGGTAAGAAGGTTGATGATCTGACTGCTAGAGTCAGAAGTGTTGAGGATCAGATCCTTGACCGTGATAAAATGTTGAAAGCTTCAACTGACAGATTAAAAGAATTAACTAACAAAATTGAAAATGATAAAATTGATCAAGAAAAAGTTAGGAAAGAAAATGAAAAGTTAGTTATTGAAAATCGTCAGATCACTGAAAAATTTGAGAAGCTTAAATGCACAGTTAAAGATAATGATGAAAGAAATGGTAAGACATATAAGGAAAATATTCATCTGTCGGGAGTGCTTCGGGTAAAAGAAGAATTAATCAATCAACAACTGGATGAAATTGCAAAGTTGAAGCTTAAATTTCAAGAAGCTAAAATTTAAAATGAAAGAATCCAGTTGAAGCTAAAAAGTTACAACTCCGCAAGCTTTGTTCTGCAACACATTGTTCCAAAACCCATAGGCAAAAACAAAGCTGGCGAAGATGTCTTTTCAGATGGAACCGGGGTGGGTTATCATCAAGTTCCACCACCAGTTTTAGAAAATTATTCGAAAAAGCAATATGGGTTGGTTAATCTTGAAAATGGGAATGAAGTGAAACTTCTGGACACGATAGATGTCACGTTCACTTCATCTTCCGATGAGGATAGTGTCCAAACTGATGTTGTAAAAAGTGTGGTTGAGAATGTTCTAAAATCGGACAGTGACACTACTGAGGAAGATGAATGTTTCTTGGACAAATACATTCCGAAACAAAAGACCAAAAAAAACTTAAATGAAGGACCTAATCTTGTCATGTACAAGATGTCAGGATCAGATAAGTTGTATTCGGATTCTGAATTTCCTCTGGAGAATGTAAATGTTTCCAAGTTGACAAATGTGTTCAAAATGGTTGAAATCGAGTTATCTGAAGTGAAAAGCTTAAAACAAACAAAAAAGCAAATGAATTTTGAAAAAGATAAAGCTTATTACAAGAAGCCTGTTGTTCCACCACGTTTTTATAACAACAATCGAAACAATTGGTCGGGTGGTTATGAGGGTGGTAAGAGTTATCAAAAGAGAAATGTTCAAAACAAGAAGTTTGTTGAGAAGAAAGTGTTTGTGAACAGTTCAAGTTCACTTTCTGATGAAGAGAAAAAGATTTTTTCGAAGTCAAACAAAGAGTTCTTTGAAAACAAGGCTTCATAGCCTCAGTCTGAAGGCACAAGTTGAGTTGTTGACACTCGAACATGCTTCAGATGTAATCAAGTTGGACATGTTGCACGAAATTGTACCAACTTGAAGCCTAAGACTAAAGTCGTGAAGAATCAAAAAGAGAAAGTTGTTGATAAGGGCAAAGCTCCATTGATTGTTGAGAAAAAGGTTTTGAAAAATGAAAACGTTAAAATCAAAACAGAACCTGCTAAAATGTGGTTAAGAAGGAATCAAGTGTTCCTCAACAAACATGGAAGCCGAAAGTTGATAAGAAGGAATCAAGTGTTCCAAAACCAAAGGTTTCTAAGACTGAAAAACAATCATCTTCTACCACACTGGTAAAGATGAATGTTCCTTTGGATTATTATGTGAAACTTGAGAAAGAAAAGCAAAAATCTGAGAAGACAAATGTTCAGAAGAAAGACCAACCATCTGGTCAACCTCAAAAAGATGAGTTTTTCCTATATAAAAAGGTTGAGGTTGGGTATAAAAAGGTTGAGGTTGGGTCTGAAGAAAGCTTTAAAATGAATGACAAAAATTTTCCGCCACTTTACACTACAAAATCTCATATCAAAGCTGAGTTACCTGAGTCAAAACAGGCTTGGGTAGCTTCCAAATCTAACTAAAGTGTTTGTGGTTTGTGCAGGAGCTTTCGAGATCCGTTTCACGATGGATTGTGGATAGTGGAGCTTCTCGGCACATGACGGGAAAGACAGCGTTGTTGTACGATGTTAGAAATTTCAATGGAGGTTATGTAGGCTTCGCAGGAAATCAAGGTGGTAGGATTATTGGTGAAGGAACGTTATCCAATGGGATTGTGACGTTTGAAAGAGTTAATTACATTGCTGAGCTGGAAAATAATCTGCTGAGCATCTCGCAGATTTGTGACAGGATGTATACCACTCACTTTACTGACAAAGAATGTTTGATCTTGAAGCCAGGATTTGTTATCCCTGAAGAATGGATTATCATGAGGGCACCAAGAGTTAATGATCTGTACGTGTTGGACATGAGTGTAGCTACTACAACCATGGGTCAGGCTCATTGTTTTGTGTCCAGAGCAACGGAGAAGGAATCAAGATTGTGGCACCGGAAAATGGGTCATATACATCTTAGAAAAATGAATCACTTGGTGCACAATGATTTGGTTACAGGAGTTCATGTAAAAGGTTTTCATCTGGAAGGGGAGTGCATTAGCTGTATCAAAGGCAAGCAGAAGAAAAAGTCACACCCTAAAAAGCAAGTCAATTCAGTTTCAAGACCTCTTGAGAGACTTCACATGGATCTTTTTGGTCCTGTGAATATCAAAAGTATTACAAGGGATCTCTACTGTCTTGTGGTTACTGATGATTATTCCAGATTTTCGTGGGTTTCATTCTTGAAGTCGAAAGATGAAACATTTGACAGTTTGATGGCGTTGTTCAAAAAGATTGAAAATCTGTACCAAAGGCGTATCAAAAGAATTAGAAGTGATAATGGTACTGAATTCAAGAACAACAAGATGGAAGAATTTTGTGATGAAAGAGGTATATTGCATGAGTTTAGTGCTCCGTACACTCCGCAGCAGAATGGAGTCGCTGAAAGAAAGAACAAGACACTAATCGAGATGGCCAGAACTATGCTTCTTGATTCAAAGCTACCGATAAATTTTTGGGCAGAAGCAGTTGCAGCCGCATGCTATACGCTCAACAGATTTCTCACTGTCAAGAAATATGATAGATTATTTATTGATTTCTGATAGATTACTTATTGATTTATGCTTTACGGTTCAACAAAACGTGTTTTGAGTTGATCAATAACCGCAAACCAAATCTGAAGTATCTTGAACCGTTTGGGTCACCCTGTACTGTTCTAGAGCCTTTTGGAAAGTTTGGTACGAAGAGTATTGAGGGGATATTCATTGGTTATGCAAGTCCTTTACGACGTGTCTTCATTCCAAGTCTGAAGCGGATTATTGAAGCTCCAAATGTTGAATGTCAAGGTTATACAATGCCGCCGCAGAATCCTGGAGATTCATGGCATTATCATTACGACACTTTGTGGGATTCGTTTGACGTGATGGACGAACCAGAAGAAGAAGAAGATTTCTTTGATGAGTTGGATATTCTGAGGGAATATGAGTCATCGCAGGAAAGGTTCCCAACTGAGTATTCAAGGTGACCACGACAAACTTCAAATAACAATGAAGCTGGTCCAAGCAATGCTGGTGAACATGATGATGTTCAACAAAATGAAATTGCTCAAGATAATCAGACGGTTGCAAATGATAATCAAGAATCTGTGAATATGACGATATTTGATCGTGGTGATTCAGATTCTGAGGGTGAGCAAATTCAGGATTCAAGTCAAACAAACTCAAATAGTGAACAAGGTGCAAATCAAAATGTTACTAATCTGGAAGGTGAGGTAGATGTTCTGAGCGAGGTAATGCCAAGAACTCTTTCATACCATCCAGAGGAACTGATCATTGGAGAACTACAATCAGGCATTCGCACTAGACGTCAAATTGACCAAGGACTTACTTGTTTTTATTCTACACTAGCGCCTTTACAAACTGAATTTTCATTAAGTTGTTTTATTTCGCAGATCGAACCGCGAACATACAAAGAGGCGCTAACTGAAGATTCTTGGGTCAATGCTATGCAAGAAGAGTTAAGTCAATTTGAGAAGTTGGGAGTGTGGAAGCTGGTAGATTTTCCTAAAGGTCATAGGAAGATCAATACAAAAATGGGTGTTTAAGTGTAAGAGAGATGATCGAGGAGTTGTTGTGCGAAACAAGGTTGTACTCGTAGTCCAGGGTTTCAGTCAACAGGAGGGTATAGATTTTACTAAAGTGTATGCTCCTGTGGCTCATCTAGAAGTGATCAGAATCTTCCTAGCATTTGCATCGTGGAAAAACTTCAAAGTATATCAGCTAGATGTAAAATCGGCGTTTCTCTATGGGAAGGTTAAAGAGGAGGTATATGTCGGACAGCCGCCGGGCTTCACCGATCCAATCCACGAAAACAAGGTTTATTTGCTGGACAAAGCGTTGTATGGTTTACACCAGGCCCCGAGAGCTTGGTACGAGACTTTGTCTCAACACCTACTAGCCAACAGCTTTATCCGAGGGAAAGTGGATGCCACTCTCTTAACCAAAGAGGTCGAGGGACATCTTCTGATAGTACAGATATACGTGGACGACATAATATTTGGGTCAACGAATGAGAATTTGTGCAAAGATTTTGAACTAGTGATGAAGCAAAAATTTGAAATGTCATCGATGGGGGAGATGAAATTCTTTTTGGGTCTACAAGTTGATCAACTACCTAAGGGAATTTTCATTCATCAGACGAAGCACGTTCGTGATATTCTACAGAAATTTGGGATGTTAGGTTCTACTCCAGCGTCAACCCCACTAGCGACGATTCATGGGATACACCCAGATCTCACCGGAGACAAGGTAGATGAGACGCTTTATCGTTCCATGATCGGTTCGTTGATGTACTTAACTGCTTCAAGACCTGATATCATGTACCAACATGCCTCGCAGCAAGATTTCAATCTAACCCGAGAGCTTCGCATATGATCATTGTGAAGAGGATATTACGCTATCTGAAAGGAACTCCATCATTGGGGTTGTGGTATCCTAAAAAAGGCGATTTCACGCTCGAAGGGTATTCCGATTCCGATTTCGGATGCTGCAAAGTCAATGCAAAATCAACAACAGCGGGTTGTTCTTTGGACCTCGTTTGGTTACCTGGCAGTGCAAAAAGAAAACCTCTGTGGCTCTATCCACATGTGAAGCGGAGTATGTTTCTGCTAGCAGTTGCTGCTCTCAGATCTTGTGGATCCAGCAACAGATGCGCGACTACGGTTTGCAATTTCTAAACACCCCTATACTTGTTGATAATGAGGCCGCTATTAATATAACAAAAAATCCAGTACATCACGCTAAAACTAAACATATAGAAATTCGACATCACTTCATCCGAGATTGCTTCGAGAAGAAGTTGATACGAATTGAGAAAATCCACACTGACAATCAGAAAGCTGATTTACATACCAAAGCTTTTGAAAAAACACGTTTTAAATATCTTTTAAAACTGAATGGTATGATGCTTTTCTCGGTGTCGGATGGCATTATTGGCGTTGATGAAGGTACTGTTGTAGATGATGATGAGAAACAATCTGCAATGGTTTGTCGATTTTTTACTTGTTTTGGTATTTAGGGGGAGTAAATATTTTCAGAAAATACAAAAATAGTAAAAAATTTCAAAATCCAAAAACATGAGAAAATTTCAAAATCCAAAAACAATAGAAAACTGAAAAAAGAGCTTGTGTAAAAAGGGAAAGTGATAGTACATCAGTTTGACAGTTATGGTACGCTATAGATTTGTAAAGATTAAAAGCGTTAAACAGTCTCACTAATGATGTGTCGATAGGTTTTTACACATTTATTAGGTTTGTTCGGGATATAAACATAAAATCTTTACTTACTTATTTTGTAGGGAACACTACTTCGATATATAGGTAACCCCTAAAATCTTGTTTGAAAGGTCCCTCTTTCTGAAATACTAGGTCTTTATACTCAGTGATATCTAGGGTATTATTCCGGGACTTCTGCTGAATGAAAGTTCTGACCTAGTCCCCGAATAATACTTTCTGCATTGCTTGAAACATAGCATCGCCCTCAGCAAATTGATGAAACAATAAAATTGATAATCATTGCTGTTGTAAAAAAAGATCCTCTAAAGGGGACACACCGAAAGTCGAACCGTCATCTCTCTGCTGAACAGAAGTTCTGACCTGACCTCTCACGGTTTCGCATCTAACCCCTTACAGATATCATCTATGGTATAGTCACCTGTAAGACTGAATATTGGGATTCTGGATACGGGAGTATATTCAAGAGGTGGGACACATGAATGAGTTTAAGTTCTTAAATCACCTAAATCGTATCCTAAACAGATTGAAAATTGTGTGAAAATTTAAAGTGGATCGTATATCGGCAATCTACGTGAATTGTTTAATTCTGAGTATGAAATAAAAGCTTAACGGTACTAGTGACTTGTCTGATAGCTGATATGATTCCCTGACACGCTCACCAAAAATATGTTTGTAAATAGTATACTTTCTTTACATTCTGCAATTTAAGTTTTTGTATTTCATTTCTTGTTTAGAAACTTTATTGAAAAATTCAAAAAGATTTTTCATTTCTGCTTTATTTTCCGACAAACCAGAGTAGAAGGTTGAATGTCTGAATCTTGAAGTTGAAAGCAGATGCAGGAAGTTTCTGGACTGGAGGATGAGGAGAGCTTATCTTGATAAAATCTGATTGATGAAAAGTCAAAAGCAAGATCATTAATTTGAAACTTGTTATTTTCAGAAATTGTTTGAAAATTCTTGAACTAAATCAGTTTGATTTGTCTGAAATCAACCAAGGTCATTAAGTTGGACTTGGTAGATTAATTGAGTAATCAGGGTCATTAACTTGGACCTGAATACTTGAGTGGATTTCTAAACTGATAGATATTGTGATTTATTGTTAAAAATCAATAGATTGTAATGTTATATGTTTGAGAAACAGGTTGTGGATTTCAAAATACCCATGGCTCAAAAAGTCAAAGTTTGAACCAGAATTCAAGTCCCAGCATATCGAGAGGGGGAGTTTGTGAAAGGGGGAGTCAGAATTCTGGATCAACAGTCAAAGGGGAGATTGGAGTCTGTAGATTAAAGATAGACACAGGATGAGATCCTGAACTTGTGAAGAGAGAGTTTTTACAATGTGAAGACAAAGTTGGAGAGAGACAAAGACTGAAGACTCGACGCCGAAGACTTCGTCAACATCCAAGGGGTGTCTGTTGGTGCACTGAATGTCTGTTTACTATGTCTTAATCGAGTCTTAGGTCTAGATAGGTTGATTATGGTTGGAAAACAAGTTTAGTGGATATATCATATAATTCCGCTTGAAATGACTTGTTTGTCATTTCAAGCGAAATCAGGTTAAATAGGTGTTCCACTCGAAACTCATTTTAGTGATTTCGCTTGGACAGTTCAAGCGAAATCAGATTTCGCTTGGGATTGTCATGTCAGTTCCAGCGGAATCAGGAGTGCTATAAATAGGTGTGTGATGAGTTCATTTGTAACGATTCGAGCGGAATCAGGTCATTGTGTAAGAGTCGAATTGCTGCCAAAATCTTGTCAGAATCATTGTAAAAAGCTCGGAAAAGCAGTAATAGAAAGAAAGTTAAAGATAACAAGCTGTGTGACGTTGTTTACTTTGATTCCGCCTTAGTAAATGATGATGAACTGCCTTTACTGACAGTTTACGGTCACGGAACTGGTCCAACAAGGAATAATGAAAAGGGAGAGAATGTGTAGGGTGGGGTAGCGTTGTTAAGACCCGTGTGCAAACACGGGTGGTTTCTTACTGAGTATTCAAGAAGCAGCTGCTTATTGAATAAAAATCAAAAAATGTATAATCATTCGTCATTTAATGAAATGTGGTATGCATGGTTTTCTAAGAAACCACCCGTGTTTTCACACGGGTTTTACCGCTAGTAATAATAATAATAATAATAATAATAATAATAATAATAATAATAATAATAATAATAATAATAATAATAATAATAATAATAATAATAATAATCATCATCATCATCATCATTATACACGGTAAATCCCACCAATAACAAAGCTATAGTAGGGTTTGAGGAGTGTAAGATGTAAACAACCTTACCTCTACCCCATAGGAATAGAGAGACTGCTTCCAGCGAGACTCCCGATAGTAGTTTTGTTGATGATAATGAAGTTACTTCTTGATGCAGCGTGTGTTACGCGTGTGTTACGAAAATGAAGATCAAACACGTTGATTCTGCGAATACCCGTGTAGTTCTTCCCCAACCCCCAAGATTCCACCCAAAGGGCACAGAATTTGAAGTCAAAAATGAGTTATGTCAAAATTCAAGTCTGCCTTTTCCAATTACTAGAGAAACAAATAAATAGGAACATAAATTCGAAATGGGCCTAAAAAAGACAACGGGCCAAACACAAGCCCAAAAACAAAATGCCCAAAACACTTCAAAAAACATAAAAACGTGAATAACTAATAGAAATATGCGTTTTTTGGCCCGAGCGATGACCTAAACCGCCATAAGCATTTGCAGCAAGATGGAGCTCGTTCTCACGTTCGTTTCGCCTGGTCGCACGTCCAAAACGGACCCCCGTAGCCCAAGTTAGAGCCATTTTAGTGAAGCTCCTTTTGTTACACGATCTTGGGCCTCCAAATACAAGATAGCCCGCTCTTCCACACTTGGGCCCGCATCACTTCTAGGGGCCAAAAAGGATAGAAAATTTGACGTTGGGGGTTGAAATGTCAAAAGATTCCTTTTTAAGATAATAAGGTTAAAGTGAGTTAACCACATGGGCTAAAAACATAATTTACTCTTTTCATTTAAAGGGTAAAAAATCCGATTTGCTCTAATGTGCAAGACACGTGACCAGAATTAACACACAAAGTTAACGTCCGTTAAATGAAAAGACATAAAATGTCACAATATATGAGCATTAAGGATCAACTATGTTATTTGTTATTATGAAGACCAAAAGTGAAATTCGCAATATACCTAAAGACCAAAAATTCTAATAAACTATTAAAAGGATAACTTTATTTGTATCAAGATAAATCAAATGATATTTTTGTAATAGCCGGGTCCATTTTGAAAGCTCTTAGAATGCATAGGGTGATTATAGTAAAATTCGGATTAGGGTAACTTCACACTTTCTATTTAAACAAGTCTTATTCCATTCCATCATAATCACCGCCGCACCCTTTCTTCTCTCATCCATCGACATCCCTGGCCATAAAGACGACATCTCTTTTCATTTTATCTAATTTGATTTACCTCATAATCTTACTTTACATTTTTAAAAATCATTGCCTGTTTTCAAAATACCAATCTGGGAATTTTTGATTTAACTAATTTTAAAGACGTATATGCTTTGATATTGTTGGTGTTAATGTAACATATATGCGTACTAACTCAGATCGGTTTTCAAAATGAAGAAATTCCTTACCAAATACATTTATAGGAGTTTTGATTTTCTACAAGCATGTTCTAGCTTAGATCTATAAACAAATGAAGAATAATTTTCACATATTTTTTGTTCCTTATTTGTCATGTAGTTCTAAGGGTTTTTTTTTTCTGCTTGTTTTGTTAGTTTTAAATGTTAGGTTTGGTGTTATTCATTCATCTCACATCACAAATGGATTTGTCTAATCATTTTGGTGGAGACAATAGCATGTTGATCGTTCATAGCGTTTCAAGGATCTCAAATGAGAAAGGTAAAATCTGAAGTCATTCAAACTACTTTAGAAAGTCGTTATTGCAAAAAAAAAAAAATAAATAAATAAATAAAAATACGGGATAATCAAGGCCTATCATAAAATTAAAAAAAAAAAACCACACTTGTTTTAGTCGCAAAATTAACGACCTCACTTTGTTCATTCGCAAAATTAACAACCATAGCTGTTTCCATTACTTCTTTTTTAAAGCTTCTAAACTGGTGATATAATGTTACAAGTCTAAAATAGATTAATATATGTGTAGAAAGGTGTGGTTGTACTTTAACGATTTAAGGGATATTAGTGGGTAAAGTCAAAGAAATGTCAATAAATATTGTATCGAATATTGTGGTTATTATGGTATAAGCGACGTTGGCTAATTTAACGGGTCATGGTGATAGCAACACTAACAATGTTATGGTCGGACAAGAAGATGGAGTTATTGATGTACTCATTCTACTTATTCGTTCTCAACATGATGCTGTTAGGTCATTTTTCTATTATATGGTTAACAAAACATATGTTTATTTATAATGTCTTGTTGCTTAAACTTGATTAATCTGTTTTGTACCAGGCAAGAAGCAGCTACTGCATTTTGGCATTTATCGAATGATGCCAGAAACCGAGAGCGGATTGCGTTACATGGCGGTGTTGAAGCCTTGGTATGACTTTTTTTTTTTATCTTTTGGCTTAAAATCCTACACTTCATTCATTTAGTCTTTTCGATGAATATGACATATAAGAGTTAGCTTATTATTACATTACAAAATGAATTTGATCCATAAATAATAAATGTTAAACTAGCAAAACAAAATAATTTCTTTTTAATATTCTCAGATGTAGTCGATGTAGTCTGATAGTTAATATCTTTTGCATTAAGCGGTTATTATTGTTGTTGTTGTTACTATTGTTATTTTATGGTCTCATTTCAGGTGGCTCTTGCACAATTGTGTGTATACGCCTCTTCGCGTCTTCTGGAGAGAGCAGCTGGTGCTCTATGGGGACTTTCGGTTTCAGAAGCCAATAGTTACATGCAAATATCATACTTAATTTTTTTAGCTTAACATGATATTTACATAGTTGGAGCTAACTGGTTCACTAATTTCTTTAGATGCATATAGAGCGATAATAAACATGCTCTTTTCATAGTTGAAGCTCATTGGTCCATTAATTCCTTAGACACTGTATCTTTTCATAGTTGAAGCTCATTGGTCCCTTAAAAGCTCCGCCCCCGGTTGTCTTGAAGTTTTTGTTAAGGTATTGAAAAATCTTTGTTTCAAAACTTTTGCTAAACATACTGTCAATAAATATATTGTTAACAGGGTATTATAAATACCATATCTTTTTTTACTTGTTGTATATATAGCACAAGTAACATGTTACATTTGAACTCAACTAAGGATAATTATGTGGAATTGGCAGGTTGGGTTACGATTCTTAAAATATATCTGCTTTGTTTCTCGGGTTTTGGGAAACATCTTATATTTTGCGACGACGATCAATAAAAGCCAGGGCCAGTCACTATCTAAGGTTGGTTTGTACTTGAGACAACTAGTTTTCACACATAGTCAATTGTACTTAGCATTATCGAGGGTTACAAGATGAGATGGAATCAAGCTACTAATACTTGACAACGAAGGCAGACCTACAAATAAAACAATGAATGTTGTATATAAAGAGATCTTCAATGACTTGTGAAATTTTTATGTTTATCATGTATTTTCACTATTTCATGTACTTTTTATGATTTATCTTAATATTCGAGCGTACCTGTAATAAAGTATTTACGTATTAAAGTATAATTTTTTTGTTGTTTAGCCACCCGTGTAATACACACGGTACTTAGACTAGTAGATTAATATATGTGTAGAAAGGTGTGGTTGTACAAATATATTCCTAGTCATATTAATCGAAATTTAATAAAAGCTCAGTAGAGTTAGGTGGGATTTATTTGGGGTTTCTACCATATTAATTGTAATACCTTTTGTTTTCATTTGTCTCGATTTAAAATTATGTTATTAAGCTATGCCTTGTGATGTTAAAGTTGTTTTTTTTTTTTTTTGTTTTTGGTTACTCATTTGAGATCTCCATTTCGAAATTTCATGTAGAATAACATATATCTGTATATGTGATGTCTTAATTTATCTGCAAAAAATTTCATGTATTTATATATGTAGAATAACACATATCTATATATGCGATGTCTTAATTTATCTGCATATAACATGTGGAATATGATTTTTCTTGTGAATAACAATTGAAACTTTTAATTATATTAAATTCACAATGATTTGGCTATCTGGTCAAACTGGTACATCCACCATTAAAAAAAAATATTACACATGAGACCAACACACATAACCCTGATTTCAAATGTTGACATTGCAACAGTTTGTTTGACCATGGCCTTTGAGTTTACAAAAATGGAACAATCAAACTCGGCCAGGACCTCAACTAAATTGGTTCACTGTGGAGATAATTAGTGTAAGATTTGAGTTGCCATCACTTATTTTTTAGTCGTATTTTGTTATGGATCAATGATAATTGTTATATCAGGTGGAGCAACGATCCAAAACCAAGCCAATGATGGACCAATACCATATGGGTTTAACAAGCAACCACCTCTTGATATAAGTAGTTGGAAGCAGGTCCGTGTGAGCTATATTAGTTCATAGGACATCCACCACCTGGTCCAGCTAAAGTTGAGGTTTCAGATGATAATAGTGATGGTATATATATATATATATATATATATATATATATATATATATATATATAGGGTTAGGTTAACGTACAATGGCCCTTGTCGTACAATATATACGCGATAATCTCAGCCGTCCGATCCGGTGCGAATTCACTTTTGAACGTACGATTTGTGCTGAAAAACCAACATGCGAAATTGCTTTATATACCAACATGCGACCTCATCATATTTACCAACATGCGAAATTGCTATAAAAAAACTAACATGCGATTTCATCAAAAATACCAACATGCGATTTCGAACATGCTTTTTTATAACGTGCGATTTCACGATATCGTACGTATTGTACGTTAAGAGATATTGTATTTTATACTTTCACTATGTGTGTGTGTGTGTGTATATATATATATATTATCACCTATAGCCTTTAGTCATGTACATTTGTTTTGTATAATAAAATAAAATAGAAATTGATTCACATTTTATGTTTGTTTTAATATTTTGGTAAGTGTTTAGCCTATTATGTGTACTTATCTTATGTTAGGAAAACAACCCAAAGGATTCTAGTTATTGTTGTAGAGTCAGGTAGACGCACACTTGATATTGTTTTGTTGATGCATTTTTGGTGTCTGTCACTAGTCTTGTACTTAACGTTGTATTTTGTACGGTCGTTTATAGTTTATCGAGTCTGTATTCGCAGTCGACCAAGTCGGATATCCTTCTATCCGCTTGTGTCTGACTTATTTGTCTCCTTTGTTATGTAATGATCGTAAAACTATGCATGTTGCATGTTAAGGGTATATTTGTCCATATGTTAGTGTTGTTTGTGCCTTCTGTTCTGCTGTCTATTATGCAGAAACAGTTTACAAACTGCAGCCTTCGACGAAACAGGTCTGTTTAGTCAAATACATGACGACGAAACAGACATGGTCATACTTGATTTTGTTTCGTCAAAGTCAACGACGAATCACATGTGATTCGTCGTCTGTTGGGCTTAGTTTTGGGCTTACTTCTGTTTCGTCGGCCCAACTCTTGTTTCGTCAATGTTATCAGCCCAACTGCTATATAAGGCACAGATAGTCACAGTTTCTTGGTAGAGATGAGAGAATACCCTTCAAGTCTGTAAACTGTGTTTGTATCAGTTTGTTCTCATCTAGTTAATCAAACGAGTGTGTTTCTTTGGTTAACCATTGTGTGTTACTTTGTTCTATATTTGATTTGCTTAGTTAAGTGGATTCCGCACACTTAACTTTGTTTGTTATAAACAAGGCTTTGGTAGTGAAAATCGATCCTCCGAATTCGGGACCAACAAGTGGTATCAGAGCAGTGGCTCGCAGTGGCTCTTATCCTTGTTTAAAATCAAACATAGTTCGGTTGGTTGTCTAGTGTTTGTGTATTTTTCTAAGAAAGTTGTTCTTAAAACTTAGTATTTTCTGGAAAAAGGACTTTTAAATCTGTGAATGTTGGTTGTTTGCTAACAATTTTATCGAAAACCTTGCTTGTTTAAGTGTTTACACATAAATTGTTGGTTTTTGTTGAAAATTTTAGCCAAAAATTGTGTTCGGAAGTTGTCTGTTTACCAGCTTGTTCAAGTGTTCTTCAAAAACTTCATACAATATTCAAAGTGTTGTTGACAAAAATACACTTTTTGATCTTTATTCAACTAATAGATAAGGTGTTTCTGCATTGAAAATAGTAATAGATCTAGTTTTTACCCACCATACCTTAAGTTGGTGTAAAGCATGGGTTAAAAGTCGTGTGTGATTTGACAGACTGCATAAAAACAAATCACCTACTTTACCAACCTCTGACAACCTTTTTGACGAATCAGACCTCCACGAGTCAAACTTCCGACGAAACACAAGTCAACGAAACGGAAAAAGCATTTCGCCAAAGGTCTCTTCGACGAAACAGAAAAGTGTTTCGCCAAAGATCCCTTCGACGAATCAAAAGCATTTCGCCAAAGGTCCCTTCGACGAATCAAAGGTTGTTTCGCCAAAGGTCCCTTTGACGAATTAGAAATCTGTTTCACCAAACTACTTTGACGAAACAAAATCTGTTTCGTCATTAGTCGTTTCGTCAAAACAACATTCTGTTTCGTAGAAAGTGTTTCGTCGTAAGTGTTGTCATTTTTCAACATAAGGTTTGCAAGTTCATCATAACAGTGTGTTTTCAAGTGTTTGATCTGGTATTCTGCTAATATACATCAACAATGAGTTGCACAAGTCCGTGGGACTGGAGTACGAACCCACAGCCCGGTCAAGATCAAGCTTCCGCAGCCGCATGGGCAAGAAGTATGTTTCCTCAACCAGCGATCAGTGCAAGTCAATGGGCATTCGTATCCAATCAGAATCAGAGTATTCAAAATCTTCTACTCAGCGAAAGTGAAACGGGCAGCAACAATCGCCCACCAAAGTTGAATCATATGAATGACTTTCCATCATGGAAAAACCGCTTTCACACATATGTTCAAGGGCAAAGCACCGAACTTTGGATGTGTTTCATCAATGCATTCAACCCTAATCTCGAAGTTGCAGCATCCACTTCAGCGGGTTATGCTAATATGCTTGAAGATGACAAGAAAGCCTATGACTTGGAGAAAAAGGCTTTTGCTATTCTTACACAAGCGCTCACCAAAGAAATTTATCATCAGTTCTCTTACTGCAAAGACACAAAAACTTTATGGGAGGCTTTAGTAGCGAGAGGAGAAGGCAATGCAGCTACTCGAAAGTCTCGCCATGATCTGTTAAAGAAAGAATTTGAATCATTTCAGTTTTTGGAAAATGAGACCCTAAATGATATGACTACACGTTTTTATCACTTGATTACTGAAATGTTTGCTTATGAGGTTATATCATCTCAACAGGAAATGGTGACTAGATTTGTTGATGCTCTACCTCCAAAGTGGAGTTCATTTATTGAGCTGCTGAAGCATACGGGTACTCTGAATACAGTCAACATCTATGAATTCATTCAGAAGCTGGAACACAAGAATGATGAAGAAATCCGGAAAGCTAAACGAGTTCCTGCTCCTCAAAATACAGAAATGTACCTTCCAGGTTTCGACGCCTTGGCTAGATCCAGTGCTGCTCAGCAACCAAAATTGCAAACGGCATTTGTGTCCAATACAAGTTCCTTTCCGTTTCCTCAGTCAGCTCCTACACCGGTTTTTGATCCAAGGGCTTATATTCCAACACCACAACCTCCACCTCAAGTTAATCCCGCATAAACTCAATTCGATCCAAGGGCTTATATTCCAACACCACAACCTCCACCTCAAGTTAATCCCACACAACTTCAATTTGATCCGAGGGCTTACATTCCTGTCCCATCACAACCACAAGTCCAACCACAACAACAACAAGCTCATTATACCAACAATCCTCAACCTCAAAACCCTAACACAGTCCGAGTCGACACTTCAAACCTTTCTCAAGTTAGCATTGAAGTAGCAAAGGAGCATATGGAACTTATCAATACAATGGTCAGTGCTTACTGCGGTTTGGTCGCAGGTCATATTGGAAACATCAATATGACCCATGAAGATTATCAACAGATCGACAAGGATGAAATGGAGTTGATGGACATCAAATGGGCTTTTGCTAGTGCAGCTAGAAGGGCAAAAGACTTCATGGCTCGAACTGGAAGAACCTCGTTGGAAGGCAAGAAGGATACGAAGGACGGGTTTGATATAAATGCTGTCACATGCTTCAATTGTGGCGAGAAGGGGCACTTCAAACGTGAGTGCACCCGACCTACCAAACAAGGCAATCATAACCCTTTCAGAAACCAGACGAGTACTTCAAATGTGAATGCCCAGCAAGAGAATCGTGACAGGAGGATTGTGGCAGTCAACAACAGTCAGAGCCAGTCTGGACCATCAAATCCCAATCGGGCTTTGACTGTTCAAGCTGATGAAGGATGTGACTGGTCTGTACAGTTTGGGGAAGGTGATCAAGGAGGAGGAACAGCATGTTATGCAAAGATCATCAATCACATTAAGCATGTTCATAAAGAAGAGTTTTCTGAAAGTGATGACAGTTCTGGTTATTCTGGGAGTTCTGATGAAGAAAGTTCTATTTCTGGGGATAATCACTCTGAATCTGAGTCTGATGTGAAGGAGGAAACAAGTTCTGATGTAGAAGACTTGTTGAATGAAGCTGAGGAGTTAATATGTCAGAAATCAGTTCTGATCAAGAAGGCTGCCAATGCATCTAGGAAAATGGAGAAGTTCTTTTCTGAAGATGGATCTTTTTCTTTTCAAACTGCCTTTATGGCAAAAGTCTCAGCCTCTTCGAGTCAGGTAAATTCTGAAACTCCTACTCCTAGTGTTTGTAAATCTTGTGCAGATATGAAGCTTGAATCAGAAAAGCTTCATAGTCATAATCAAAGTTTGGTTATTGAACTATCTAAATGCAAAGAGGCAAATATGGCTTTAACTCGGAACGAAAAGGAATTTAAATCTGTAATTGAAAGATTAAAGAAAAACGTGTCCGAAGTTAACAAAGTGGTTTATCATAAACAAATGAGCATAAATGAGTACATAAACATTGTTGAGGAAACCAAAAAGCAACTAGCCATTGCCAAGTGCGAGCATGATGCAATCAAACAAAAATTGGAGAGTTATTCTAACTCCCGATTTGTGCTTGATCACATCATCGATGTTCAACAACTGAAAGGAAACAAGAAAGGCATAGGGTATGAGAAATGTCCGCCCCCTTTGAGACATAATTATGCCAAAATGCCTGATGAAGAGGATATGCCACGGTATGAACCCAGTGTGCCTCTTGATTTTGAGGAATTTTCTACTGGCCTAGGGTTCAAACCGGACAGTTCTTCAAACACATCCTCTGGGCAACAAGAAACCTCAGCATCTATGAAACAAAGTCCTCCAATTATTGAGGACTATGAGTCATCAGATGATGAATCGGAATTGGATGTTAGTGATCAGGATAAATCACGTGACAAGATGAAAGGAGTAGAGATTCCACTTGAGAATCACATTCTTTGTGATCCTGATACTCCTGCAGTTCAGACAATCGTCAAACAAGTGATAGATCCTGTCAAAATTGACAAGGCATCTGTGTCTGCCATTAAAAGCAGTAATGTGTTGTACACTTTGGTTGGTGGTGATAAAATCTATTCAGATCACGATTTCCCAATTGAAAATGTCAATCAATCCTTGATTGATAAAGTTTTTGAAGATAACACAAACAAGTTTTTGGGTAAAACACTTCCTGGAATTGTTGTAACTCAATGTGATCCAGTTCCTAAAGCTGAGATTAGAAAACAGTTTGAAAACTAAAAACCACCAGCCACGCAACAACCTAGTGCTTCTAAGGGTAAACAACCAGTCAAGCGAGCTCAAAAGCCTAATGTCTCTTAAACAAAATCTGAAACAAAAGGAGCTCGTCATCAAAAGAAAGCAAAAGATGTCAAATTCGTGGCATCAAAGGGTACTAATAAGATTGAGACTTTTGAAAACAAATCAAACACCGATTTTGTGCAACAAGTCACGATCTTAAAACGTAACGGTGAAAACAATTACACTCAACATACAAACGGGTGTGATGAGAAAGCAAGTACCTCAGGATCCACGGGTTCGGCATCTGATGGTCAATCGAATTCTCCTAAGTTTGTGGAAAGGAGAACATGCTTTAAATGTGGGGAGTTTGGGCATATCATTAAAAATTGTCCAAACACTCCAAGGGATAAATTCGTTGAGAAAGCACCACCTGAAAAGGTTCACCCTCAACGTCGTTCAGTTTCACCAAAACATGATAAAAGAACAGTTAAAGAACAAGAAACGAAACAACGACGTAAGAACATAAAAACTGTTGAAAAAGCTTTAAAACCTGAAGTTAAAACAGTTAAAAGGGAACCAAGTGTTTCACAACCAGTAAAACCAGAAGCTTCAAAAGTTGTTTACAACACTCAATCTGGTAGGCAAAAACAAACTTGGAAACCTAAGATGGGTGATAGTTCAGGGGGAGCTACTGTTTTTGAGAATCATCAACAAATTGAGATCACTTTTCGTGATGCTCAGGGACGACCCAAGACCACTAAGGCTTGGGTCCCCATCCTCAACTGATCTTTGAACGACATGTGCAGGGTGTTCCAGGAGGAACTATTAATAGTCATTGGATTGTTGATAGTGGAGCATCCATGTGACAACCCGACTTCTTGAGGTTAGTATTATCCTATTCCCCGACTCCTTTGTTGTATTTACATATCCTAGATCAGTGTGTTAGTGGGTATATGTTGCAAACCTGTACTTGTTAATGAGTAACGTATTGGAATACTGGATTTTGCCAAGACATCTTTCAACCAAAGATCCTTCGACCGAAGGATCCAACCTTCGAAGGATCACCAAACATAAGACCTAACTTTCGATTCAAACTCTGTCCTTCGAGCAAAGATAGGATCCTTCGACTGGAATCCAGATCTTTCGGCCCATTCTTTCTAATGGGCTTGGCCCATTCCTGTGATACGTTATATATACGTGAATGCATGTAGGTCGATAGTTAACTTCTAAAAACCCTAGTTCCATTGTGTGTGTGTGTGACGGCATATCAGACCCATTCCCTGCTCGAAGATCTCATTCTGTGATCAAGATTCCGGTTAGTGTGATTCTTGTTTGTCTAGAGGATCAAAAACACTTGTGATTATTGGTTTAATTTTATGTAGTAACAGCCTGGTTCATGGATTGAATATATATATGCGATTAGGTCGTTACTGATTTTGTAAATGATTGTATTTGGTTTTCAATGTTGATCTTGTTTATAATGATGATGAACCGACATGTCCTGTGCTAATGACGTTAGTGAATAATTCTGATATGATGAATGTATATGTGGATTAGATCGTTAGACATTGTGCGTTAAATCGTGGTGACTAGTTAGCATGGAAGTTGGGTTTGATAAAAGTTGTTGTTAGACGGCATAACCTAAACCGTTGGGTCAAACTGATTAGACCTTGATACATGTTTACTGTACTGCTTGATGACCATTAGGGTTCCGTTTCGTAACTGATTGGTCGTATGGTAATTGCTGAATCATTAACCAGATGATAACAGTTAGATCGCATGATTAGGGTTACTGTAACCGAAGGATACTGTAACTGATATATATCGAAAGATAACTGATGTGTCGAAACATAACCATTGTATCGAAAGATAGCTGTGTGTCGAAACATAACTGAGAACTGAAAGATAACTGTTGTAGTCGAAGGATAGCTAGCTTAGTCGAATGGTGGCATATGGTTCGGAACATAATATTTGATTCGAAAGATAACTGTGATAACTGTTAGATCGAAGGATAACTGTAATAACTGTTAGATCGAAGGATAACTGTGAACCGAGAGATATTATAGATTATGAACATATTTTGAATGATGGAATGTGTGCTTGACTAAATGGGTATGCCATGTCTAGTGATGAATGTTAGCTGATGATTTAATGTGAAATGATATGTGTTGGGCTCGTATGCAAACTGATTGTTATGTGTAACTATCATAGGGTTTGGTAAATCACCGTTGTGAAACGAGTAATTAATCCTACCGAGCACACCAAGGTGAGTTCACTACATTCGAGCATGCGTCCCAGTGGTTGGGGACAGTCAGTGGGTATCCCATGGGGGGAATGAGTCTTTGGGTAAAAACGAGTATATTGGTTAATGATCTCACCTATCATCATTTGTAAGTCCCTCATCGGGTATTAGTTAGTAGCGCTACTTAGGTTTGGCACCCTCACCCCGTGCCTGTAGAGGACGGAGGTGAACTAATTACCCAGTCTGGCCCAGTACTAGATAGGAGTACGTGGGAAGGGCAGTCATGTATTTCAGGAGCCGTCCGTGTTTGGAAATGAGATATTAACAATATTACTTGCATTGGGTATTGAACTATTTTATATACAACGGGTAATCAAACGTTTTCTAAAACTGTGAACTCGCCAGCTTTGTCTGATACACGTGTTACATGCTCGCAGGTCCTTAGGTACTTGGAAAGCAGGAACTTGCTGGCTGGAGGGCGCGAGTGGTCATGGTTGCTTGATGGATTAATTATTAGACATTTATTTACTATGATTGATTGGATAACATTATATTATGATACATTAACGCTTCCGCTAAACTTATGGTTTTTGAATAACTTATGTTGGGATCTCAGTATCCTTAAATAATGAAGTTTTATTTCAAACTTGTGATTCAATGTAATTGGTGGCTCATTGCTAGTCGTCACACGCCTAGCAGGGACACTCCCTAGGTGGTGATTTTTGGGGGTGTGACAGTTTGGTATCAGAGCCACTGGTTATAGTGAATTTGGTTTTAAAAATGATTTATAAAACCAGACTATAACTGAACTGATACGACATATTGATACGACATGGACCATGATACTCAGCTCCAGGCAGCAAGGTTCGTCTCTTGTTTACTATTGTATAATATAGTTAGTACATACTCATGATTGATATCACACTCGAACGCACACATGCCATTACAATACGAATTACTATGCTACCTGTCCATACTACGTGTTTTTAAGAGTAGGACTCTTCTTGTGTTTACATGATCTATGTTGTGATATCGACGGTCGTACTGTATGAATTAGGGGAAACCTTCTAACATGAGTAGGGAGGAACTGAGATAAGCATGCAAATCAGGTTATTATTATGGGTGCACACATAATAACAACGTGAGGTGCATGTGAGTCCCAGTAAATCTCGACTAGTGTGAAAAAGGAATCCCGCGTTGTTAGTCAATGTTGTATTAGAACCTCGAAAACTGTGAATACTATAACAATACTTGACATTCGCCTGAAATGGTCTGTTAATTTGTTACTTCTTCCCATGCTTATAGAATCATGAACGGACGTGGTGGAGGTCGTCGTGGTGGACGCGGTGGGCGTGGTGGAGGCCGCGGTGGCGGACAAGGCGAAATCCATATGACTCAAGCTGAGCTAGAGGCATTACTCAATGCCCAGGTGGCTGCAGCCTTAGCAGCTTATCAGGCTGGTATGACATGTACCAGACATTCTTTCCTTCGAATCGTGAACTCGAGTCTTACTTGTTGGTTTATTTTCTTTCGTTAATAGGTCAGCCGGCGCCACAAAACCAGCCTCACCCACCGGTCTGCACTTTTAAAACTTTCATGGATTGCAAGCCACATACCTTCAGTGGCACTGAAGGGGCTGTAGGACTTATACGCTGGTTCGAAAAGGCGGAGTCAGTGTTTGCGATATGTAACTGCCCAGTTGGGGATAGGGTAAAGTTTGCAGCATGCACGCTTCAGGATGGTGCCTTGACCTGGTGGAATGCCCAGGTCCAACTGCTAGGTATTGAGGCGGCGAACGCCACTACGTGGGATGATTTTAAAGAACTGATGAGAGAGGAATACTGTCCTCGAGATGAAATAGCGAAGTTAGAGAATGAGTACTATCATCTGACAATGGTGGGGTCTGAAATCGAGGCGTATGTGAAGCGGTCGTATGAGTTAGCTGATTTGTGTCCGAACTTGTCCCGACCCATGCCCCGAAGAATCGAGTTGTTTATTAAGGGGTTACCTCCACGGGTGAAGGGTTTAGTTACAGCAGCGAACCTCAATAACCTAACCCAGATTGTTAGATTGGCACATAAAATCGTTGACCAGGAGGTGGAGAGCGACTCATTGCCACCTCGTATTTCTAGCACTACCACAGCTGCCACTACTTCCACTGCATCTGCTGCAGATGGCAAACGTGTAAGTGGAACGATACGGACAAGGGGTCCAACTCTACACAGCCTCAGAAGAAGACGGATACTGGCAGCACCCGCAGTTTCAGCCAGACAGCATCAGTAAATCAGAACTCGAGTAACAGATCAGGGCAGGGATCATATGCGGGGAAGCTACCCTTGTGCAGCAAGTGTGATCTTCATCACAAGGGGCAGTGTACTCGAGTTTGTTATCGGTGTAATCGACCGGGGCACAAGGCCAGGGATTGTAGGACCACACTTCCAGCTCAGCAGCAGCCAGCGCAGCAGGCGGGTAGGCAACAGCCTCAGCAAACTCAGGGTAATCAGAAAGGGTGTTATCAGTGTGGGGCCGAGGGGCACTTCAAGCGAGACTGCCCTCAGCTGAGACAGAACACAGGGGGTGGTAACGGGAATAACAATGCAGGGAACAACGGGGGTAATGTTGCGCGTGGGCGCGGGTTTGTGCTGGGAGCTGGGGAAGCGCGGAACGACGGCAACGTGGTTACTGGTACGTTTTCAGTAAACGGTGTTATTGCTTCTATTTTATTTGATTCTGGTGCCGACTGGAGTTACGTGTCTTTAGAGTTTAGCTCCCAATTAGGGTTAAGTCCTACACTTCTTGTAATGAAACACATAGTAGAAATCGCAAATGGTAAAACAATCGAAGCTACGCATGTTCTATTTGGGTGTAAAATCGATCTTCTGGGTCAAGTTTTCGACATTGACTTGATTCCTATTACTCTTGGAAGCTTCGACGTGATCGTTGGTATGGACTGGTTGTCCAAGTATCAAGCAGAGATTCTCTGTAAGGAGAAGATCATACGTGTTCCCCTTCCCAGTGGGGAATTTCTATCAGTTCAAGGTCATCGCAGCGGGACCCCAGTTAGCATTGTTTCGGCAATGAAGGCTCAGAAGTATTTGCGTAAGGGCTATCCTGCTATATTAGCTCTTGTTACCGATTCATCGTCTGATGAAAGGAAGATCGAGGATCTTCCAGTTGTTCGGGAATATCCTGACGTATTTCCCGAGGAACTCCCTGGGTTACCTCCACATCGTCAGGTGGAATTCCAGATCGACCTCGCCCCAGCGGCAGCCCCAGTTGCTCGTGCTCCTTATCGTCTTGCGCCAGGAGAACTGCAGGAATTATCAAACCAACTCCAAGAGCTGTTGGATAGGGGTTTCATCCGACCTAGTTCTTCCCCCTGGGGAGCCCCAGTCTTATTTGTGAAGAAGAAGGACGGGTCCTTACGAATGTGTATAGATTATCGCGAGCTCAACAAGATGACGATCAAAAACCGTTATCCTTTGCCTCGTATTGACGACCTGTTTGACCAGTTACAAGGGTCGAGCTTTTACTCTAAGATCGACTTAAGGTCTGGTTATCATCAAGTGCGAGTCAGAGAGGAAGACGTTCCCAAAACCGCGTTTCGGACGCGATACGGTCACTATGAATTCTTGGTTATGCCATTCGGGTTAACCAACGCACCAGCGGTTTTCATGGACCTCATGAACCGCGTGTGCAAGCCATACCTTGACGACTTCGTTATCGTTTTTATTGACGACATTCTAATTTACTCCAAGAACAAGGAGGATCACGAGCGGCACCTACGCCTTATCCTAGAACTCCTGAGGAGGGAGCAGTTGTACGCAAAGTTTTCTAAGTGTGATTTTTGGATACAGGAGGTACATTTTCTGGGGCATATAGTCAATGAGGTAGGCATACATGTGGATCCTGCCAAAGTTGACGCCATTAGAAATTGGGCGGCACCAAAGAACCCTTCGGAGGTGCGGCAATTTCTCGGTCTAGCAGGGTATTATCGCCGTTTCATTCAGAACTTCTCAAAGATTGCACAGCCACTCACCTCGTTAACACAGAAGAAAGTAGTTTACTCTTGGGGGACGAAGCAGGAGGATGCTTTTCAACTTTTGAAACAAAGGTTATGCAGCGCGCCAATCTTATCTCTGCCAGATGGTACTGAGGATTTTGTAGTTTATTGTGATGCTTCGATTCAGGGTCTCGGTTGCGTGTTGATGCAACGCGAGAAGGTGATAGCCTACGCCTCTCGACAATTGAAAGTTCATGAGAAAAACTATACGACACACGACTTGGAGTTAGGAGCAGTGGTGTTTGCTCTGAAGATTTGGAGACACTATTTATACGGTACGAAATGCACAATCTACACCGACCACAAGAGCCTTCAGCATATCTTCGACCAAAGAGAATTGAATATGCGACAGCGTCGTTGGGTGGAATTGTTCAATGATTACGAGTGTGCCATCAAATATCACCCAGGTAAAGCTAACGTTGTGGCAGATGCACTTAGCCGCAAAGAAACGAAACCTAAACGCGTTCGCGCATTACAGCTCACTATCCATTCCAGCCTTCCTGATAGGATTCGTACGGCTCAGACTGAAGCATTGAAGGAAGAAAACATCGAAGCTGAGGGTTTACGCGGTATGGAAAAGCAGCTTGAGCAGAAATCTGATGGTATCTACTACATCATGGAAAGAGTATGGGTTCCTCTGTTTGGTGATCTTAGAGAACTTGTGATGGATGAAGCACACAAGTCACGATATTCTATTCACCCGGGATCGGACAAGATGTATCACGATCTTAAGGTTATGTATTGGTGGCCGAATATGAAAGCCCTCATAGCCACATATGTGAGTAAATGCTTAACTTGTGCTAGAGTTAAAGCGGAACACCAGAAGCCTTCGGGTCTACTACAGCAGCCAGAAATACCTAAGTGGAAGTGGGAACAGATCGCTATGGATTTCGTTACTGGATTACCAAGAACTCAGGCTGGAAACGACACTATATGGGTGATTGTTGATCGACTCACGAAATCGGCACATTTTCTAGCAATCAAGGAAACAGATAAGTTTTCGCAGCTTGCAGCGGTATATCTTAAGGAGGTAGTTGCTCGACACGGAGTGCCAACTTCTATCATCTCAGATCGAGATCCGCGCTTTACTTCCGAATTATGGCAGTCTATGCACAAATTGTTCGGTTCGAAACTTGATATGAGCACCGCTTACCACCCACAGACGGATGGTCAGAGTGAGCGCACTATTCAGACACTTGAAGACATGCTGCGGGCATGTGTGATCGATTTTGGGAAGGGATGGGAAAGACACTTGCCGTTAATAGAGTTTTCCTACAACAACAGCTACCACACAAGTATTCAGGCAGCTCCGTTCGAAGCATTGTATGGGCGGAAATGTCGTTCTCCTCTCTGTTGGGCAGAAGTAGGTGACAGTCAACTCACAGGTCCTGAACTCATTCTGGAAACTTCGCAAAATATAGCTCGGATAAGGGATCGTATGGCAGCAGCGCGGGATCGTCAGAAAAGTTATGCTAACAAGCGTAGAAAGCCTTTAGAGTTCGAAGTTAATGATCGGGTTATGTTGAAAGTTTCACCGTGGAAGGGCGTTGTACGCTTTGGAAAGCGTGGCAAGCTTAATCCACGTTACATTGGGCCATTCAAAATTCTTGAGCGGATCGGTAAAGTCGCTTACAGACTCGAGTTACCTGCGGAATTAGGTAATGTTCACAATGTCTTTCACGTTTCGCAACTAAAGAAATGTCTGGTTGATGAGACACTGGTTGTGCCATTTCAAGAGCTCAAGTTGGATGACAAGCTGCAGTTTGTTGAAGAGCCTATTGAAATCATGGATCGGGAGGTCAAGGTCCGTAAGCACAGTCGAATTCCGATTGTTAGGGTCCGTTGGAACTCAAGGCGTGGACCGGAGTTCACGTGGGAACGCGAGGATCAGATGAAACTAAAGTACCCTCACCTTTTTCCCAAGGACAAGGCAGAGTCAAGCAAAGCTAGTGAATCTCGGGACGAGATTCCCCTTCTAGTTGGGGATGATGTAACACCTGAGGAAAGTCCGCAACGATCTTGAATTGTCACTTCACTCTCTTGTACCTGCTTGCCAAATTTCGGGACGAAATTTCTTTCAAGTTGGGGATGATGTGACAACCCGACTTCTTGAGGTTAGTATTATCCTATTCCCCGACTCCTTTGTTGTATTTACATATCCTAGATCAGTGTGTTAGTGGGTATATGTTGCAAACCTGTACTTGTTAATGAGTAACGTATTGGAATACTGGATTTTGCCAAGACATCTTTCAACCAAAGATCCTTCGACTGAAGGATCCAACCTTCGAAGGATCACCAAACATAAGACCTAACTTTCGATTCAAACTCTGTCCTTCGAGCAAAGATAGGATCCTTCGACTGGAATCCAGATCTTTCGGCCCAGTCTTTCTAATGGGCTTGGCCCATTCCTGTGATACGTTATATATACGTGAATGCATGTAGGTCGATAGTTAACTTCTAAAAACCCTAGTTCCATTGTGTGTGTGTGTGACGGCATATCAGACCCATTCCCTGCTCGAAGATCTCATTCTGTGATCAAGATTCCGGTTAGTGTGATTCTTGTTTGTCTAGAGGATCAAAAACACTTGTGATTATTGGTTTAATTTTATGTAGTAACAGCCTGGTTCATGGATTGAATATATATATGCGATTAGGTCGTTACTGATTTTGTAAATGATTGTATTTGGTTTTCAATGTTGATCTTGTTTATAATGATGATGAACCGACATGTCCTGTGCTAATGACGTTAGTGAATAATTCTGATATGATGAATGTATATGTGGATTAGATCGTTAGACATTGTGCGTTAAATCGTGGTGACTAGTTAGCATGGAAGTTGGGTTTGATAAAAGTTGTTGTTAGACGGCATAACCTAAACCGTTGGGTCAAACTGATTAGACCTTGATACATGTTTACTGTACTGCTTGATGACCATTAGGGTTCCGTTTCGTAACTGATTGGTCGTATGGTAATTGCTGAATCATTAACCAGATGATAACAGTTAGATCGCATGATTAGGGTTACTGTAACCGAAGGATACTGTAACTGATATATATCGAAAGATAACTGATGTGTCGAAACATAACCATTGTATCGAAAGATAGCTGTGTGTCGAAACATAACTGAGAACTGAAAGATAACTGTTGTAGTCGAAGGATAGCTAGCTTAGTCGAAAGGTGGCATATGGTTCGGAACATAATATTTGATTCGAAAGATAACTGTGATAACTGTTAGATCGAAGGATAACTGTAATAACTGTTAGATCGAAGGATAACTGTGAACCGAGAGATATTATAGATTATGAACATATTTTGAATGATGGAATGTGTGCTTGACTAAATGGGTATGCCATGTCTAGTGATGAATGTTAGCTGATGATTTAATGTGAAATGATATGTGTTGGGCTCGTATGCAAACTGATTGTTATGTGTAACTATCATAGGGTTTGGTAAATCACCGTTGTGAAACGAGTAATTAATCCTACCGAGCACACCAAGGTGAGTTCACTACATTCGAGCATGCGTCCCAGTGGTTGGGGACAGTCAGTGGGTATCCCATGGGGGGAATGAGTCTTTGGGTAAAAACGAGTATATTGGTTAATGATCTCACCTATCATCATTTGTAAGTCCCTCATCGGGTATTAGTTAGTAGCGCTACTTAGGTTTGGCACCCTCACCCCGTGCCTGTAGAGGACGGAGGTGAACTAATGACCCAGTCTGGCCCAGTACTAGATAGGAGTACGTGGGAAGGGCAGTCATGTATTTCAGGAGCCGTCCGTGTTTGGAAATGAGATATTAACAATATTACTTGCATTGGGTATTGAACTATTTTATATACAACGGGTAATCAAACGTTTTCTAAAACTGTGAACTCGCCAGCTTTGTCTGTTACACGTGTTACATGCTCGCAGGTCCTTAGGTACTTGGAAAGCAGGAACTTGCTGGCTGGAGGGCGCGAGTGGTCATGGTTGCTTGATGGATTAATTATTAGACATTTATTTACTATGATTGATTGGATAACATTATATTATGATACATTAACGCTTCCGCTAAACTTATGGTTTTTGAATAACTTATGTTGGGATCTCAGTATCCTTAAATAATGAAGTTTTATTTCAAACTTGTGATTCAATGTAATTGGTGGCTCATTGCTAGTCGTCACACGCCTAGCAGGGACACTCCCTAGGTGGTGATTTTTGGGGGTGTGACAATCCAGGCACATGACTGGCGACTTACGGCTTCTATATGACGTGAGAAATATTAGAGGAGGCTATGTCGCATTTGCGGGAGACAAAGGCGGATACATCACTGGAGAGGGAAGTATCTCCAATGGTATTGTGTGCTTCGATAAGATCAATTATGTTCGTCAAATTGATCATAATCTTCTCAGTGTGTCGCAAATCTGCGATAAAAAGTTTACCGTGCATTTTGATGATGCTGGTTGTTATGTACTTAAACCTGGATTCAAAATTCCACAAGAATGGATTCTCTTATCAGCTCCGAGAGTTAATGATCTTTATATTCTCGATATGAGCCAAGCGATTACAACATCTGCACAAATCACTTGCTTCGTCTCGAAAGCCACAGAAAAGGAGTCTATATCTTGGCACAGAAGATTGGGGCACATTCACTTGAGGAAGATGAACCATTTGGTGAAAAACAATCTTGTGAATGGGGTGCCTGTGAGAAGTTTTCATTTACAAGATATCTGTGTCTCGTGTCAGAAAGGGAAGAAAACAAAGAAGTCTCACCCTTTGAAGAAAATCAACACTGTCAGCATGCCTCTCGAACGTCTTCATATGGACCTTTTTGGACCTATGAAGCACAAGACAACATTCGGAGATGCTTATTGTCTAGTGGTTACCGATGACTATTCTAGATTTTCTTGGGTATCTTTCATGGCACACAAGAGTGAAACTCCTGGCATCCTCAAGGATCTTCTTACAATGTTGGAGAATCTCTACTCGCTGAAAGTTAAGAGGATCCGAAGCGACAATGGAACGGAATTCAAGAATCAAGTGATGGATGAGTTCTGTACTTCGAAAGGCATCCTTCATGAATACAGTTCTCGTTACACTCCACAACAAAATGGTGTCGCGGAGAGGAAGAATCGGACGAAATTGAAATTGCAAGAACAATGTTAGTAGAGTCGGAACTCCCTGTTAAATTCTGGGGGGAGGCTGTGTCGACTGCGTGCTACACATTAAACCGAGTTCTTACAGTTAAGAGATATGGCAAAACTTGTTTCGAACTCCTTCAGAAAAGGAAACCGGATCTTTCTTACTTAGAACCTTTTGGTGCTCCTTGTACTATGATTGAACAAGATGGAAAATTTGGGGCAAAAGCTATCGATGGTTTCTTCCTTGGATATGCAACTCCAAATTATCGTGTCTGGAATCTGGCAACGAAAAAGATTGAGCTATGGAGTGAAGTGAAGGTTCAAAGGTATACAAGTCCTGTTAGGGCTCCGGGTGATCCTTGGATGTTCGATTATGATGGATTGTTTGACTCCTTTAATCTGCCGATCTTTGACGAAGAATCAGCAGCTGCTAGAATGCTATTTGAAAGTAACAACGCTGCTGACTCACAATTTGTTAGACCTGTTATTGTTGACCCACAAGGTTCTTCATCGGTTAACAATACGGTACAGAATGAGGTATTTGAAGATGCTGCTGATTACAATGAGTCTTCGGAAGATGAATATCATGATGCAGCAGAAGGATCTTCAGCTCCAGTTGCTCCTGTTCAAGGTGCCTCTGTTGATACACCTCATGTGCAGAATGTAGATACTGCTGAAGGGAATGCATCCACCTCTACACACATTCCTGGTGTGGAGCTGGTTGTTGATCTTAATCTTAACAATTTGGGTATCAATATTCGTGTTTCTGAAAATCCTGAAATGAGGATTCACGATATCCATCCACAGCAGAACATTATAGGAGATGTCCAACGCGGTGTGCAGATGCATAATCAGCTGAGAAACAACCAGAATGCTGGTTTGTATTCAGCCATTAGAGAATCTGGTATTCAAAATGATTGGTCCTTCGCGTGTTACGTTTCACAAGAAGAACCAAAATCGTGGAAAGAAGCTTTGAAAGATAATGCATGGGTTGAAGCCATGCAGGAGGAACTACAGCAATTTCAAAAGCTTGGTGTTTGGAAGCTTGTTGAAAGACCGGAGAACTACAAGAAAATTGGCACTCGATGGGTTTTCAATGCAAGAAGGACGATCGTGGAGTGGTTATACGTAACAAGGAAAGATTGGTCATTCAGGGATTTCGTCAGATCGAGGGGATTGATTACAATGAAGTCTATGCACCAGTTGCACGTCTGGAAGCTATTCGGATCTTTCTTGCTTATGCTTCATTTAAAGGATTCAAAGTCTACCAGATGGATGTCAAAAGTGCTTTTCTTCATGGGATAGTTCAAGAAGAGGTGTATGTTGAACAACCTCCAGGTTTCGAAGATCCTGTCCATCCTGATCGGGTTTGGTTGCTCAACAAAGCTCTTTATGGTTTACATCAAGCACCTAGAGCTTGGTACGCAACCCTATCCAACTATCTTCTAGAGAATGGATTTCGACGAGGACTTATTGATTGCACTCTCTTTATCAAAGAACAAAATGGAGATCTTCTGCTGGTGCAGGTATACGTTGATGATATCATATTTGGTTCTACTAATGATTCTTTGTGCAGGCAATTCGAACATATTATGCAGGAAAAATTCGAGATGAGCGCTATGGGGGAGATAAGTTTCTTTTTGGGCCTACAAGTTCAGCAAACAGAGTTTGGGATATTCATTCATCAGACTAAATATGTTGGTGACATCTTGAGCCGGTTCCAGATGTCAGATGCAACGCCCATTGGTACCCCACTTCCTCAGAATCACGGGATTACTCCGGATTTGAAGGGTGAAAGCATCAACTCCTCCTATTATCGTGCCATGATCGGATCTCTCATGTATCTTACTGCTTCGAGTCCTGACATCATGTATCCAACGTGCCTGCTTGCAAGATATCAAGCCAATCCGAAGGCCTCTCATTTGTCAGCTGCTAAAAGGATTTTTCGCTATTTGAAGGGATGCCAAGACACCGGTCTTTGGTACCCTAGGGATGATAGCTTTGATTTGACTGCATACAGTGATTCTGATTTCGGCGGTTGCAAGATTGACGGCAAATCAACAACAGCAGGATGTCAATTCTTAGGAAATCGCCTAGTTACGTGGCAGTGCAAGAAGCAAACGTGTGTTGCTACATCAACCTGTGAAGCAGAATACATTGCTGCCTCCAGTTGTTGCTCCCAAGTCTTGTGGATACAACAAAAAATGCGCGACTACGGTTTTGAATTCCTATCTACTCCTATTTTTGTTGATAACAATGCTGCCTTACAGATCACTAGAAATCCTGTGCAGCACTCCAAGACCAAACACATCGAAATTAAATATCACTTCATACGTGATTGTTTTGATAAAAGATTAATCGATGTTGTTCATATCCCCACTGATCACCAACGTGCCGACCTGTTTACAAAAGCATTTGATAAATCACGGTTTGATTATCTACTTTTGGTCAATGGCATTAAGGTGATACCCGAGTAAACCACTTTGGCTAATCGTCTTTGTAAATATTTTCTTTCAAAATTCGAAAAATACAAAAAGATTTTCACTTTCGTAATCTTTTAGCATTTTAGGGGGCGGAAATTTCAAGAAAATACAAAAACATTAGAAAAACTCAAAAATCCAAAAAGATGTCTTTATGTTCTGTCTTTTCATTTGAAAAAAATTCAAAAATCAAAAAAATAGAAAACCGAAAAATGAGTTTCTTGGAGAAAGGAAGGTGATGATATTCACTGGTGTGGTCGGTCAACATGTTTAAAAACGTTAAACAAATGATAAGTATCTCTTCTAACGATGTATCGGTAGGCTCACATTCAAACTAAAATGTGCAGGATGATACAAACCTAAAAGACTTCAAGTCAAGTGGGAACCATTCATTGGCATATGGTCTTGGTACCGAAATTTCGTTTGATAGATTGCCGAGGTTCTGAGATATTCGATCTTTATGCTGCTTATCATCTGGGTATCATGGTTGTATCTTTTACCGAAAAATAACGGGGACGCAAGTCTAGATCTTCCATGATACCATACATACGTGTACATATTGCATCCGACCTCAATAAGTGATAAACAATCACATGTCCAAACAAATAAGTGATAAAATATCACATTTATCCGGGAGTCAAGTTCGTCTCTCTGCTGTACGAAAGTACTGACCTATTTACGGACTTGCTCATGTGCCCTCATGCATCGAAAATCAAGTTCCTCATCAATAAGTGATTCTATCACATAGGGCTTGGTTTTCAAATCAAAATAAGTGAGTATCTCACATCTTATACGGTCAAACAGATGATAATCGGTATACTCACTGGTAAGATGAATTCTCGTGCATACGAGGTGGATTCACATTGACTTTTAAGTATAATCCTTACCGTAAAGCGTATCTCCTAAGTGTGATTACGTTTGATAAGCATGAGTTTATGTGGACAACAATACCGATAATCGAGGTAGTATACTTATCAAGAACTTTAAGCAGAAATCAAATCATGTTGACTAAGACCGTAAGCTGGTATGATTCCTTATCCTTGAAACTCGCAAAAGTTGCACTTGTACAGTTGTTTATCTTTTCCAATGGCATTTAGTTTAGTTTTTCGCGTTTTAACCGTGCTTGTAGTGTAGTGTGTTAGTTTCGTTTCGATTATGCCAAAGTCGTTGCTTGGTGTTTATGACCGGAAGCCTAAACCTACTTCATAAAACGTCCTTGTAATTTGAAAACTCAAACTGAATGTCAAAATGGTAAATTGCTAAAACCTGTGTTCAGTATGCAAAATTTGTCATGCCTTGGTATTTTCTGAAAAAGATGTCGACGAATCAAGATATAGTCGACGAAACAGATTACTATCGACGAAACGCAATCTGGTCAAAGTCAATGTTTATCTTTGGTCAACCTTGGTCAAATCTTCTTGGTATTCGACGAAACAGGCTGTCTCGTCGAGGTGATGACGAAACGGAGAGCCCAAGTCTGTTCCGTCATGGGCTAAATTCACAAGCCCAAGTCAAGGCCCAAGTTCTGTTTCGTCGAAGCCCAAGAGTCCGATTCGTCGAGATCTGTTTCGCCGATAAAGTGGGTCGGTGTATAAAAGTCCAACATGTCAGAATAGTTGGTTACATTTTTCAAATCACTTGAGTTCACAACTGTTCATCTTCTCTCCAAACACTCAAAAACCCATATCTTCGGTTTCCCTCAAAATCACTCAAATCATCCATTTTTCATCAAAATCTCACAAAGTTCAAGGTGCAATCTTGTTTATGTTTATGTTCTTCATATTGTGCACCGTCGGTTTTCATCGGAAAACCTTCGGAGACCCTCTGTGACCGGATTTTCCTTTGATATTATATGTTTGATGTTGAACTTGGTGTGATTTCTTTCTGAATATGTTATATCTAAGTGCTTGTATGTTTTTTGCATATGATTCGGGTTTGGGTTTGTATTGAAAAACAGGGGATTAAAGTTTGTAGTGGATTTATCATATTGAATGGGTTTTTTAACCGAAAATCAAACCCCTATCTGTTTTTGGGCATGATTTGTACTCGGTTTGGGATAAACAGATAACAGTTAGTAAGTTTTTGTGAACTGCACTTCGTTTAAACCCCATTCGGCGAAACGCCCAATTTCAAACCCTAACTCCGACGAATCAGATAGTCGGCGAAACAGACGGTCGGCGAATTAGAATAGTCAACGAAACGGAGATGGTCAAACATCCTTCTGTTTCGTCGATGATGTGATTGGTGAAACAGAATGGTCAACGAATCAGAACTGGTCAACCACCAAGTTCTGTTTCGTCAAACTCATCTCTGTTTCGTCGAAGGGTTAATCAACGAATCGCAGTGGTCAACGAATCAGATTTGGTCAACTATCAGATTCTGTTTCGTCGAGCCCACTTCTGTTTCGTCGAGTGAATTTCTGTTTCGTCCATGCCTTAGAAAATTTAACAGTCTGCAATTGTTCACAGTAGACATGTTTTGATAGTCTGTCTGTCAAGTGGATACATGAACTTGTATCTATACATGCCTAAATGTATATGTAAGTGATTGTTTCTTATTGTGGACGTTTTCAAATTGCAGATGGCACCGAAAGAAGGAAAAAGGAAGCCGGCAACAAAGAAGGAAAACAAAACTGAGGAGGAGATAATGTCCGAAAAACGCCATAATCAGATTGGCTGCTTGGATCCGGATGAGAAACTTGCTGAATTAAAAGACATTACTAAGTGGATCAGGGAGTCTCGTATAAACTATGCTGTTACGTTCGCAACGCCGGTGTACAAGTCACTTGTCAAGGCGTTCTGGGATTCAGCGAACGTTGTGCAAATTGATGGGAAAGACGTGATCAGTGGTCGTGTGGAAAATGTGGATGTAATCGTATCTCCAGATATTCTAAATGAAGTTCTTCAATTACAAGATAGTCCGGACGCTCCAGATTCAGTTCCGATTATGTGTACGCGAGGGTGTTTACTACGCATGAAATGCACCGGAGATATCTTTAGCACACACATTAATAAAGGTGATTTGCCGTTGAGATACAAATTTCTGCTACACATTCTAATCCAGTGTCTGAGCAATAGACGGGCCGGTTATGACATGGCTGGAAACGATCTAGTCGGTTTGATGGTGGCCTTGGTGCTAAACAAACCGTTTAGCATCTCAAGGTACATCTTTGGCAACATGAAAGAAAACTTGACAAGAACTGGGAGGAACAGAACAATTGGGAACAAGTTCTGGATGTATCCTCGATTCCTTCAAATGGTTATGAATGTTCGACATCCAGATCTTCCTAAAGCCGATAACGATGTTCTGAAGATCGAGGCAATGAACTTAAATTCTTTAAGGATTATTAGGAATCTTGCGCAGAAAAGATACAAGGAAAGCAATCCTCCAAGAAAGTTGTTTGGTGCTCTGGATGATACTGCATACGCTGCTCCTGAAGAGAACAAATGGCGTCACAACGATAGTGAATCAGATGATGAAGAACCTGAGTTGAAGAGGAGAATGAGTGAAAAGTTTGGTCCAGATCCGGTTGATTTGGATAGTTCGGAAAGTGATAGTGATGATGATGGTGGTGATGGTGGTGATACTGGTGCCGTTGGTGCATCAAGTGTTGGAACTACTAGTGGCACATCAGCTGGTGGTACATCTGTGGGTGGTACCTCAGCAGGGGGAGTGTCAGCAGGTGACACATCAGCCGGTGGTGATGATGAGGCTAAATCTGACTCTGATGATGATCTTTTGCTTGAACCGGGATACGAGATGTGTCTAGATGAACGCGGTGTAAAAAGATACAGGAAGATCAGACAAGAAGATGATCCGGAATACGTTCCTTCTGATCCTGAAATGGAACGTGCAAGGAAAAGGAAAGCAGAAAAGTCTGCAGAACATCACAAAAGGAAGAAGTCTCGAAGATACTTAAGGACCTCCTCACGAGGATCTGTGCCACAAACTCTTGTTCCAGAACCACCTGTGATATCATCACCTCCTGCAGCTCAAACTGTATCTCCTCAAGTTATTCCACAACGATCCATGGCTGAAGCGATTAGAGCAACAACCTCTCAGCCGAGTGGTGAACGTCAGAGGATTTTCCTGGAAATGACTCAAGAGGAGAAGAATAACTTTCTATTCTCTCATCTTGAAGCAGCGGCGGGTCGTATCCAAAGGCAGACAGACTTTATCAGGATCACGAAAAACGATCAAATCAATCATCAGGTAGACATTGATAGATTGAAGTCCACGGTTGGCGAACAACAAGCTACAATCCAACGCCAACAGGCATAGATCGATTTTCTTAAGGCTGAAAATGTACGGTTGAAAGCTGCCGAAGCAGAAAGAGATAGAAGGAGTTCGGTTCTCCAAAAGCTGGCTGAAGACCTGAAAGGTCGATGTGACTACATGAAGGAATGGTATGATTCATGAAACAAAACTATAGCTGAAGGTGTGAAAAAGATAACTGGTGGGTATGACTTCCTTCGAAAGCGAGTTGCGACTCTGTGGGAAGACAGATGTAAACAGCAAGAAATTATGCGAAAGAGGGATGAGGATCCAGAAGATCAAGGAAACCCAGATCCTTCTGCTACAACACAACAGCCCCCAGCTACTACATCCTATGCTATAGTCGTTTATCAGCCATCAGTGATAGGATCATCTCAAGGAACTTCCAGCGGAACAGTTGGTGAAGAAGAATTGCTTGAAGCTTTAGCTGGTACACCCTCTGTCCCTAGTTCAGCTGACTTGGCATTACAGGTTGTCCATCCGGTTACCGGAGAATCTATTGAAGAAGGCGAGATTGTTGAGGATCTCACGCCTCAACAGTTGATCACCTTGAAAGCAATGCGAGACGTTAATGATGATGAAATTGAAAAGATGCCGAGTGAGCCGGAATCTACAAATGTGGAAAACATCGACGAGATTGTCTTCGAGGGTGAAGTGAAGAAGTCGTCGTTTGTTAGACAAGATGGTACTGAGTTTGCCCCGTTTGACGAAGATTGGTTGAAAGACAATGTAGAGGATATTGATGAACATCTGAAGAACCGTGATACTTCAGAGAATGCCACGGATGCATTCGCTGCGTGGCGCCAACGGTTCTTGTCTAGGGTTTCGAAGCCCGTTCCAGTGGCTACTCAGGTTGACTACTTACAGCTGGAAAAGGCTAAGCCTAGTGGGCGAATCCTGTGTTGGATGTTTGTGAAGGAAATACATTGTGTTGCAATCAAGCGGGAGTTTGGGATCCAGTACTTTCGATCTTTACTGAGCATCCTATCTTTGCCATTCTATGATGTGGCCGCTTTGACAAAGATAGATCTCATAAATCGTTCAAAATATGATGGTGCGACGTTATTTGAACGATTGATTAGAATGAACAAGAAATCGGGGTGGAAAGACAAGTCTTACAAGCCTCAGTTCCCCAGGCATCAACAGATAAAGTTCACTCTTGATCCGGAAACCAAAACCGGGAGATATGCATTTGTGGTGCTATGATTCCGACACTCATGAGGCAGTTATCGTGTTTAATGGTGATCAGGAGAACTTCAGGATGTTGGATCCAATGTGGTTGGTCAATATATCTGCATCCGACGTCAACAAGTTGTACCGGCATGATATATTTTATGAAGAAAAGGACGCACACCAGGCGTTAAAGTTTCAGCGCGTCGCTTGTTACTGTTACTACAGGGGAATACATTCGGGCAGTTCCTGGTCCGAACGTCACTGAAGAAGAAAGATATGAAGACCGAAGATGAGTAACAGACAAGGGGGAGTTTGTTGATGCATTTTTGGTGTCTGTCACTAGTCTTGTACTTAACGTTGTATTTTGTACGGTCGTTTATAGTTTATCGAGTCTGTATTCGCAGTCGACCAAGTCGGATATCCTCCTATCCGCTTGTGTCTGACTTATTTGTCTCCTTTGTTATGTAACGATCGTAAAAATATGCATGTTTCATGTTAAGGGTATATCTGTCCATATGTTAGTGTTGTTTGTGCCTTCTGTTCTGCTGTCTGTTATGCAGAAACAGTTTACAAATTGCAGCCTGTTTCGTCAAATACATGTCGACGAAACAGACATGGTCATAGTTGATTCTGTTTCGTCAAAGTCAACGACGAATCACATGTGATTTGTCGTCTGTTGGGCTTAGTTTTGGGCTTACTTCTGTTTCGTCGGCCCAACTCTTGTTTCGTCAATGTTATCAGCCCAGCTGCTATATAAGGCACAGATAGTCACAGTTTCTTGGTAGAGATGAGAGAATACCCTTCAAGTCTGTAAACTGTGTTTGTATCAGTTTGTTCTCATCCAGTTAATGAAACGAGTGTGTTTCTTTGGTTAACCATTGTGTGTTACTTTGTTCTATGTTTGATTTGCTTAGTTAAGTGGATTCCGCACACTTAACTTTGTTTGTTATAAACAAGGCTTTGGTAGTGAAAATCGATCCTCCGATTTCGGGACCTACATGTTTCCTAATTACTAATTACATACATTAAGGTCACCAATAGCAAGAAATCAAATGAGGTTTCATAATACTCTAAGAGGCTCTTTGTAGAATTTAATTTGTAAAACTTCATGCTCTCTTTTCTTAATATTGCTATGTTCCCTAAATCCTTAAAAACATGATAGTTCAATAAGAATTCTGTAAGAGGCTTCTTTCTAGTATTGAATCAATGGACGTTTATTTCACCCTTTAACCCCTGTATGTTTTCCTATAAACTTTTGTGGTAGGATAATCAGATTATTAACGCTCCAAACAGTTTGTTTTCTCATCTGTAGTTGTGTTCCTTTTTCATTTCCTTCAACCGTGGTGGGTTAGGTCAATTAAAGGGCTGATTGGTGATGGAAGAGATCGATGACCATAGTTTTTGAGTGTTAGTAAGGCGGTGGTAGTTAATGGTGAAACCTAGGGGTGTCAATCGTGTCGGGTTGATGGGTTGGTGGGTTGAGATGTTCAACCCAAACCCGACTCATATTATTCGGGTCAATGATGTTAACCTAACCCGACCCATATAAATTCGGGTCAACCCGAACCGACCCCTTTAACCCATATTTCGAAATGAGTCATATAAGTTGACAATTAACAATTGAGTTGTTTGGTTTTAAGCAGCTTATCGACAATATGCTTAATGATGAGTAGGAGTGTAACAAATAAATAATACAATGTGTCAAAATAAACATGATTATAACTAACCATGTAAAATAGAAACGGAAAAAACAAAAACAAAAATATAAAAGATTTTTTTTCTAATGGGTCAACCCGTTTTTATCTTGGGCCTATTAACATAAAACCAATTCTATTTGGGCTTATTTATTAATAAATTGGGTTTAATGGATTAATATTAAAGTGGGCCTGGATTAGATGGTATTGGTTTAAAGAAAAAAATATATAAATCGATAAAGATATGGGATTTTGGTCCACATACAAGAAAGTACGGGTACACCTCAACACAAATCAAATTCGTTCTTGAATACTTAATATTATCGGATTGAATCCTTGATTAGTGCGATGAAAAGGTTTAATCTAAAAGTGATAATATGATTCTAAGTACATCCAAGTTTTGATTTCAATTTCTTTGTGGTTGCACAAACAGAGAAGAATAACAGTTCGAACAAATCAAGTAAGTTTTTTCCAACATTATCAAGCATTAGAAATCAATATGCTTCACAAAGATGATGTCATTGCTATTAGTATTTATTACGACGATGCAATGGTTTCATGTCCAAGTTAACAAACAAACTAACAACCGAAAGTATAAACCAGAAGATTTTGAAAGTGGATGAAATAAAACAAACAAGATTAACACAAACAGGTCGATGATGATCATTCAGATCTTCAAGTTTGTTCGACACAATACATATATACATATACCAAGCGGCGTGATGTTTGGATCTCCAACCGCTTCGTCAATAGACACCATGTTTAACCTATGACCCGGTACTTCATAATGCATGGGCTTTAGCAGATCTGGCCTATGTTAATTACAACTCATAATAATAATAATAATAATAATAATAATAATAATAATAATAATAATAATAATAATAATAATAATAATAATAATAATAATAATAATAATAATAATAATAATAATAATAATAATAATAATAATAATAATAATAATAATAGTAATAGTGATAGTAATAATAATAATAATAATAATAATAATAATAATAATAATAATAATAATAATAATAATAATTACTACAACAACAACAACAACAACAACAACAACAGCATCAACAACAATAATAATAATAATCAGTAAATCCTACCAATAACAAAGCTAAAGTAGGGTCTGAGGAGGGTAAGATGTAGACAACCTTACCTCTACTCCGGAGGAATAGAGGGGCTGCTTCCAATGAGACTCCCGGCTCCATAGTAGTTTTGCATCAAGCCTTGGACATAAGACACATAACACTCAACAATGATGATGAACTATTAATGCCAGAAGTAGAACTTGGATTGAACGATTAGCATGCATCCAACACACTCCTTAATCTTCAATCCATGCGGCTGCACCTCCTTGTCTTCTTGAACTTCAGAAAAGAACCTCAAATGAACTACATTTATCTGAGCCTCCAACACTTGCAACTTCAACCAAGTCTTCCTCATCATCACTAGTTATGATCAACCCATTCGTATTCTTTGTTCCACTTGGTCTAACATTGCTTGGTTCATACTTTTGAGCATTGTTGTTGAAGATAGGAATGGAGCCCGTTGGATAGTATTGCACATGACTTGCACTTCGCTTGTTGATTTAACTAAAATGCCCCTCATGTGAGGGGCACGCGACTGAATTTTAACCAAGAACATGGATGAAGTTACTTCTAGGGGCCAAAAAGGATAGAAAAAATGATGTTGGGGGTTGAAATGTCAAAAGATTCCTTTTGAAGATAATAGGGTTAAAGTGACTTAACCACATGGGCTAAAAACGTAATATCCTCTTTTCATTTAAAGGGTAAAAAATCCGATATGCCCTAATGTGCAAGACACGTGACCAGATTTAACACACAAAATTAACGCCCGTTAAATGAAAAGACATAACTGTCACAATATATGAACATAAAGGATCAACTATGTTATTTGTTATTACAAATACCCAAACTGAAATTCACAATATACCAGTGCAATATCAGCGATTTTGGCGGTGGGAAAAACGCTCTAATCATACTTATCGCCCTGTTCGTCCATTGACACCTCAGGAAAAGCTCTGCCAATAAGCACTTTATTACCTCTACCTTTAATATGGTTTTAATAGGTGTTGATCAGTTAATTAAATAAACTAATAATGTTAAATATGGCAAAAAAGTTTCTCAAGTTGATCGAACCCTCGTCCAATATTCATCTTTAATATATTGATCTTCGGAATCTTGTTTTAGTGAATCTATAATCATGAATCATATCAAATTGTAAAATTCATACTAAAAGTATAAAGCAAATTTATTGCAAACATGCATAAACTGACCACACAAACGCTGTTGTGAAGACACTATTTCTATGCTATTAATCAATATCAGATGGCCTCCGTGTGACGTCAATGATTAATTTTTGCGTGAGTCTGAAGAGAAATATTGGGATCCCTTGCAGACGCCCTATGGTCACAACTTCTGCTTGAAGTGCTTTGAGAAATGGGTTGGTCAGGGGAAGCGTACTTGTGCCAAGTGTCGCACTGCAATTCCTCTTAAAATGGCTAGTCAACCCAGAATCAATTCATCACTTGTAATTGCAATTAGAATGGCAAAGATGACTAAATCAAACTGCCCTCATGATTGTTATAGTTTTAGCATATGAAAATTTTAAAACGGATTCTAATCATATGCGTTGGATCATAATTTTGCAGCGATGAAACTGGAGGCCGCCCGAGACCTTTGCCTGTCTTTAAGGAGCTGAAGGATGCAAGTGATGTGATAGAGAGGAAGGGATCCCCATCTTGGGGTTATGATATAACATTATCTAACTTGCTTTTTTTTGTACAATTTATGTTTGTTGAGTTGCTGCCAATAAGAATCACTTCTGCTATGTTAACTTCCAACTTAAAAACTGAGCCAAGCCGAGTTCAAGCTCAATTTTCAGATTGGTTATGTGTCTAATATTTTGCAGTTGTTATTCCATGTTAACCATAGGTAGCTAGTTTTGATTATTAGCACAGTTGACTATATTGTTATTGATGGACTTCATAATGTGCAGTGTTGGTGCACTTGTGTCTGTACTTTGTCTGTATTCGGTCTGTATGTAAACGATGTCCATGTCAGTTCTGTAAGTTGACAAAGTCAACCATCCTCCGGTTTGACTTAGTCAACAGTTAGAAAGATGTTTGTCTGGATCGAAGGATAGCCTCGAAGGATACAACTGATCCTTCGAGATGCTCGAAAGATATGGTTCGACTGATTAGACCTCGAAGGATGATCCTTCGAGGTCAATGCTCATCTTTCGAACATGTTGTGATCGATAGATGATCCTTCGGACCATCTATCGGATCCTTCGATCTGGCATCATGGGCTGGGTATATATATACCCATGCAGTGTATGTGTGAGTTAGTTCTGCCATTTGCACATTCGAGAGATAGAGAGCTTTGAGAGCATTCTGTCCAGAACTCACACACACACTTAGAGAGAGTTTATAGAACATTTCTGTAAACATTGAGCTTGTAACCGAACCCTCATTGCATTAATACAAGTTGTGTTAATCGGTGAACTTGTGTGTTTGTTTCTCTACTTGCTACTTACTCGGTTTGCTTGCTAGCTTGGATTCCGCACTCGCTAGTAGGTTTGTATAACAAGGTTTAGGTTCGTAATCCTCCGCGAAAAGGGACCTACAAGTGGTATCAGAGCCTCGCTCTTTACCTTGTTTAAAAACCGGGTTTTTACAAGTTTTGGTGTGTTGAAACACTTGGTTTTGCACCTGTTTTTACTTGTTTTCTTGCATTTTCTTTGAGTAAAAACGTGTCTAAACTAACCGGGAGTGTTTAAAGTTGGGTTGGGTAACTTGGAAATTGGTTTTTGAGAAACTTTGTGTTTTCCGGCCAATTTCCGGTGTGTTTCCGGTGACCGGACTTGGTGGATAAGGTTATCCATTTTTGGCATAGTTTATTTCAAATCTTGGTTGGTAAGATAGTTGTCAGCCTGCCATACCCTTTTGCCGAAAGTTGACTTACCAACCAATCACCTTTTCACCAACCTATCACATCGGTGTCAGTGTGTCAGTGCACGTTCGAAAGATATCCTTCGACATCGAAAGATATCCTTCGTCATCGAAAGACCATCCTTCGATCAGTGACAGCTCGATAGATAAACATCTTTCGAGTAGTCCTACGAAGTTCGAAACATATCTTTCGATCAGGGAATCTTTTCGAAAGATAGCTGTTTTATCTCGAAAGATAAGGATCTTTCAAGTGTGAATCTTTCGAGATTTTGAGTCTTTCGAAGCCAGTGCTCGAAAGTCAACAGTGATCCTTCGAACACTGTTGATCATTCGAACAAGTGTGATCCTTCGGAAGTTAGCTTTTCGAAAGATAAGTGTCCGGAAGATAGGGATTTGACTCGAAAGATAAGGATCTTTCAAAAGGGAATCCTTCGAGTTCTTGAATCTTTCGAAATTATTGTTTAAGACTCAACAGTAATCTTTCGAGTACTGTTGATCCTTCGAACAATAGTTGATCTTTCGATTGTGGTCTGTTTATTGTTAACAAGTTTCTGTGATTTCAGAACTTTCGGAACAGAGTCTTTCGACTGGGAGTGATCTTTCGGGTGCTCATCATCTTTCGTGACTTGGACATAGAATTTATTTTTCTTGTCAAAGATGAATCCGAGTTGGTGGGGAAGTCCGGCTCCAGACAGTGGAAAATACATGAATACCAGTCAATCTCCATCATGGGCCGAATCTCCAGTATCTACATCCTCACAAGCAAATGCCACTCCAGCTGGTCAATGGGCGTTTGTTTCAAATCAAACTCCGAGTATTCAAAGTCTTCTACTAAGCGAAAGTGAAACCGGAAGTTTAAACAGGCCTCCAAAGTTGATGCATCTTCATGAATATCCAGGATGGGTTGATCGTTTCCATACATACATTCTTGGTCAAAATACAGAGTTGTGGTTGCGGTTCATTACGGAATTCGATCAAACTATCGAGGTTGCTGCTTCTTCGACAGCTACATTTGCCGATCTTCCTGATGATCAAAAGAAGACGTATGACTTAGAAAAGAAAGCATACGCTATTCTCACTCAAGCACTGAGCAAGGATATTTATCATCAGTTCGTCAGTTTCAAGACTACGAAGAAGCTGTGGGATGCATTGAAGACAAGAGGAGTAGGTAATGAAGCCACACGTCAACTAAGACGAGATCTACTGAAGAAAGAATTCGATGGCTTCACATGTATGGATAAGGAGTCCTTGGGAGATATGACAAGCCGTTTCTATCACCTACTTACTGAGCTGACCAACTTTGAAGTCACAACGACTCCAACAGAGGTGGTAAAGAAGTTTGCCGATGCATTGCCTCCTCAATGGAATAACTTCCTGGAAATCTTGAAGTACAACGGAACGTTGAAAACTACAAATATTAACGATTTCGTGCAGCTTCTGGAGAACAAGGATCAGGAAGAAACATTGAAGGCAAAGAGAGTTGCAGTGCCACAGAATCCAGAGATGTATTATGGCACCTCCACTTCTTCATCTGCAAAAGCCGGTTCACATGCTCCACTTCAAACGGCGTTTGTCACAAGCACGGATATGTATGGCAATCCAGTGCAAGTTCCTGTAAAGCCGCCTCCAACCACAGATCTGTATGGAAATCCAATACAACCACCTCCTCCTCCTCCTGCTCAACAACCACAATATGCGTGTTATGGAGGAACATCATCTGCTGCAGGTCAACAATCAAAGTCAAGTACAGTACAGCTCGACACGTCAAGCTTCTCTAAAATCAGTGTAGAAGTAGCTAAGGAACACATGGAGTTGCTTAACACTGTAGTGAGCGCGTACTGTGGGTTGATAGAAGGTCAGATTGGAAACATTAATCTGACACAAGAAGATTACAGACAGATTGATAAGGAAGAGATGGACTTGATGGATATCAAGTGGGCCTTTGCGAGTGCTGTGAGAAGAGCAAAGGATTGGATGGAAAGTACTGGCAGAACCAGCTTGGAAAGTAAGCGAGACACCAAGTATGGGTTCGATAAGCAGGCTGTTAAGTGCTTCAACTGTGGTGAACGGGGCCACTTTAAAAGGGAATGTACAAAGCCAGCACAGCATGGGAATCAAAATCCCTTCAGAAACCGAGGCAACCAGCAGAATCAAAACAGAAACACTGAGCGTTCATTGGTGCCTGCAAATAACCAAACCAACCGGGCACTTGCGGTTCAGGTGGATGAAGGTTGTGACTGGTCAATCCAGTTGGGTGGTGATGCTCCTGATGGAACAGCATGTTTTGCTCAGATTGTGAAGGAGCTAGTTCACACCAGTGGTGGAGAATCTTCTGCCAGTGGTGATGAATCGTCTGAAGATGAAGACTCCTCTGGATACAGCAGGAGTGTTGATGAAGAATCATCCAACTCTGGTGATGATCATGTGGGTGAGACATCTAATGTTTCGGATGATATTGACATTGATGAACTCTTGGGGGAAGCTGTAGCAGAAACTCAAAGAAGATCTATTCTGGTGGATCAGGCTGCTTACTCTTCGTCTTCTCTCCATTCAGCCTTTATGGCTAATGTCGACGGTTCATCAAGTCAGGTATGTGTCGATGAACCCACTGCTATTAACTGTGATGAATGTGATAGATTGCATGCTAGGTGTGCTGATTTGGAAGGAAACATGTCTGAGTTGCAAGCCAAACATGATGCTTTACAAGCTAGTTTGTTTGACTTGCAAGACAAACATAGTTCCTTGAGTGCTGATTGGTGTGACTTGCAAAGCAAGCATGAGGCTTTGCAAGAGAAATATGATGTGACATTCATCCACAATCAGAAGTTGACTGTGGACCTCTCTAAATGCACAGAAGCCAACATGTTTTATGAAAACCATGAAAAAGAATTTAAGTCAGTAATTGAAACATTAAAGAAGGATAAAACTGAACTGACTAAAATGGTTTCAAGAAAACAAACAGATATTAATTTGTATATATCTCGCCTTGAGAGTATGCAAAAAGAGATGGCTTGTGTGAAAACCGAAAGTGATGCGATCCAACTCAAGCTAGACAGTTATTTGAGTTCTAGCTATGTGTTAGATCACATCATTGACGTTCAGAAGGAAAAGAGAGATGTCACATGCATAGGCTACAAGAAGTGTCCACCACCAGTGAGACATAATTATGACGCCATGCCTGATGAAGAGGACAGGGTATTCTTTGAACCTTCTGTGCCTCTAGATGTTAAGGAGTTTGCTGCAGGGCTTGGATACCAAAAGGAAGTATCCTCAGATTCAGATGTGTCAGCAGATACATTTGTGAGTGCTGAACAGAATCAAGATCCTCCAGTTGTGATTGAGGATGCTGATTCGTCTGATGATGAATCTGACGATACTGTCCCAGCAAAGTCTGATGCGGTAGCCAAAAATGAGGACATACCTCTTGAGAATCACATTCTATGTGATCCCCCTGTTCAACCCGCTAAGACTGTTGCAACTGAGTCCTCATCTGCAGAAGAGCCGGAGAGTGTGAATTTGCTGTACACTCTAGTTGGTGATGATAAAATTTACTCAGACAAAGATTTTCCCATTAAGAATGTTAATCAATCCTTAATCTGTAAAGTCTTTGAGAATTCGACGAGTAAGTTATTGGGAAAGGCAGGACCTAAAGTTACAGTTACACAGTGTCCTCCTATTCCAAAGGCTGAAATTCGAAAACAATTTGGTAACAAGAAATTACCAACAGTACCAACACAGCAAAATTATACCAAACCCAAAGGTAAAACACCGGCTCAAGCTAACAAGAAGCCGAACCAAAAGAAGAAGAAGATTGTTAACTTTGTGAAATCGACGGGAACAGACAAAATTGAAAAGTTTGAAAATCAATCTAACTTAGATTTTGTCAAGAAAGCTATTGTCGAGAAAAGAAATGAACCAAGCAGTTCAAAACCTAGTACCTCGGGTTCACAAAGTTCAACATCATCGGCTAGACGATCACATGATTCTTCGGGGTTTGTAGAACGAAGATCATGTTTTGAGTGTGGAACCATTGGGCACATTATTAGAAACTGCCCATATCTTCATAAGCAGAAAGGAAAGGTTGATGATCCCCGTGGCAAAACTGACCGTAAGCCAACTGTTTCCACAAAACAAGATCCCCGCCTTGTAAAAGAAAGGGAAAAGAAACAGAAACGCCAACAGGTCAAAAAGATTGAAAAAGCGATTAAAACCGATGTGGTTCAAAAACAATCTGTTGTTGTAAAACCAGAAAATTCTAAAACTTCAAATCATCAAGAAGTTAAAATTTTAAAGAAAAACACTGGTGAAACCAAACAGACTTGGAAACCAAAAACGGTTACTGAATCAGGGGGACCATCACAATTCACCAACCATCAAAGACAAGAAGTTATTGTCATTGATGAAAATGGAAGACCCAAGACCACAATGGCTTGGGTCCCCATCTCCAACTAATTGATTGAGTTCATGTGCAGGGTGCTTCAGGAGGAACTATCAGTAGTCACTGGATTGTTGATAGTGGGGCATCCAGGCACATGACAGGCGACATGAAGCTTCTCTACGACGTTAAATCTATTAGAGGAGGTTATGTTGCTTTTGCTGGAGATAAGGGTGGATACATTACGGGAGAAGGAATGATATCTAACGGGATTGTCAGCTTTGACAAGATCAATTTTGTGCAACAACTTGATCACAATCTTCTTAGTGTTTCTCAAATTTGTGACAAGAAATTTTCAGTACACTTTGATGCTAATGGATGTTATGTGCTGAAACCCGGCTTCAAAATTCCAAAAGAATGGATTCTCTTGTCGGCTCCAAGGATAAATGATTTGTACGTCCTTGACATGAGCCAGGCTATTACTACGTCTGCACAAGCAACTTGTTTCGTTTCCAAAGCCACAGAAAAAGACACTATCTCTTGGCACAGACGAATGGGTCACATTCACTTACGAAAAATGAATCATTTGGTTTCAAATGAATTGGTGAATGGTGTTCCCCTCAAAAATTTCCATCTTCAAGACGTCTGTGTTTCGTGCCAGAAAGGAAAGCAAACAAAGAAGAAGCACCCTACAAAGAAGATCAACACAGTGGCAGTTCCTCTTGAACGTTTGCACATGGATTTGTTCGGTCCTGTCAAACACAAGAGTATTCGGGGTGATCAATACTGCCTCGTGGTTACTGATGATTATTCAAGATTTTCTTGGGTTGCGTTCATGGCACACAAGAGTGAAACCTTTGGCATTATCAAAAACTTGATCATTCAGATTGAGAATTTGTATAAGTTGAAGGTTAGGCGGATACGTAGCGACAATGGTACTGAATTTAAAAATCATTCCATGGCGGAGTTCTGCACTTCAAAGGGTATTCTTCATGAGTTTAGTGCAGCTTATACTCCTCAACAGAATGGTGTCGCTGAACGTAAGAACCGCACATTGATCGAGACTGCTAGGACAATGTTGGTAGAGTCACAGTTGCCCATTCCATTCTGGACTGAAGCTGTGGCCTCTGCATGTTACACATTGAACAGAGTCCTTACAGTCAAAAGACACAACAAGACCTGCTTTGAGCTTCTTCAAAAACGGAAACCAGATTTGTCTTATCTAGAACCGTTTGGAGCTCCATGCACAATCATCGATCCTAATGGAAAGTTTGGGGCAAGAGCAATTGATGGATACTTTCTTGGGTATGCCACCCCTAACTTACGAGTCTGGAATCTAGAGACTAAAAGGGTCGAGGAATGGTCTGAGGTCAGAGTACAAAGGCACACTTTGCCAGTCAAAAATCCGGGTCAACCTTGGATGTTTGAGTACGATGACTTTTTCAATTCGATCAATGTTGAAGCCGTTGAAGAAAATGCTGCGGCTAGGATGTTTTTCGAGAGTGACAATGCAACAGTTTCACCGGTGGTTCGTCCAATTCTTGTGAATCAAGAACCATCTTCTTCGGTGAACAACAATACTCTCAACAATGAGGATTTTCATGATGCAAACGAATTGAACGAATCTTCAGAGGATGATGAATTTCTAGATGCAGATCAAGAAGCTCCTACAACAGCAGTTCATGGTACTTCAGAGGGTACTCCTCCAGTGGATACACATAGAACAGCTGAGACTACTGCATCATCCTCTTCGTCAATTCCGGGTCTTGAATTGGTTGTTGATCTTAATCTCAACAACCTGGGTATAAATGTTCCAGTTCCAGATAATCCAGAAACAAGGATTCATAATACCCATCCTCAACAAAACATCATTGGAAATGTGCAAAGTGGCGTTCAAACAAGAAACATGTTGCGAAACAACAACAATGCAGGCTTGTATGCAGCTATTCGAGAATCTGGGCAACAAAACGACTGGTCCTTCGCGTGTTATGTCTCACAAGAAGAACCAAGAACATGGAAAGAAGCCTTGAAAGATAATGCTTGGGTTGAAGCAATGCAGGAAGAACTGCAACAATTCCAGAAGCTGGGTGTCTGGAAACTAGTAGAAAAACCTGCTGGATACAAGAAGATTGGTACCCGTTGGGTCTTCAAATGCAAAAAGGATGACCGCGGAGTTGTTATCCGAAACAAAGCTCGTTTAGTCGTTCAAGGTTTTCGTCAGATTGAAGGGATCGACTACAACGAAGTCTATGCACCAGTGGCACGTCTCGAAGCAATTCGAATCTTTCTAGCCTATGCGTCCTTCAAAGGATTCAAGGTTTATCAGATGGACGTGAAAAGTGCATTTTTACACGGTGTGGTTGAAGAAGAGGTATACGTCGAACAGCCTCCAGGTTTTGAAGATCCTATCCATCCCGATCGGGTTTGGTTGCTCAACAAAGCTCTTTATGGTCTTCATCAAGCACCACGAGCTTGGTATGCAACCTTATCTCACTATCTGCTGGAGAACGGTTTTCGAAGAGGTCTTATCGACTGTACTCTTTTCATCAAAGAACAAGATGGAGATCTTCTTCTGGTACAGGTATACGTTGATGATATTATTTTTGGTTCTACTAATGATGTCTTGTGTAGGGAATTCGAGCGCATCATGCAGGATAAATTCGAGATGAGTGCTATGGGGGAGATGACTTTCTTCTTGGGCCTACAAGTTCAACAAACAGAGTCTGGGATATTCATCCATCAGACTAAATATGTTGGTGACATCTTGAGCCGGTTCCAGATGTCTGATGCAACGCCCATTGGTACCCCATTGCCAACTAATCACGGAATTACTCCAGACTTGAAGGGAGAAGCTGTTAGCCCTTCTATCTTTCGCGCCATGATCGGATCTCTCATGTACCTCACAGCATCAAGGCCAGACATAATGTACCCAACGTGCCTCCTTGCTAGATATCAAGTTAACCCGAAGGCCTCACATCTTGCTGCTGTTAAAAGGATTTTTCGTTATTTGAAGGCGTACCCTGACACCGGTCTGTGGTACCCTAGGGATAATAACTTTGAATTGGTAGCTTTCAGTGATTCTGATTTTGGCGGATGCAAAATCGACGGCAAATCCACAACGGCTGGATGTCAGTTCTTAGGAAATCGCCTAGTCACATGGCAGTGCAAGAAGCAGACGTGTGTAGCTACATCAACATGCGAAGCTGAATACATTGCTGCCTCAAGTTGTTGCTCCCAAGTTCTTTGGATCCAACAACAAATGCGGGACTACGGTTTTGAATTCCTAACTACTCCTATTTACGTTGATAATTCTGCTGCTTTAGATATCACTAGAAATCCTGTGCAGCATTCAAAGACCAAACACATCGAAATCAAATATCACTTCATACGTGATTGCTTTGAGAAAAGGCTAATCGATGTTGTTAAGGTCCACACCGATGACCAACGTGCCGACTTATTTACCAAAGCTTTTGACAAATCAAGATTTGACTTTTTATTATTGGTAAACGGCATTAAGGTCAAGCAAGAGTAAAACCAACATCGGAAAATCATTTTTGTAAATATCTTTGTGTGTTTTTAAATTTATCTTAGTTTGTTGATTTTAGGGGGAGTAAATCCAAAAATCGGAAAATACAAAAACATCGAAAAATTTCAAAAACACAAAAACAATAGAAAAACAAAAATGAGTTTCCTGGCGAGCAAAAGAGAAAATGATAGTACATCAGTGGTCTATCCAAGCCTCTTTAAACCTTAAATGAAAAACGATAAGCAGCTCTATATAAGATGTATCGGTAGGCTCACAATCATTTTAAAGTGTGCAGGGTGATATAAATCTTAATCGACTGAAGATCAGGTGGGAACCATTCATTGGCATATGGTCTTAGTACCGAAATTTCGTTTGATAGATTGCCGAGGTTCTGAGATATTCGGTCTTTATGCTGCTTATCATCTGGGTATCATGGTTGTATCTTTTACCGAAAAATAACGGGGACGCAAGTCTAGATCTTCCATGATACTATACATACGTGTACATATTACATACTGCATTCGACCTCAATAAGTGATAAACAATCACATGTCCAAAACAAATAAGTGATAAAATATCACATTTATCCGGGTGTCAAGTTCGTCTCTCTGCTGTACGGAAGTACTGACCTGTTCACGGACTTGCACCTGTGCCCTCATGCATACGAAAATCAAGTTCCTCATCAATAAGTGATTATATCACATAGGGCTTGTTTTCAATTCAAAATAAGTGAGTATCTCACAATTTATACGGTCAAACAGATGATAATCGGTATACTCACCGGTAAGATGAACTCTCGTGCATACCTTGATACGGGAATGTGTCGTGATGTGGATGAACACCGGTCGGTAAGTATAAATCATACCTTAACGTATCCTCTAAACATGATTACATCTGATAAGTTGAGCTTAAGTGGACAACAATACCGATAATTGTTATAGGATGCTTATCTTAATGTTAACTAACTGAACAACAAGAGTGTTTTGGCATGACCGTACACTGATATGATTCTCTTACCCTCGAAACTCGCAAAAAGAATGTCTGTATATATTTATGTACTGCTTAACTTTTATTATTTCTTTTAAACAGTTTCGTCGTTTGGTGCATATCAGCACGACATTAGCGGTGATGTCGTTTGATAACACTCAAAGGATTTTAACTTGTTGTCTTTTAATCTCAAAAATACCAAAAAGATTTTAGGTGTGTTTTAATATAAACTTTATAAAAGCCAAAAAGATTTTATTTCTGCTTTATTTTCGATCGTACGATGTTGGAGCTCGAGTCTTCGTTACCTGAAACCTGACTGAAAACCGAATTGACTAAATCTTCATAAACGGTCAAAATTTGCATGTTTGAAAGTTAAAAACTAAAATTGACAAATTTTAAACTTTCAAACTGTCGGACGGTGTTTGATTATGACATGGTCATTCGTGTGTCATGAGTGTATGATAACTATATTCCAAGCAGTTGTTCTCATTATGCGTTTAGATTTCTTGCATGTGCAGATTCTAAAGGCTGGGAGAACATAGTCGATGACAAGCTCTGGAATGAAGACACGACGAGAAGGCGCTCAAGTGATGAAAATGATCGAGTTGCCGTTGGCCATCATCAACACCACAAGGATCTCACTTCATAAAGATAAAGTCTTTTCACGAGCATAACTCAAGGGGGAGCTTATGTTAAGGGGGAGTTTGTCAACACACTTCCTACATGATACGGGTAGTTTGTTGATACACTTTCTACTTTCAAGACGTGAAGACTTTGAAGATCCTCCGACATTGAAGACATGATAGGACATCAGAGTCTTGAAGACCTGAAGACCAAAGACCGTCGAAGTTCAAGACGAGTCTACACTTTTAGAAGAACAAGACAAAGCTTAGAGATCAAAGACAAAGCTACAGCCAAGGGGGAGTTTGTTGGTGCACTTGTGTCTGTACTTTGTCTGTATTCGGTCTGTATGTAAACGATGTCCATGTCAGTTCTGTAAGTTGACAAAGTCAACCATCCTCCGGTTTGACTTAGTCAACAGTTAGAAAGATGTTTGTCTGGATCGAAGGATAGCCTCGAAGGATACAACTGATCCTTCGAGATGCTCGAAAGATATGGTTCGACTGATTAGACCTCGAAGGATGATCCTTCGAGGTCAATGCTCATCTTTCGAACATGTTGTGATCGATAGATGATCCTTCGGACCATCTATCGGATCCTTCGATCTGGCATCATGGGCTGGGTATATATATACCCATGCAGTGTATGTGTGAGTTAGTTCTGCCATTTGCACATTCGAGAGATAGAGAGCTTTGAGAGCATTCTGTCCAGAACTCACACACACACTTAGAGAGAGTTTATAGAACATTTCTGTAAACATTGAGCTTGTAACCGAACCCTCATTGCATTAATACAAGTTGTGTTAATCGGTGAACTTGTGTGTTTGTTTCTCTACTTGCTACTTACTCGGTTTGCTTGCTAGCTTGGATTCCGCACTCGCTAGTAGGTTTGTATAACAAGGTTTAGGTTCGTAATCCTCCGCGAAAAGGGACCTACATGCAGTGCAACTCTTATCTTTGAGGTGGAGCTGGTGGCTTGTAGGCCAAGAAAAGGTTCTAGCATGGCCAGCGCCTTAGATGAAGGGGCTAGACTAGAGTAAGTTATTTATCCAACTTCATACACTTGTTCTTATATTAGCATCCTCAAATGGATCATGTTTAATTTCTACTGAGCTGAACTTATATTTGCATGCTCCAATGGATCATTTTTAATAACTAGTGAGCTGAAGAGGCAAAGGGAAATGGCTGCTGCATAGAAGGAAGAAGAGAAAAAGAAGTGTGAAGAAGCAAAGGCATCAGTGTTGCTCGTATTCAAGCAGTGAATATATGGACTGCTGCTCGTATTCAAGCAGTGAGTATATGGGCTCGAAGAAAACAACCTAGAAATAGCTCTTAGTGTCTGTGTACATTTGTTTCCCTTTCAAACTTTTATAGATAGGTTTTGATTATAAGTTTTTCTTTAGTTAGTATTTAAATTGAAAACTTATGTATGGAGTTTAGGATATTATTGTTAATATCATCTGGTTTCTAGAATATCTCATGTTTACTTCAGTTTTTATTTTACAAAAAATTGAAAAAAAAAATAAATAATTACATGAAAATGGCCACATAAAACCATAATAAATACGTGTGACCAAAGGTTAAATAATAGTCACGCTTAAAATTACAACATCATGTGACTTTACATAACTATTAGCCACGCTACTGTCACTTTGTTTTTTGTTTGTGTAACGAAATGACAATGAACGTCAAGGGAAAAAAGTTACGAGTGACTAAAGGTGAGACAATAGTCACACTTAATATTACAAAATTTTGTGTGGTTCTATATAACCATTAGCCACATCGTAATCACTTTGTTTCTTGTTTGTGTGACTGAATGATACCAAACTTCATGGCAAAAAAAGTTATGTGTAACTAAATGTTATACAATAGCCGGACTTAAAAATAAAAAATAAATTCATGTGGCTTTATATATCTTTTAGCCACACCATCCTTATTTTATCCTTTCTATGTGACAGAATAAGAGCATACGTAATGGGCAAAATGAACATGTGTGACCAAATGTTAGATAATAGACACACCTAAAATTATAAAGTTCCATGCGGCTTTACATAATCAGGGTCAAGATTTAGAGAAAACGGTAGAAAGTGTGAGAACGGTGAGAATGCTTATGGATTGTCCGATCAAAACAATCTATGGACTAGATTGGCGCGGTAGCGTTTTCGTAAATAACATCAATTTTATTACGTGAACGCGTTTCATTAAGGGTAAAAAAGGTAAAACATCATTTCTCACATAAAACGCCATGGAAAAATAAAACGCCAAATAAATACAAAACGCCAATTTTATGACTGCGTACTTTTTCCTGTGTTTTTATTTATGCTCTCTGCAACAAAAACCCCAAAAAATATGAAACGCCATAATATATATATATATACTAGTCGTTTACCCGCGCGATGCGGCGGGAAATATATCACTTAGGTTGGTGAGTTTAGGGCTATGTACGGGGCGGTTCTCGTTTTCCAGTTAATTTATCAGCTTTCTCGTGATATATTGTATATTGCAAAAAAGTTTGGTCTTATGTAAGATATATTAATAAATATCTTACGTTTATTGATGCTAAATACCTGAAGCATGAAACATCCAAACAGGTAACGGGTAGGGCATTCGAGTATGAGACCAGAAATGGGATTGATAAAACTATTAGGTTTAGTAATGTTATATTCTAGCAGCGACAATTTACAAATGGGTACTCGTTAGTTTATCAGTGCTCTCATGGAAATGAGAAACACGGTGTCTTACTATGAGGATTGTTCACAGGTTGCTTTGGGATTGATTAAAAGCTGTAAATGCCTACAAGTCGTAGTTGCAACTTGCAAGAGGTTTCAAGCCCATAGTGTTGCCAATGTGTGAGGGTTAGCCACACAGGGTGTATATGCTGTGATGTGACATCCAAGCTTGTTGTAATCATTGAGGGCATGATGTTTATGCAACACCAGATTACTAATTCTAAGGGGAGCATCAATAGCTGAAGGATAAATAAAGAAAGGAGGTATCAAGTTGGTTATGAAAAGTTCTGTGTGAAGGGTTTCTCTCTCATCTCACCTCGATCTTCTCTAAATTTCCCATCTCAATTGATTTTTTTAACTTCCCGTAATTTCCTATATGCTGAAGTATTAATGAAGCTTTTGATTTCACCCTAAATTGAACTGTTGGTTGAGTGTATTTGAATTTCAACCCATTACAGAAGAAGACATTGTGAAGATGTTTGAACCTAAATCACTTCATGAGGCCTAATTTTTTGCATAGTTACAAGAGGCTTTCAAAATCCAATTTTAAAATCCCAAACAATCTATAGTTAGTTAGTCCCAACCCAACCTAACCCACAAGCTGGACTTTCAATAGTCATTATCCTCACATTTCTTCAATGATGGTCACTCGTATGAGTGGAAAATATATTTCGGATTAAAAAAAACAAGCTCCAAAGTAAACAGAAGAAGCTCTTGAAAAAGCTCATATGAGATCTGATTTCGGTTTCATAACAGTACAAGATATACAGGTATATTAAAATAACAAATTTTTGGTCACAAAGGAGTGAGCTTTTCCCTTGAAAATTACCATTAAAGCCAGAAAATGGATCAGCGCACCAGCTTCGGGGCATACCTTCCGAATACCATCAACAACCTGGACGATATCAATAACAGGTTAAACAGTTTGGGTAGCTTGTTGATATGTGTTAGAGCAAACCAGGAAGTTAAATATAAACTTAAAGCTACATTTTTTAAATAATTGTATAATTTTTTATTTATTAATAAGCCAAGCTCAAGCTTTAGACATAGAGCTCGAAACAAGCTACACTAAAGCTTGAGCTTAGGCTAAACTTGTAACTTTAAATACATCACGAAGACAACTTCTTTCATCAAAATAAGCAGATGGGCATAGTTTCTCATCCATTTAAAATAAGCACCCCTTTAGTAGTTTTTGTAGTGCATACCTATTGCAAGAGATACCCGATGGATATCATAACGTTCTGCAATGGAAATGTATGCCTGCAGAATTTTGTTGCATCAGAAAGTAATGCAACATATTTGACCATCAACAAAAAAAGAAACTGATACGTATTTAACCACCAAATGTAACATATAAGCACAATATCATATAGTATGTAACATCAGATGTAACGTAATGTAATAGAAAGATTGGAAGTACTTTAATAGCTTCTCTAATGGTGGGATTTGATAAGTTGTATCTGGATTCCCCTTCCGAATACCTGCCTCTGAAGAGATTCAAACGAGCATCGGCTGCACCACCATCAGGTAACAGATACTTCCCCGAAAGCAAACCCATTGCCAGAGGGCTATAAGCCAACAATTTTACCCTGTAACTGACCCGTTGTCAAATAAATCGACCAAAATGAACCCGTTGTATGACTTTAGTAGACCCAAGTCAACCTATTCATTGAAGAATGGGCCACGATTGTCACCCCTATATTTACAGTATGCAAACACACCTCTCCAAGTGACGACATTTTGCCAATCCCGAATCAAAATTTCGACAGAGCACATTGTATGAATTCTACAATATATAAATGATAGATGATTAATTGAGAAAGAAAACACATTTTCTTTAAATATTATAACTATGCGCAAAAAAAAGATGCCGGCATGATTTAGGCAGGTATACAACCTTTTTTATTGGTCTGATTTGGAATGGAAATTTATTCCAAGTCATTTGTATTTATTTGGCAAGTGTTATCAAACAAACCCCACACACCTTAAAGAAAACTGACCTGAGGGAAAAGGGATTCGGTCTGACCATAACATTCCATCAAATAGCGCAAGAGAGAACGCAAGAGGCGAAGAGCTGATCTCATTTTCTACTTCGAACCCGAATAAGCAACAAAGGGTATCCGAAAGCGTGACGCCCCTTCGCCTCAAAGCCATTTTGACTGGGGTTCTGTCCGCGAAGACAGTCAAAAGTGGATGAAAATTTGAAAATAACCAAGTCAGCAGAAAGGCAGAACAGTCAACTGTCTTGTTCATGGTGAAAAACGGTAAGTTAACATATTACATACCTGTATCAGAGGTGTACCTGCAGCTGCACGAGAACATTCCGGAATTTTGTACGCTGGTGCAGAATACACAATACCCTTATCACTACACAAAAATTAATAATAGTAATAATGAATCATCTCAAGTTGACAATTAGTTTAATCGTAATTCGTAAAAAGTAAAAGATGTGAAAAGCTATGTGAAAAGCACCTGAAATAGAGAACACGATCAGCTCTTCGCCTCTTGCAAAAGCAAAAAACAAAAGGTACGCACAAAAAAACATTTTATGACGTTTAACTGAAAAAAAAAACACAATTATAAAACAACTCACCCAACCATGTTGCAGCAATGAAACGATATACATTATTCAGAACAATGGCCGGATCAGACCCCCCTTTTAAGCTGAAATGTTTGAATGAAAAAGGTTAAATCAGTAAAAGAAAACGAAAAATCAGCACAGTATCAATAGATCTCCGAAAGCAATAAAGATTAAAGCGAAAATTTCACGATAAAATTACCTCAATGACTATTCGCATTCCAGATCGATCACTCTCGTCACGGATATCACTTATGCCTTCCAAAGTCGTTAACAAAAGATAAAAAGTATACATTCAGGTTATAAACTTATAATGGAACATAAAATGATATAGCATGAATAAAAACATAAATGGGTATAAAAAAAGAAGATACCTTGTTCTGAATTAGCTCGGCATTTTTCATAACAAGAGAGGATTTGTTGGTCTGAAAAGGAATCTGTTGCATATACAAAGGAGAAATCCATAACAAGTTAATCCAGCATGGTGTATGAACTCACGTAATAAGAATTTTAAATCCTATAAACTCGGATAAATAGTCATGAAAACTGACCTCTTTTACTACAATTGCTGCACTCTTTGTTTTAGAATCAGATATTTCGTTAGGTAAGTGTTCATGAACAGTTCGTGAACAAATATATGTTTGTTCGGTTCGTTTGCAGCTCTAAATGGCATTTTATATGAATGGTTAAAAATGAAAAAACAGGTTGCCAGTTGGTAAAAGATGAAAGCATGTTGCTTGATTGGTAGCAAAATGTGAACACTTTACAATTACTGAATTTTCATCATACGCTACAATTACTTTTAACTTTCATAGCATGTTACATACATACTGATTTCAAACAGCCGACCCTATTCATGTGAGAACATAACAAAGTATGTATAATCTTTACCTTGTATCAGCCTTCATTGATAACTTAGCACGCTTCCGGGCCAAAGCTAGTCTATTCTTTTGAGGGTTTTCATTCTCCTTCATATTATCTTCAGAGTTTTCGTTAGTGTTCAGGAATTCTAAAACACTATCTATAACTGATTTTGCTTCCTCAAAATGCTTGTCAGGGTTTTGTAATACCTTAAACAGAGAACAACATTTAACTCAAACTGAACAGATTTTAAAGTACTACAACAGATTTGCTATCTATTTCACAGACCCATGTCAAATACTCTTTCACCAAATGGCAATTTATGACTTTCATCTTTTTAAACGTAATAGCATTTAACTAAAACTGTACAGATCTGAAAGTATTATAACAGATCTGAATCTATTTCACAGATCCATATCAAATACATATCGTTGAAGAACACCACACATATTTGAAACTATTTCACAGATGCACGACCACTATATTTGAAGAACACAACACAAATCTGAAATGTCAAATAACAAACAAAAATGTCCATATGGTTAAAAACAACATACCGAGAAGTTGAACCCAGTAGAGTAGATCTAATGTCGGAATCGCTGGAGAAAAAACCCTAAAATTTTGCTAATAAGGTTACAAAGACGGTACCGAGAAGTCGAATCGATCTTGTGTCACTATGCCGGAAAATACATCGCCGTCTGGTGAAAGAAAACCCTACAATTTCACATATCCATGTCAAGTTACAAAAACAAAATGCCGCAGATCTAAAAGTTTCAACAACAAATCTAACCTTAGGGTTGTCGAGTGGTCGGAATGGCCAACTTAACCAGATAACCACCATCAATAGTAGCCGAAGATAGGAAAATCTGAACCAATCTGGTGATATCTTCATCAAACGCTTAATCGTCGCAACAGAGAGAGACGGAGATGGATAGAAATGAGATGAATATGTGAAACCCTAAATTGTGTGTCGCGTGTTTAGTTTAGGGGAAAGGGTATAAGTGGAAAGTGAAGTTTTCTGGTGCTTAAAAAACTTGTACATCATGCTTTATGGATGTTTTAAGAAAATTTCAATGACCTTAAGAAGTCCTTTGGATATGTATATTATATAGTATATATATATATATATATATATATATATATATATATATATATATATATATATATATATATATATATATATATATATATATATATATATATATATATATATATATATATATATCGCCAAACCTTACATCCGGATAAATGTTAATTACATTTCTTGTTATAAAAATAATATCCCGCCTAAACTACACCCCAAAAAAAAATCTTTAAATAGAAACGTCCCACCACCTTTCGTTTATCACACCAAAAAAACACACAAAAAAACATAGTGGTTCCTAAAAAAAATACAACTCAATGTAAAACGCCAAAATATACAACGATGGCAAACATCTTTTCTTTGATACTTAGTAATGTTCTGCATGAAGTTTCGCTTAATGATTTGTTACATGAGTGTACTAAGGTTTTGCTGCATGAGATGGACAAAATTCAAAAAAGAGAGACTGACCAGTCATTCTGTCATCTTTGTTCTTGAATAGGGTTTGGATGATTAGAAGAGACCTATACCAGTGTAAATGCTACTTTGGCCTTGATGATTATAAGGAAGACGACAGGCAGATAGCATCCACCCACAAAGGGTTGATCTATATCTCCAACATCCACAAATACACTTCAACACATAGAACAAAGAAAATAAACCACGCCAAACCCAAAATGCCATTTATTTGTCACAGTTCTTGTAGTTTCAAAAGATAAAAGAGACTGATGACACTGAAGATTTAAACCATAAATTGCTTCTACTTTGTTTTGTTTTTTTTTAATTTTCTTTATCTGTTGTTTGTTTTCTAATTTCAGTTAATAAACAACAAAAGTACATTAATACTATAGTGAAATTGTTGGTGCACTTGTGTCTGTACTTTGTCTGTATTCGGTCTGTATGTGACACTCGAGGTTTTTCCGAACGATCACCTTGTAATATTTTGTGTGTATATAAATATTATTAAATGGAAACGTGATTTTTACTTGATATGTGTTGTGTATGTATTATATATATTTATATGAGAGCCGAAACCACGACCCGAGACCATGACTCGCAACCGGGCGGTTGCGAGTGGGCCACTCGGTCTCGAGTGGGCCGTTGAGCCGAAACCGGTTTGGGCCGAAATCCCAAGCCCAACCCGAAACACCCCATGTATATATATCCCACCTTCTCCTCACTTTCCCTCACTTGTTACTACACACAAACCCACAACACTCCTCAAACTCTCTCAACTAGAAACCCTCAACAACACACCCCAATCTCTTCCTATTTTCGGTTCAAGCAAAGATCCCGGACAAGAAACTCGGTCAAGACTATCACTCGGACATACCATCTTCTCGGTTCTCTTTTCTTTGTTTTCGGCTCCTCTTTTCATAACCGGTTAGTGCTATCTTTTGTGTTATCTTTTGTGTATAAGATTTATGTGGGTTAAATGAACTAGATTTTTATGCATGTTTGGTTAGAAATATTTTGCTTGCTAGAAATACTATGCATGATTTTTAGGAAGTTTGTGAAGTTTTGACTATGTGTGTTAAACCTTATGAATGATACTTACTAACATGCTTAAATGGTTATGGAATAATGGTTTAAGGATGTTTAGGGCCAACCGAGTTATGTTAATGCCACTAAGTGTATGTTTTACTTGTTCTTGCATCATAATCTTGCTAGAAATATGTGATTTTTGGTTCATAAATGTGTGATTTGTTATGGTGAAAACCCTAGAAAAATATGAAGATAGGATGAACTTGTTTGAATATGACTTGAAGATGTAAAATGGCAAAGTTTGATCTATCTTTACTAGTATTCAGCTTTGGCAAAGTGTTAGTGAAACCTTATTGGTAGTTTCCTAAAATGGGCCTGAATTCTTGGTACAAAAGGGACTGATGCATCTGCATCATCACGTGTACATGAAAGTGACAGGTTACGACTCGCAACGACAGCCTTCCGACTCGAAACCGCACCGTTGCGACTCGCAACCAAAGCATGACAAGTCGAAACCACGTGATTGCGACTCGAGACTACGTCGGTTGCGACTCGCAACCACAGCATGATGACTCGAGACCACGGTTACGACTCGCAACCACAGCGTGGCAGGCCGAAACCACCTGGTTGCGACTCGAGACCAGCTGGTTGCGAGTGGGCTGTCCATTTTGGTTATTGGGCCATTCTGTGTTAACTTGGGCTATCTGTTAAGTGAACTAAGTGTTGCTGTGTTGCTGTTGACTGTTTAATGGTTTAGGCCGGCCCAATAACCCAATGACTGTTTACCTGTATGTATGTTACGTGCCTTGTATGTGTTTTTCGTAAATGCTTGTACACCGAACCTGACCTATACCGGTAACCATGTTAGGACGTGGTGACCAACGTGATTGACAAGTAACCTAAACCTACCGAGCAACCCAAGGTGAGTTCACAACTTAAAAGCATGCGTCCCGGTGGTTTGGGACACGAGACTAACAACCCTATCCCCTGGTAAAAGGGGATACCATTTACATACCTTCCCTAGTTATTGGGAACAAAACTTACTTTTTCTTCCCGGGTATTGGGAAACCTTTTGGTTAATTACTGTTTATACGGATTGCAACTAACGGCACTAAACGAAACTCTATCACTCAAGTCCCTACTACAAATACCGATTAGTCGCCGGGTTAGGCGAACGGGTTATTAGTTGATAGCGCTATTTAGGTGTTTACCAGCCTCACACCGTGCCCTGGTTTGGGACGGGCGTGAACTAATGTACTCAGAAATTCGTCAATGATGATAGAACATTGACATCGGGGCATCCTGCGGATACGCAACGGTTACCTAGTGTTCGGTATTGGAAAATCAGTTTAGTCGCTAACTTTTGGGGTAGCTCCCCAGGGCATGTATAAACGGATAAATTAACCGGTGAAACAATGTTTTTGGTAATTGAAACTGGACAACTAGTGGACTCACTCAGCATTATTGTTGACCCCTTACTGCATGCTTTGCAGGTAACCCGTGACGATGGAGCTTGCTGCTTGGGAACGTGTAGTGTTTGTTCACCCTTGTGTTGGGTGTTACCTTAATTTGAAATATGAACTTTGTTTTACTTATGCTTCCGCTACTTATTAACTGTTTGAACTTAAAACCTTAAACTCTGAACTTGATATTTGCTATGCTTATGAATAGTAAGTATTACTTTTAATATCAACTCAAGTATTCGGTATAATTGGTGGCTGGATCCTGGTCGGTCACGCCCTCGAAGCGGGTGCTATCCGCAGGTGGATTTTGGGGGTGTGACAGATTGGTATCAGAGCCATTGGTTATAGTGAACTTGGTTTTAAAAAGGGGAAAATCTTTTTGGAGAAAACCAGACTATAACCCGTGACTCGTAACGACACTACACTCCAAGTGCAAGGCTCGACACATTTGACCTCATAGCTCGGACCAGTGTTTACTTGTTTGCTTACTTTATGTTTCCTGATTTGCTATACGTACTAGTATGCTTAAACTAGATAGATACACCTCTCTCTTCTATCTCATTCTCGCTACACTACGACATCACACTCATACTGTGTTTTCTGGTTATGAAGACAATGAGTGGACGCGGAAGAGGAAACATTAACATGACGCAGGCTCAGTTCACTAACCTGCTCAACACAGTGGCTGCGGCTTTTGCAGCTCACCCTTTAGGTAAGCTCGTTGTTTTAGGATGTTTAGGTCCTACCGCCACATCGACTTTTCGCCTCTAAACCTATACGCTTCGCTTCTCACGAACAGGTCAGCATGCACCTGCGCAACCACCAGTGTGTACTTTCAAAACTTTCATGGATTGCAAGCCTCTCCCTTTCAACGGCACTGAGGGTGCCATAGGTCTTCTGCATTGGATTGAGAAAATTGAAGCTGTCTTTGCTGTTTGCGAGTGTCCCCCTGCAAATTGGGTGAAGTTTGCTACTGCTACGCTTGAAGGAAGCGCGCTTTCTTGGTGGAAGGCGCAGATTCAGATGTTTGGGTTGGAAACTGCTAATGCTACCGCATGGGAGGATTTCAAGGATATGATTAAGGATGAATACTGTCACCGGGATGACATCCACAAGCTTGAGAACGAGTACTATGAGCTCAAGATGGTTGGGTCAGAGATTGAAACCTACACCAAGTTGTCCAATGACTATGCTGCTCTCTGCCCGAATATGTCTCGACCCATGTATCGAAGAATCGAACTGTACATCAAAGGTTTGGCTCCAGAGATTCGAAGCCATGTCACTTCAGCTAACCACACTACCATTCAGCCAATTGTTCGGCTTGCTCACAAACTTACTGATCAGGCTGTAGAGGAGGGCAGGTTGCCCAAAAGGATCAGTGCTACGGTCGGAACTTCTAGTGACAGCAAGCGTAAGTGGGAAGGAAGTCAAAGCAAGGATGCTAACCCCACTCAGGCCCCAGCGCAGCAAAGGAAAACCGAAAACAACAAAGGCACCCAGCAACAGGGTGGCTATCGTGGAAACCACCCCAAGTGCAACAAGTGCAATCGACACCACAGCGGGCAGTGTGTGAAGGGCCAGTGTCAGCGATGTAACAAAATGGGGCATGAGGCCAAGGATTGTCGAAGTCAGTTCCCAGCTAGACAGAATCAGCAACAACCCCAACAGCAACAGCAGCAGGGAAACAACCGGGCATGTTTTAAGTGTGGAGCTGAGGGGCACTTTAAGAAGGATTGTCCTGAACTGAATCAGAACCGCAACAACAATCAAGGAGCTGGGAACAACAATCAGAACAACAATGCTGGGAATGGCGCTAGAGGAAGAGCATTCGTGATTGGAGCTGGTGAAGCAAGGAATGACCCCAATGTCGTGACGGGTAAGTTCCTACTCGATGATCGTTATGTTTCTGTGTTATTTGATTCCGGTGCCGATGCTAGTTATGTATCCCTACGTATTAGTAAGAAGCTTAAGCGTCCGCTTTCGTTACTAAGTTCTCCTCATATCGTCGAGTTAGCTAATGGTAGAAACATCGAGGCCTCACATGTTGTCAAAGGCTGCAAACTAGAGTTGTCTGGTCAGACATTTAGTATCGACCTTTTCCCTGTTACTCTTGGAAGCTTCGAAGTCGTTATTGGTATGGATTGGTTATCCAAGCATCGCGCTGAGATCCTCTGTCAAGAGAAAGCAGTTCGTATTCCTCGCCGTTCTGGCGAACCCCTCATTGTACAAGGTGGCAAAAGTGGAGAAATCTCCGGCATTATCTCGTTCTTGAAGGCTCAGAAGTGTTTACGGAAAGGGCACACCGCTATCTTAGCACTTGTTACCAACACGCAGGAAAAGGAAAAGAGGATTGAAGACTTTCCAGTAGTGCGTGACTACCCCGAGGTATTTCCTGAGGAATTACCTGGACTCCCTCCCCATCGTCAGGTCGAATTCCAGATCGAGCTAGCTCCCGGAGCAGCGCCTATAGCTCGTGCGCCTTATCGACTAGCCCCCGCAGAATTGAAGGAACTCTCTACTCAACTACAGGAACTTTTGGATAAAGGGTTTATCCGTCCTAGCTCATCACCCTGGGGAGCACCGGTACTCTTTGTTAAGAAGAAGGATGGCACGTTCCGAATGTGTATTGACTACCGTGAGTTGAACAAGGTTACCATCAAGAATCGTTACCCTCTCCCGCGAATCGACGATTTGTTTGATCAATTGCAAGGATCAAGCTACTATTCTAAGATTGACCTGCGATCAGGCTACCATCAGTTAAGGGTCCGTAGCGAAGACATTCCCAAAACCGCATTCAGAACTCGTTATGGTCATTATGAATTCCTCGTTATGCCCTTTGGAATGACCAACGCCCCTGCAGTGTTCATGGATCTTATGAACCGAGTATGCAAACCCTACCTCGACAAATTTGTGATTGTGTTTATAGACGACATCTTGATCTACTCGAAAAGTCAGGAAGAGCATGAACAGCACCTACGCCTTATCCTCGAACTCCTTCGCAATGAGCAACTGTATGCCAAGTTCTCGAAATGCGACTTCTGGCTTCGAGAAGTCCATTTCCTTGGGCACGTGGTTAACAAGGACGGAATCCACGTCGACCCAGCTAAGATCGACTCTATAAAGAATTGGCCTACCCCTAAGACTCCGACTGAAGTTCGCCAATTCTTGGGATTGGCAGGTTACTACCGCAGATTCATTCAGGGATTCTCAAAGATCGCTCAACCCCTCACTACACTCACTCAGAAAGGCGTCACCTACAAGTGGAACGAAGCGCAGGAATCTGCTTTTCAGAAATTAAAGGATAACCTCTGCAGCGCTCCTATTCTATCGTTACCTGAAGGAACGGACGACTTTGTGGTTTACTGCGATGCGTCTATTCATGGGCTCGGTTGTGTGTTGATGCAACGCGAGAAAGTTATTGCTTACGCCTCTCGACAACTTAAGACACATGAAAGGAACTACACAACACACGACTTGGAACTGGGAGCAGTGATATTTGCGCTTAAGATATGGAGACATTACTTGTACGGTACCAAGTGCACCATTTACACCGATCACAGGAGTCTCGAGCATATCTTTAAGCAGAAGGAATTAAACATGCGTCAACGTCGATGGGTTGAACTTCTGAATGACTACGAGTGCGCCATCAAGTATCATCCGGGCAAGGCCAATGTCGTGGCAGACGCCCTCAGCCGAAAGGACACTATACCACGGCGCGTGCGAGCATTACAACTTACTATCCAGTCTAGTCTCCCTACCCAGATTCGAAATGCTCAGGTTGAAGCTCTGAAGCCGGAAAACATCAGGGCTGAGTCCCTGCGAGGATCGAGACAGCAACTAGAACAGAAAGAAGACGGCGCCTACTATGTGGCAGGGCGCATTTGGGTCCCACTTTACGGAGATCTACGAGAGCTTGTGATGGACGAAGCTCATAAGTCCCGTTATTCAGTACATCCTGGTTCAGATAAGATGTACCACGACTTGAAGACCACCTACTGGTGGCCTGGCATGAAAGCCCACATAGCGGCCTATGTTGGCAAATGTTTGACCTGCGCAAGAGTCAAGATCGAGTATCAGAAACCAGCAGGCCTACTACAGCAACCCGAAATCCCGAAATGGAAATGGGAACAGATTTCCATGGATTTTGTTACAGGGCTACCTAGATCTCAACGCGGGAATGATACTATCTGGGTGATAGTAGATCGATTGACTAAGTCTGCACACTTTCTGGCCATTAAGGAAACAGACAAGTTTTCTACCTTGGCAGAAATCTATTTGAAGGAAGTAGTCTCCAGGCACGGGGTGCCAACTTCTATTATTTCTGACCGAGACGCTCGTTTTACTTCCGAGTTGTGGCAAGCTATGCACAAATCCTTTGGCTCACGTTTGGACATGAGCACCGCTTATCACCCGCAAACGGATGGGCAGTCTGAACGCACCATCCAAACCCTGGAAGACATGCTTAGAGCATGTGTGATCGATTTTGGCAAGAACTGGGAGAAGCATCTACCGTTGGTGGAATTCTCCTACAATAACAGCTACCACACTAGCATTCAGGCGGCACCTTTTGAGGCATTGTACGGTCGTAAATGCCGATCACCTCTCTGCTGGGCGGAAGTAGGTGACAGTCAGCTCACAGGCCCAGAACTAGTGGTAGATACAACGGAAAAGATTTCCCAGATCAGGCAACGCATGGCGGCAGCTCGTGACCGTCAGAAAAGCTACGCTGACAAGCGTAAGAGACCGTTAGAATTCCAGGTCGGGGACCGGGTTCTACTAAAAGTCTCACCCTGGAAGGGTGTGGTCCGTTTCGGTAAACGGGGCAAGCTGAATCCACGGTATGTTGGACCATTCGAAATTACCGAGAAAATCGGTAAGGTTGCTTATAGATTGAACCTGCCTGCAGAGCTGAGTGCAGTGCACAACGTCTTACTGAAGAAGTGTTTGTCGGATGAAACACTTGTGATTCCTTTTAAGGAACTGACGATTGATGAACAGCTACACTTTACTGAGGAACCGATTGAGATCACGGATCGAGAAATCAAAACCCTCAAACGTAGCCAGATACCCCTTGTGCGAGTTCGTTGGAACTCACGGCGCGGCCCAGAGTTTACCTGGGAGCAGGAGGACCAGATGAAGTCCAAGTATCCCCAGTTATTCCCAAACGAAAACCCCAGCACTGAAGCTACAACCGAATTTCGGGACGAAATTCCAAACTAACGGGGGGATGATGTGACACCCCGTTGAAACACGCTAGCTTGGCAGTGGCTGCTTCAACTTTCGGGACGAAAGTTCTTAAAACTTGGGGATAATGTGACACTCGAGGTTTTTCCGAACGATCACCTTGTAATATTTTGTGTGTATATAAATATTATTAAATGGAAACGTGATTTTTACTTGATATGTGTTGTGTATGTATTATATATATTTATATGAGAGCCGAAACCACGACCCGAGACCATGACTCGCAACCGGGCGGTTGCGAGTGGGCCACTCGGTCTCGAGTGGGCCGTTGAGCCGAAACCGGTTTGGGCCGAAATCCCAAGCCCAACCCGAAACACCCCATGTATATATATCCCACCTTCTCCTCACTTTCCCTCATTTGTTACTACACACAAACCCACAACACTCCTCAAACTCTCTCAACTAGAAACCCTCAACAACACACCCCAATCTCTTCCTATTTTCGGTTCAAGCAAAGATCCCGGACAAGAAACTCGGTCAAGACTATCACTCGGACATACCATCTTCTCGGTTCTCTTTTCTTTGTTTTCGGCTCCTCTTTTCATAACCGGTTAGTGCTATCTTTTGTGTTATCTTTTGTGTATAAGATTTATGTGGGTTAAATGAACTAGATTTTTATGCATGTTTGGTTAGAAATATTTTGCTTGCTAGAAATACTATGCATGATTTTTAGGAAGTTTGTGAAGTTTTGACTATGTGTGTTAAACCTTATGAATGATACTTACTAACATGCTTAAATGGTTATGGAATAATGGTTTAAGGATGTTTAGGGCCAACCGAGTTATGTTAATGCCACTAAGTGTATGTTTTACTTGTTCTTGCATCATAATCTTGCTAGAAATATGTGATTTTTGGTTCATAAATGTGTGATTTGTTATGGTGAAAACCCTAGAAAAATATGAAGATAGGATGAACTTGTTTGAATATGACTTGAAGATGTAAAATGGCAAAGTTTGATCTATCTTTACTAGTATTCAGCTTTGGCAAAGTGTTAGTGAAACCTTATTGGTAGTTTCCTAAAATGGGCCTGAATTCTTGGTACAAAAGGGACTGATGCATCTGCATCATCACGTGTACATGAAAGTGACAGGTTACGACTCGCAACGACAGCCTTCCGACTCGAAACCGCACCGTTGCGACTCGCAACCAAAGCATGACAAGTCGAAACCACGTGATTGCGACTCGAGACTACGTCGGTTGCGACTCGCAACCACAGCATGATGACTCGAGACCACGGTTACGACTCGCAACCACAGCGTGGCAGGCCGAAACCACCTGGTTGCGACTCGAGACCAGCTGGTTGCGAGTGGGCTGTCCATTTTGGTTATTGGGCCATTCTGTGTTAACTTGGGCTATCTGTTAAGTGAACTAAGTGTTGCTGTGTTGCTGTTGACTGTTTAATGGTTTAGGCCGGCCCAATAACCCAATGACTGTTTACCTGTATGTATGTTACGTGCCTTGTATGTGTTTTTCGTAAATGCTTGTACACCGAACCTGACCTATACCGGTAACCATGTTAGGACGTGGTGACCAACGTGATTGACAAGTAACCTAAACCTACCGAGCAACCCAAGGTGAGTTCACAACTTAAAAGCATGCGTCCCGGTGGTTTGGGACACGAGACTAACAACCCTATCCCCTGGTAAAAGGGGATACCATTTACATACCTTCCCTAGTTATTGGGAACAAAACTTACTTTTTCTTCCCGGGTATTGGGAAACCTTTTGGTTAATTACTGTTTATACGGATTGCAACTAACGGCACTAAACGAAACTCTATCACTCAAGTCCCTACTACAAATACCGATTAGTCGCCGGGTTAGGCGAACGGGTTATTAGTTGATAGCGCTATTTAGGTGTTTACCAGCCTCACACCGTGCCCTGGTTTGGGACGGGCGTGAACTAATGTACTCAGAAATTCGTCAATGATGATAGAACATTGACATCGGGGCATCCTGCGGATACGCAACGGTTACCTAGTGTTCGGTATTGGAAAATCAGTTTAGTCGCTAACTTTTGGGGTAGCTCCCCAGGGCATGTATAAACGGATAAATTAACCGGTGAAACAATGTTTTTGGTAATTGAAACTGGACAACTAGTGGACTCACTCAGCATTATTGTTGACCCCTTACTGCATGCTTTGCAGGTAACCCGTGACGATGGAGCTTGCTGCTTGGGAACGTGTAGTGTTTGTTCACCCTTGTGTTGGGTGTTACCTTAATTTGAAATATGAACTTTGTTTTACTTATGCTTCCGCTACTTATTAACTGTTTGAACTTAAAACCTTAAACTCTGAACTTGATATTTGCTATGCTTATGAATAGTAAGTATTACTTTTAATATCAACTCAAGTATTCGGTATAATTGGTGGCTGGATCCTGGTCGGTCACGCCCTCGAAGCGGGTGCTATCCGCAGGTGGATTTTGGGGGTGTGACACTGTATATAAACGATGTCCAAAGTTAGTCTGTAAGTTGACCAAGTCAACTATCCTCCTAGTTTGACTTGGCCAACAGTTAACATATGTTTGATATGTTTGTCTGCATCGAAGGATAGCCTCGAAGGATATTGTTGATCCTTCGAGGTGATCGAAAGATAGGCTTCGAATGATAGACCTCGAAAGGTGATCTTTCGAGGTCAATGCTGATCCTTCGATTACCTTGTCATCATGATCCTTCGGACCATCTATCGGATCCTTCGACCAGACATCATGAGCTGGGTATATATATACCCATGCAGTGTAGTGTGAAAGATAGATGCACACAGACAAGAACAGAGAGTATTCTGTCCGAAACACACACACACACACTTTGAGAGTTTGCAAACTGATTGTAAACATTGTGCTTGTAACCGGAACCTTCATACGTATTAATACAGTGGTGTTAATCGGTGAATCTTGTGTGTTTGTGTTTCTCTACTTGCTTCATCTCGGTTTGCCTACTAGCTTGGATTCCGCACTTGCTAGTAGGTTTGTATAACAAGGTTTAGGTTTGTTCTCGATCCTCCGAGAAAAGGGACCTACAAGTGGTATCAGAGCCTTGCTCTTTACCTTGTTTAAAACCGGGTTGTTCGAGTTCTTGGTGTGTTTGGACACTAGGTTTAGCACCCGTTTTGGTAGTTTTTCTTGCTTGTTTAAACTGAAAAACGGTTTCTAAACCTTCGGGAGTGTTCAAGGTTGGGTTGGGTAACTTGAAAACTTGTTTTTAAGTGCCTTGGAAAATTCCGGCCATAATTCCGGTCATTATTCCGGTGAACTGGTTAAGGATAAGGTTGCTTATTTTGGTAAACTTTTTGAAAGTCAAAAGGTTTGGTGAAAAGTTGTTGGCAGACCATATCCTTTCTGCCGAAAGTTGGTACACCAACCTGTCACTTTTCTCACCAACCCATCAGTACTTTTGACAGTGTGTCAGACGTCGAAAGATAACTTTCGAGCTCGAAGGATCATCCTTCGATCAAGGAGATTCGAAAGATAACCATCCTTCGAACATCTTTCGAAGTCAGTGTGTTATCCTTCGAGTCAAGGAATCTTTTCGATAGATACATCCTTCGAGTTACTGTTCACTACGAAAGATAAGGATCCTTCGTGTTGGGTGAATCTTTCAAGGTTATCTTTCGAGGTTATTGTTCGAGCCATCAACAGTGATCCTTCGAACACTGTTGATTCTTCGAACAAGTGTCATCTTTCGAGACCTGTGTTCGAAACATAAGGAGAATCTTTCGAAATCATCTTTCGAAAGATAAGGATCCTTCGTATAGTCAATCTTTCGAAGTCAATCCTTCGAAGTCTTTGTTCGAAACTCAACAAGGATCTTTCGAACCTTGTTGATCATTCGAACAAGTATTGATCTTTCGAACAGGTTGCATCTTTCAATTCATATCTGTTTTGCACTTAACAGTTTGTGGTGTGTAGGTTTGGTAATTAATATTTGATCAAAATGAGCTGTACAAGTCCATGGGATTGGAGTTTGGACTCACGAAATAATCAAGAGTTAGTCACTGCTGCAGATTGGGCAAAGAGTATGGTTCCACAGCCATCAATCAGTCCAAGTCAATGGGCTTTGGTATCCAATCAAAGTCAAAGTCTTCAGAACCTTCTGATTAGTGAAAGTGAAACTGGCAGCAACAATCGTCCACCTAAGTTGAACCATATGAACGATTTTCCATCATGGAAAAACCGTTTTCACACATATGTTCAAGGGCAAAGCACTGATCTTTGGACGTGTTTCATCAATGCGTTCAATACTAATCTTGAAACTGCTGCGTCAACTTCAGAGGGTTATGCAAATATGCTTGAAAATGACAAGAAGGCTTATGAATTGGAGAAAAAGGCCTTTGCCACACTTACTCAAGCACTCAACAAAGACATCTACCATCAGTTCTCATATTGCAAGACCACGAAAGCATTGTGGGATGCCTTAGTTGCTAGAGGAGAAGGCAATGCAGCTGCTCGAAAATCTCGGCATGATTTGTTGAAGAAAGAGTTTGAATCCTTTCAGTTTTTGGAAAACGAGACTCTGAATGATATGATCACACGTTTCTATCATTTGATTAGTGAGATGTGTGCTTATGGAGTTGTTGCTACTCAACAAGAAATGGTGAGTAGATTTGCTGACGCCTTACCTCCAAAGTGGAGTTCTTTCATTGAACTGTTGAAACATACTGGAACTCTAGATCAAGTCAACATCTATGAGTTCATTCAAAAGCTGGAACATAAGAATGATGAAGAAATTAGGAAAGCGAGGCGTGCTCCAGCTCCTCAGAATACGGAAATGTATCTTCCAGGATTCGATGTTTTGGCAAGATCCGCTGCAGCTCAGCAACAGCAACCTAAGCTGCAGACTGCATTTGTGTCCAATACAAGTTCAAGTTCCTTTCCGTTTCCTCAGTCAACAGCTGCTCCACCACAACCTCAATTCGATCCGAGGTCTTACATTCCTGTTCCAACACAGCCACAACCACAACCTCAACAACAACAACAGCAAGCTCACTATACAAGCAATCCTCAACCTCAGCCCCAAAGTCATCACACAATCCGAGTCGACAACTCAAATCTTTCACACCTTAGCATTGAAGTTGCTAAGGAACATATGGAGATTATCAACACCATGGTAAGTGCATACTGTGGTTTGGTAGCAGGTCAGCTTGGAAACATCAACATGACCAATGAAGATTATGATCAGATCGACAAGGAAGAAATGGAGTTGATGGATATTAAATGGGCTTTTGCTAGTGCGGTTAGAAGGGCAAAAGACTTTATGGCACGATCTGGAAGAACTTCGTTGGAAGGAAAGAAAAACACGAAGTATGGGTTTGATATTAATGCCGTCACGTGCTTTAATTGTGGCGAGAAAGGGCACTTTAAACGTGAGTGCACTCGACCAACAAAACACGGCAATCACAACCCTTTCAGAAACCAGACGAATGTGAATGCCCAACAAGAAAACCGTGAAAGGAGGATGGTGGCAGTGAACAACAATCAGGGACAGCCTGGAACTACCAATCACAATCGGGCTTTGGCTGTTCAAGCTGATGAAGGATGTGACTGGTCAGTGCAGTTTGGTGAAGGTGATCAGGGAAGTGGAACTGCTTTGTATGCTAAAGTCATCGAGCAGGTCCAAAAAGAAGCATCTTCTGGAAGTGATGACAGTTCTGGTTATTCTGGAAGTTCGGATGAAGAAGGCTCTGTTTCTGGGGATAATCACTCAGAGCCTGATGTGAATGAAGAAGGAGATGATGATATTCAGGAGCTACTGAATGAAGCTGATGAGCTTAAATGTCAGAAATCAATTCTGATTAGGATATCCTCCTAGTTTGACTTGGCCAACAGTTAACATATGTTTGATATGTTTGTCTGCATCGAAGGATAGCCTCGAAGGATATTTTTGATCCTTCGAGGTGATCGAAAGATAGGCTTCGAATGATAGACCTCGAAAGGTGATCTTTCGAGGTCAATGCTGATCCTTCGATTACCTTGTCATCGATAGATGATCCTTCGGACCATCTATCGGATCCTTCGACCAGACATCATGAGCTGGGTATATATATACCCATGCAGTGTAGTGTGAAAGATAGATGCACACAGACAAGAACAGAGAGTATTCTGTCCGAAACACACACACACACACTTTGAGAGTTTGCAAACTGATTGTAAACATTGTGCTTGTAACCGGAACCTTCATACGTATTAATACAGTGGTGTTAATCGGTGAATCTTGTGTGTTTGTGTTTCTCTACTTGCTTCATCTCGGTTTGCCTACTAGCTTGGATTCCGCACTTGCTAGTAGGTTTGTATAACAAGGTTTAGGTTTGTTCTCGATCCTCCGAGAAAAGGGACCTACAGAAATATATAAGAAAACGCCAAAATGAGCAATTGCTTGTAAAACGCCATGATGCCATTATAAAAAAAAGCGTGAAACAATGTGCAAAGAATATAAAACAAAAAAAGTCCAATTGTTTTCTAACCGCCATTGGAAAACAAAACACCATAATTACGGCCGTCAAGATTAGACTTGTTACACCATAAAAATAGTTGAGTCTGAAAAACAAAACACGGTAACTGCAAAAAACAGTAAAATGAAACGACGGAAAACATAATTACTAACATTTATTATATTGAAAGCAAAATACTTGGGGAATTAAATTTATTTATCTTTTTCAAAACGACATAATTACCTGTCATGCACCGAAAAAAGTCAATATAAGAGAAGACCATGAGAACACAAGCTCAAACACGCCACAAACATTGACTAAACGCCACATATTGTCCAAAACACCAAAAACTTTAAAAATGGCTAAGGTTATTGTACGGAAGTTTGAAAGGAAAGAGAAACGATTCATCATAAAGTTCTTTGATAGGAGAAGGGTAAAAGTAAGGACAATCAAAGCCATGCTTGGAATGAATGAAGGGATTCAGAGGGATATCCTGGCCCCTGGGGTTCCAATGGCCAACGGTTGTGAAAGAACCCGAACTGTAATAAAAAGACTGGAGAGAAAATTTCCGACAAAAGATGATGAAGATGATGATGATATTGACGATACTCCTCTGCCAAAACTTAGCAGTTGGGTGATGCAGGGGGAAGAAGGAACGCTTGAAGTAACTTATAAAAACGGGGTGCAATATTCATTACCAATGGAAGAAATGTTGAAGACAGGGTTGCTATCTATCATTGAACAACTCTGTGATTCAGTACCTTCAAACGATCCAAAATCCAAGGATGCAGTGATATTCAAGAATAGGATGCAACAAAGAAGAGAAGAGCTAAATCTAAAATTTGATGATGATGAATCTGAAGAAAGTGATGAACAAAGCCATGGGTACATATCTGATTTAATCCCACCCATGGAAGACTATTAGTTTATTTTGATTCCGTAGTATTATTGTAATCTTATAAAATATTAATCTATGCTAATCAATTACTAACAAAAAGACCCAAAACGCCAAAAAAATGACCTGGAAAAACCCATAACGCCAAAAAAATTAACTATGTGACACAAAAAGAATTAATTCAACGAGAAGAAATCTGAGTAAAACAGTAAAACGCCAAGTAATTAATGATTCTAGATAACGCCAAAACTATCTTGCACGCAAAAAATAAAGCAGTATGTCAAACGCGAAAATCGGGAAAGGAGAAGAATACTAAAAAGACAAAAAAACCCCTCGGACCCTGATCATGTCTCGCGCCACGTGTTGGGCCAGGATGCGTTCTCACCGTTCTCACACTTTTTGTCGTTTTCTCCTAATCCCGTTCCTACATAATCATTATCCACATTATCATTATTTTGTTTTTTTATGTGACGGGATGATAGCAAACATCACGAGAAAAGTAAAATATATGTAACAAAATGTTAGCGATACACATAACTTCATGTGGCTTTACAAAACATGTGTGACAAAAGGTTAAACAATAGCGACATTTAAAATTACAAAACTTTATTTGTGAGTAATGTTAGACAATAGTCACATTTAAAAGTACAAAGTTGTTTTGTGTGTCTAGAAATAGTTTTTAGCCACATTTATAGTAAACTCATGTGACTAAATAATAAAACAGCCACACCTACCGTGAGTTCATGTGGCTATTGCTACCATTTAGTCACACTTAATGGATGGAATGCTTGATTACAACAACTCTTTTTGCCACATTTTTTTTAAATTGATGTGGCTAAAACAAACTTTTATCTGACTATATAATAGAAAGGACCACACTTACAATAAATTCATGTGGCTGTTGCAACTCTTTAGCCACATTTATTGTACATAATGTTTGATTCTAGCAAAAAATAGTGGTACCCTTTAGCCACACTTTTAAGTTGCTAAAGCCACTAAACGTGAATGTGACTGTATGATGCTTATGATGACTCGACCTTTGGTCACACTTGAGCTGGAAAAAAAAGTGTGGCGAAAGGTGTATGGTCACACTTTTTTTGAGTGACCATAAGCCTTTTTTGACGTAGTTGTAGTTGTGTTCCTTTTTCATTTCCTTCCAATTTGAGCCTACAACTGTGGTGGGTTAGATCAATTAAAGGGCCGACTGGTGATGGAAGAGATCGATGACCATAGTTTTGGAGTGCTAGTAACGACGGTGGTAGTTAACGGTGAAACCTAGGGGTGTCAATCGTGTCGGGTTGATGGGTTGGTGGGTTAAAATGTTCAACCCAAACACGGCTCATATTATTCAGGTCAAAGATGTTAACCCTAACCCGACCCGTTTAACCCATGTTTTTAAATGAGTCATATATATAAGTTGACAATTTATAAATGAGTTGTTAGGTTTTAAGCAGCTTATCGACAATATGTTTAATGATGAGTATGTGTGTGACAAATAAATAATATAATGTGTCAAAATAAATGTGATTATAACTAACCATGTAAAATAGAAACGGAAAAAACAAAAACAAAAGTATAAAAGATATTTTTCTACTGGGTCAACCCGTTTTTATACTGGTCAAGCCAACCCGACCTGTTTTTAAATGGGTCGTGTTAGTGGACCTAAACCTGTTTTTCGTGTCGGGTTGACCCAAACCTATTTGATCGCTAAACCTAATAGCCGGTGCCAAGCGGCAGCGGTGGCATATATGTCCCGATCTGTTCTATGGTTGTAGATAGTGACATGCCCAAAACGGACCTCCGTAGCCCAAGTTAGAGCCATTTTAGTGAAGCCCCTTTTGTTACACGATCTTGGGCCTCCAAATACAATATAGCCCGCTCTTCCACACTTGGGCCCATCATCAATTCTAGGGGCCAAAAAGGATAGAAAAATTGACGTTGGGGGTTGAAATGTCAAAAGATTCCTTTTTAAGATAATAAGGTTAAAGTGAGTTAACCACATGGGCTAAATACATAATTTACTCTTTTCATTTAAAGGGTAAAAAATCTGATTTGCCCTAATGTGCAAGACACGTGACCAGAATTAACACACAAAGTTAACGTCCGTTAAATGAAAAGACATAAACTGTCACAATATATGAACATAAAGGATCAACTATGTTATTTGTTATTATGAAGACCAAAAGTGAAATTCGCAATATAACTAAAGACCAAAAATTCTAATAAACTAGTAAAAGGGTAACTTTATTTGTATCAAGATAGATCAAATGATATTTTTGTAAAAGCCGGGTCCATTTTGAAAGCTCTTAAAATGCAGAGGGTGATTATAGTAAAATTCGGATTAGGGTAAGTTTACACTTTCTATTTAAACGAGTCTAATTCCATTTCCATCATAATCACCGCCGCACCCTTTCTTCTCTCATCCATCGAGACATCCCTGGCCATAAAGACGACATCTCTTATTCAGTACCAATGTAAGAGCTTTTATTTTCATTTTATCTAATTTGATTTACCTCATCATCTTACTTTACATTTTTAAAAATCATTGCTTGTTTTCAAAGTACCAATCTCGGAATTTTTGATTTAACTAATTTTAAAGACGTATATGCTTTGATTTTGTTGGTGTTAATGTATCATATATGCGTACTAACTCAGATCGGTTTTCAAAATGAAGAAATTCCTTACCAAATACATTTATAGGAGTTTTGATTTTCTACAAGCATGTTCTATGTTGGTGCACTTGTGTCTGTACTTTGTCTGTATTCGGTCTTATGTAACGATGTCCTGATTTGTGTTGTAAGTTGACCAAGTCAACCATCCTCCGGTTTGACTTGGACAACAGATTGTATGTTGAGAGATGTTCTGATCGAAGGATGATGTAGAGATCGAAGGATAATTTGGATCCTTCGATCTCATCGAAAGATATGCTTCGAACGATAGACCTCGAAAGACTATCCTTCGAGGTCCCTGCTTATCCTTCGAAAGCATTGTATCCGAAAGATGATCCTTCGGCCCATCTTTCGGATCCTTCGAGCAGACCTGCTGAGCTGGGTATATATACCCATGCATGTGTTGTGTGAGAGTTAGTTCTGCCATTTTACACACCAAGAGATAGAAGCTTAGAGAGCATTCTGCCCAGAACTCACACACACACTTAGAGAGTTTATAGAACACTTCTGTAAACATTGAGCTTGTAACCGAACCTTCATTTGCATTAATACGACTAGTGTTAATCGGTGAATCTTTGTGTGTTTGTTTCTCTACTTGCTACTAACTCGGTTTGCTTGCTAGCTTGGATTCCGCACTCGCTAGTAGGTTTGTATAACAAGGTTTAGGTTCGTACTCCTCCGCGAAAAGGGACCTACAAGTGGTATCAGAGCTAAGGCTCTTAACCTTGTTTAAAACCGGGTTTTTACAAGTTTTGGTGTGTTGAAACACTTGGTTTTTGCACCTGTTTTTACTTGTTTTCTTGCATTTTCTTTGAGTAAAAACGTGTCTAAACTAACCGGGAGTGTTTAAAGTGGGTTGGGTAACTTGAAAACTTGTTTTTGAGTGATTTGGTGAATTCCGGCAATATTCCGGTTAAGGTTCCGGTCACCGGTTTCTGGGTTAAGTTTTCCTTTTTGGGCAAATTATCTTTCAAAATCGTGGTTGGTGGGAAAGTTGTCAGCCTGCCATACCATTCTGCCGAAAGTTGACTTACCTACCCATCACCTTTTCACCAACCCGTCACATCTGTGTCAGTAGTGTCAGAGCCTCTCGAAAGATATCTTTCGACATCGAAAGATCATCCTTCGATATCTTTCGATCAAGGAGGGCTCGAAAGATTTATATCCTTCGACCCATCCTTCGAAGTCTGAAACATATCCTTCGACAGAGGAATCTTTTCGAAAGACTAGTGTCCGAAAGATTAGGATCCTTCGTATTGGTGAATCTTTCGAGATCTATTGTTCGAAAGATAAGGATTTGGCTCGAAAGATAAGGATCTTTCAAAGGGAATCTTTCGAGTTCTTGAATCTTTCGAAATCATTGTTCGAGAGTCAACAGTAATCTTTCGAGTACTGTTGATCCTTCGAACAAGGTTATATCTTTCGATTGAGGTTTGTTTATTGTTAACAAGTTTCTGTGATTTCAGATCTTTCGACCAGGATCCTTCGGTTGTGTTATCTTTCGGATCATTCTTACTTAGCATTTATTTTGCTTATCTATCATGAATCCTAGTTGGTGGGGAAGTCCGGCTCCAGACAGTGGAAAATACATGAATACTAGTCAATCTCCATCATGGGCCGAATCTCCGGTATCTACATCCTCACAAACAAATGCCACTCCAGCTGGTCAATGGGCGTTTGTTTCAAATCAAACTCCGAGTATTCAAAGTCTTCTTCTAAGCGAAAGTGAAACCGGAAGTTTGAACAGGCCTCCAAAGTTGATGCATCTTCATGAATATCCAGGATGGGTTGATCGTTTCCATACATACATTCTTGGTCAAAATACAGAGTTGTGGTTACGGTTCATTACGGAATTCGATCAAACTATCGAGGTTGCTGCTTCTTCGACAGCTACATTTGCCGATCTTCCTGATGATCAAAAGAAGACGTATGACTTAGAAAAGAAAGCATACGCTATTCTTACTCAAGCACTGAGCAAGGATATTTATCATCAGTTCGTCAGTTTCAAGACTACGAAGAAGCTGTGGGATGCCTTGAAGACAAGAGGAGTAGGTAATGAAGCCACACGTCAACTACGACGAGATCTACTGAAGAAAGAATTCGATGGCTTCACATGTATGGATAAGGAGTCCTTGGGAGATATGACAAGCCGTTTCTATCACCTGCTTACTGAGCTGACAAACTTTGAAGTCACAACGACTCCAACAGAGGTGGTAAAGAAGTTTGCCGATGCATTGCCTCCTCAATGGAATAACTTCCTGGAAATCTTGAAGTACAACGGAACGTTGAGAACTACAAATATCAACGATTTCGTGCAGCTTCTGGAGAACAAGGATCAGGAAGAAACGTTAAAGGCAAAGAGAGTTGCAGTGCCACAGAATCCAGAGATGTATTATGGCACCTCCACTTCTTCATCAGCAAAAGCCGGTTCACATGCTCCACTTCAAACGGCGTTTGTCACAAGCACGGATATGTACGGCAATCCAGTGCAAGTTCCTGTAAAGCCGCCTCCAACCACAGATTTGTATGGAAATCCAATACAACCACCTCCTCCTCCTCCTGTTCAACAACCACAATATGCCTGTTATGGAGGAACATCATCTTCTGCAGGTCAACAATCAAAGCCAAATACAGTACAGCTTGACACTTCAAGTTTCTCTAAAATCAGTGTAGAAGTAGCTAAGGAACACATGGAGCTGCTTAACACTGTAGTGAGCGCGTACTGTGGGTTGATAGAAGGTCAGATTGGAAATATTAATCTGACACAAGAAGATTACAGGCAGATTGATAAGGAAGAGATGGACTTGATGGATATCAAGTGGGCCTTTGCGAGTGCTGTGAGAAGAGCAAAGGATTGGATGGAAAGTACTGGAAGAACCAGCTTGGAGAGTAAGCGAGACACCAAGTATGGGTTCGATAAGCAAGCTGTTAAGTGCTTCAACTGTGGTGAACGGGGCCACTTTAAACGGGAATGTACAAAGCCAGCCCAGCACGGGAATCAAAACCCCTTCAGGAACCAAGGCAACCAGCAGAACAGAAACAATGATCGTACATTGGTGCCTGTCAACAACCAAACAAACCGAGCACTTGCAGTTCAGGTGGATGAAGGTTGTGACTGGTCAATCCAGTTGGGTGGTGATGCTCCTGATGGAACAGCATGTTTTGCTCAGATTGTGAAGGAGCTGGTTCACACCAATGGTGGAGAATCTTCTGCCAGTGGTGATGAATCGTCTGAAGATGAAGACTCCTCTGGATACAGCAGGAGTGTTGATGAAGAATCATCCAACTCTGGTGATGATCATGTGGGTGAGACATCTAATGTTTCAGATGATATTGACATTGATGAACTCTTGGGGGAAGCTGTAGCAGAAACTCAAAGAAGATCTATTCTGGTGGATCAAGCTGCTTACTCTTCGTCTTCTCTCCATTCAGCCTTTATGGCTAATGTCGACGGTTCATCAAGTCAAGTATGTGTCGATGAACCCACTGCTGTTAATTGTGATGAATGTGCTAGGTTGCATGCTAGATGTGCTGATCTTGAGAAAAGTATGTCTGAGTTGCAAGGCAAACATGATGCTTTACAAGCTAGTTTGTTTGACTTGCAAGACAAACATACTACTGTGAATGAGAATTTGAGTGACTTGCAAAGTAAGCATGACGCTTTGCAAGAAAAATATGATGTGACCTTTCTCCACAATCAGAAGTTGACTGTGGATCTCTCTAAATGCACAGAAGCCAACATGTTTTATGAAAACCATGAAAAAGAATTTAAGTCAGTAATTGAAACATTAAAGAAGGATAAAACTGAACTGACTAAAATGGTTTCAAGAAAACAAACTGATATTAATTTGTATATATCTCGCCTTGAGAGTATGCAAAAAGAGATGGCTTGTGTGAAAACCGAAAGTGATGCGATCCAACTCAAGCTAGACAGTTATTTGAGTTCTAGCTATGTGTTAGATCACATCATTGACGTTCAGAAGGAAAAGAGAGATGTCACATGCATTGGCTACAAGAAGTGTCCACCACCAGTGAGACATAATTATGATGCCATGCCTGATGAAGAGGACAGGGTTTTCTTTGAACCTTCTGTGCCTCTAGATGTTAAGGAGTTTGCTGCAGGACTCGGATACCAAAAGGAAGTATCTTCAGATTCAGATGTGTCAGCAGATACATTTGTGAGTGCTGAACAGAATCAAGATCCTCCAGTTGTGATTGAGGATGCTGATTCGTCTGATGATGAATCTGATGATACTGTCCCAGCAAAGTCTGATGCGGTAGTCAAAAATGAGGATATACCTCTTGAGAATCACATTCTATGTGATCCCCCTGTCAAACCCGCTAAGACTGTTGCAACTGAGTCCTCATCTGCAGGAGAGCCGGAGAGTGTGAATTTGCTGTACACTCTAGTTGGTGATGATAAAATTTACTCAGACAAAGATTTTCCCATTAAGAATGTTAATCAATCCTTAATCTGCAAAGTCTTTGAGAATTCGACGAGTAAGTTCTTGGGAAAGGCAGGACCTAAAGTTACAGTCACCCAGTGTCCTCCAATCCCAAAGGCTGAAGTTCGAAAGCAATTTGGCAACAAGAAATTGCCAACAGTGCCAACACAGCAAAATCACACCAAACCCAAAGGTAAAGCACCGGCTCCAGTGCAAAAGAAGCCGAACCAAAAGAAGAAGAAGAATGTTAACTTTGTGAAATCGACGGGAACAGACAAAATTGAGAAGTTTGAAAATCAATCTAACTTAGATTTTGTCAAGAAAGCTTTTGTCGAGAAAAGAAATGAACCAAGTAGTTCAAAACCTAGTACCTCGGGTTCACAAAGTTCAACATCATCGGCTAGACGATCACATGATTCTTCGGGGTTTGTAGAACGAAGATCATGTTTTGAGTGTGGAACCATTGGGCACATTATTAGAAACTGCCCATATCTTCATAAGCAGAAAGGAAAGGTTGATGATCCCCGTGGTAAGACTGACCGTAAGCCATCTGTTTCCACAAAACAAGATCCCCGACTTGTAAAAGAAAGGGAAAAGAAACAGAAACGGCAACAGGTCAAGAAAATTGAAAAAGCGATTAAAACCGATGTGGTTCATAAACAATCTGTTGTTGTAAAACCAGAAAATTCTAAAACTTCAAATCATCAAGAAGTTAAAATTTTAAAGAAAAACACTGGTGAAACCAAACAGACTTGGAAACCAAAAACGGTTGTTGAATCAGGGGGACCATCACAATTCACCAACCATCAAAGACAAGAAGTTATTGTCATTGATGAAAATGGAAGACCCAAGACCACAATGGCTTGGGTCCCCATCTCCAACTAATTCATTTGAGTTCATGTGCAGGGTGCTTCAGGAGGAACTATCAGTAGTCATTGGATTGTTGATAGTGGGGCATCCAGGCACATGACAGGCGACATGAAGCTTCTCTACGACGTTAAATCTATTAGAGGAGGTTATGTTGCTTTTGCTGGAGATAAAGGTGGATATATAACGGGTGAAGGAATGATATCTAACGGGATTGTCAGCTTTGACAAGATCAATTTTGTGCAACAACTTGATCACAATCTTCTTAGTGTTTCTCAAATTTGTGACAAGAAATTTTCAGTACACTTTGATGCTAATGGATGTTATGTGCTGAAACCCGGCTTCAAAATTCCAAAAGAATGGATTCTCTTGTCGGCTCCAAGGATAAATGATTTGTACGTCCTTGACATGAGCCAGGCTATTACTACGTCTGCACAAGCAACTTGTTTCGTTTCCAAAGCCACTGAAAAAGACACTATCTCTTGGCACAGACGAATGGGTCACATTCACTTACGTAAAATGAATCATTTGGTTTCAAATGAATTGGTGAATGGTGTTCCCCTCAAAAATTTCCATCTTCAAGACATCTGTGTTTCGTGCCAGAAAGGAAAGCAAACAAAGAAGAAGCACCCTACAAAGAAGATCAACACAGTGGCAGTTCCTCTTGAACGTTTGCACATGGATTTGTTCGGTCCTGTCAAGCACAAGAGTATTCGAGGTGATCAATACTGCCTCGTGGTTACTGATGATTATTCAAGATTTTCTTGGGTTGCGTTCATGGCACACAAGAGTGAAACCTTTGGTATTATCAAAAACTTAATCATTCAGATTGAGAATTTGTATAAGTTGAAGGTTAGGCGGATACGTAGCGACAATGGTACTGAATTTAAGAATCATTCCATGATGGAGTTCTGCACTTCAAAAGGTATTCTTCATGAGTTTAGTGCAGCTTATACTCCTCAACAGAATGGTGTCGCTGAACGTAAGAACCGCACATTGATCGAGACTGCTAGGACAATGTTGGTAGAGTCACAGTTGCCTATTCCATTCTGGACTGAAGCTGTGGCCTCTGCATGTTACACATTGAACAGAGTCCTTACAGTCAAAAGACACAACAAGACCTGCTTTGAGCTTCTTCAAAAACGGAAACCAGATTTGTCCTATCTCGAACCGTTTGGAGCTCCATGCACTATCATCGATCCTAATGGAAAGTTTGGGGCAAGAGCAATTGATGGATACTTTCTTGGGTATGCCACCCCTAACTTACGAGTCTGGAATCTAGAGACTAAAAGGGTCGAGGAATGGTCTGAGGTCAGAGTACAAAGGCACACCTTGCCAGTCAAAAATCCGGGTCAACCTTGGATGTTTGAGTACGATGACTTCTTCAATTCGATCAATGTTGAAGCCGTTGAAGAAAATGCTGCGGCTAGGATGTTTTTCGAGAGTGACAATGCAACAGTTTCACCGGTGGTTCGTCCAATTCTTGTGAATCAAGAACCATCCTCTTCGGTGAACAACAATACTCTCAACAATGAGGATTTTCATGATGCTGACGAATTGAACGAATCTTCAGAGGATGATGAATTTCTAGATGCAGATCAAGAAGCTCCTACAACAGCAGTTCATGGTACTTCAGAGGGTACTCCTCCAGTGGAAACACATAGAACAGCTGAGACTACTGCATCATCCTCTTCGTCAATTCCGGGTCTTGAATTGGTTGTTGATCTTAATCTTAACAACCTGGGTATAAATGTTCCAGTTCCAGACAATCCAGAAACAAGGATTCATAATACCCATCCTCAACAAAACATCATTGGAAATGTGCAAAGTGGCGTACAAACAAGAAACATGTTGCGAAACAACAACAATGCAGGCTTGTATGCAGCTATTCGAGAATCCGGGCAACAAAACGACTGGTCCTTCGCGTGTTATGTCTCACAAGAAGAACCAAGAACGTGGAAAGAAGCCTTGAAAGATAATGCTTGGGTTGAAGCAATGCAGGAAGAACTGCAACAATTCCAGAAGCTGGGTGTCTGGAAACTAGTAGAGAAACCTGCTGGATACAAGAAGATTGGTACCCGTTGGGTTTTCAAATGCAAAAAGGATGACCGCGGAGTTGTTATCCGAAACAAAGCTCGGTTAGTCGTTCAAGGTTTTCGTCAGATTGAAGGGATCGACTACAACGAAGTCTATGCACCAGTGGCACGTCTCGAAGCAATTCGAATCTTTCTAGCCTATGCGTCCTTCAAAGGATTCAAGGTTTATCAGATGGACGTGAAAAGTGCATTTTTACATGGTGTGGTTGAAGAAGAGGTGTACGTCGAACAGCCTCCAGGTTTTGAAGATCCTATCCATCCCGATCGGGTTTGGTTGCTCAACAAAGCTCTTTATGGTCTTCATCAAGCACCACGAGCTTGGTATGCAACCTTATCTCACTATCTGCTGGAGAACGGTTTTCGCAGAGGTCTTATCGACTGTACTCTTTTCATCAAAGAACAAGATGGAGATCTTCTTCTGGTACAGGTATACGTTGATGACATTATTTTTGGTTCTACTAATGATGTCTTGTGTAGGGAATTCGAGCGCATTATGCAGGATAAATTCGAGATGAGTGCTATGGGGGAAATGACCTTCTTCTTGGGCCTACAAGTACAACAAACGGAGTCTGGGATATTCATCCATCAGACTAAATATGTTGGTGACATCTTGAGCCGGTTCCAGATGTCTGATGCAACGCCCATTGGTACCCCATTGCCAACTAATCACGGAATTACTCCAGATCTGAAGGGAGAAGCTGTTAGTCCCTCAAACTATCGCGCTATGATCGGATCTCTCATGTACCTCACAGCATCAAGGCCAGACATAATGTACCCGACGTGCCTGCTTGCCAGATATCAAGTTAACCCGAAGGCCTCACATCTTACTGCTGTCAAAAGGATTTTTCGTTATTTGAAGACGTACCCCGACACTGGTCTGTGGTACCCTAGGGATAATAACTTTGAATTGGTAGCATTCAGTGATTCTGATTTTGGCGGATGTAAAATCGACGGCAAGTCCACAACGGCTGGATGTCAGTTTTTAGGAAATCGCCTAGTCACATGGCAGTGCAAGAAGCAGACGTGTGTAGCTACATCAACATGCGAAGCTGAATACATTGCTGCCTCAAGTTGTTGCTCCCAAGTTCTTTGGATCCAACAACAGATGCGGGACTACGGTTTTGAATTCCTAACTACTCCTATTTACGTTGATAATTCTGCTGCTTTAGATATCACTAGAAATCCTGTGCAGCATTCAAAGACCAAACACATCGAAATCAAATATCACTTCATACGTGATTGCTTTGAGAAAAGGCTAATCGATGTTGTTAAGGTCCACACCGATGACCAACGTGCCGACTTATTTACCAAAGCTTTTGACAAATCAAGATTTGACTTTTTATTATTGGTAAACGGCATTAAGGTCAAGCAAGAGTAAAACCAACATCGGAAAATCATTTTTGTAAATACCTTTGTGTTTTTAAATTTATCTTAGTTTGTTGATTTTAGGGGGAGTAAATCCAAAAATCGGAAAATCCAAAAACATCGAAAAATTCAAAAACACAAAAACAATAGAAAAACAAAAATGAGTTTCCTGGCGAGCAAAAGAGAAAATGATAGTACATCAGTGGTCTATCCAAACCTCTTTAAACCTTAAATGCAAAACGATAAGCAGCTCTATATAAGATGTATCGGTAGGCTCACAATCATTTTAAAGTGTGCAGGGTGATATAAATCTTAATCGACTGAAGATCAGGTGGGAACCATTCATTGGCATATGGTCTTAGTACCGAAATTTCGTTTGATAGATTGCCGAGGTTCTGAGATATTCGGTCTTTATGCTGCTTATCATCTGGGTATCATGGTTGTATCTTTTACCGAAAAATAACGGGGACGCAAGTCTAGATCTTCCATGATACTATACATACGTGTACATATTACATACTGCATTCGACCTCAATAAGTGATAAACAATCACATGTCCAAATCAAATAAGTGATAAAATATCACATTTTTCCGGGTGTCAAGTTCGTCTCTCTGCTGTACGGAAGTACTGACCTGTTCACGGACTTGCACCTGTGCCCTCATGCATACGAAAATCAAGTTCCTCATCAATAAGTGATTATATCACATAGGACTTGTTTTCAAATCAAAATAAGTGAGTATCTCACAATTTATACGGTCAAACAGATGATAATCGGTATACTCACCGGTAAGATGAACTCTCGTGCATACCTTGATACGGGAATGTGTCGTGATGTGGATGAACACCGGTCGGTAAGTATAAATCATACATTAACGTATCCTCTAAACATGATTACATCTGATAAGTTGAGCTTAAGTGGACAACAATACCGATAATTGTTATAGGATGCTTATCTTAATGTTAACTAACTGAACAACAAGAGTGTTTTGGCATGACCGTACACTGATATGATTCTCTTACCCTCGAAACTCGCAAAAAGAATGTTTGTATATATTTATTTTACTGCTTAACCTTTATTAGTTCTTTTAAACAGTTTCATCGTTTGGTGCATATCAGCACGACATTAGCGGTGATGTCGTTTGATAACACTCAAAGGATTTTAAATTGTTGTCTTTTAATTTCAAAAATACCAAAAAGATTTTAGGCTTGTTTTAATATAAATTTTATAAAAGCCAAAAAGATTTTATTTCTGCTTTATTTTCGATCGAACGATGTTGGAGCTCAAGTCTTCGTTACCTGAAACCTGACTGAAAACCGAACTGACTAAATCTTCATAAACGGTCAAAATTTGCATGTTTTGAAAGTTAAAATCTAAAATTGACAAATTTTATTAAACTTTCAAACTGTCGGACGGTGTTTGATTATGACATGGTCATTCGTGTGTCATTTGTTTATACTATATTCCAAGCAATTGTTCTCATTACGCGTTTAGATTTCTTGCATGTGCAGATTCTAAAGGCTAGGAGAACATGGTCGTTGACGAGCTTTGGAATGAAGACACGAAGGCACTCAATGAATGAAGATGATCGAGTTGCCGCTGTCCATCATGATCACCTCGAAGGATCTTACTTCATAAAGTTAAAGTATTTCACGAGCATAACTCAAGGGGGAGCTTATGTTAAGGGGGAGTTTGTCAACACACTTCCTACATGATACGGGTAGTTTGTTGATACACTTTCTACTTTCAAGACGTGAAGACTTTGAAGACCCTCCGACATTGAAGACATGATAGGACATCAGAGTCTTGAAGACTTGAAGACCAAAGACCGTCGAAGTTCAAGACGAGTCTACACTTTTAGAAGAACAAGACAAAGATTAGAGATCAAAGACAAAGCTACAGCCAAGGGGGAGTTTGTTGGTGCACTTGTGTCTGTACTTTGTCTGTATTCGGTCTTATGTAACGATGTCCTGATTTGTGTTGTAAGTTGACCAAGTCAACCATCCTCCGGTTTGACTTGGACAACAGATTGTATGTTGAGAGATGTTCTGATCGAAGGATGATGTAGAGATCGAAGGATAATTTGGATCCTTCGATCTCATCGAAAGATATGCTTCGAACGATAGACCTCGAAAGACTATCCTTCGAGGTCCCTGCTTATCCTTCGAAAGCATTGTATCCGAAAGATGATCCTTCGGCCCATCTTTCGGATCCTTCGAGCAGACCTGCTGAGCTGGGTATATATACCCATGCATGTGTTGTGTGAGAGTTAGTTCTGCCATTTTACACACCAAGAGATAGAAGCTTAGAGAGCATTCTGCCCAGAACTCACACACACACTTAGAGAGTTTATAGAACACTTCTGTAAACATTGAGCTTGTAACCGAACCTTCATTTGCATTAATACGACTAGTGTTAATCGGTGAATCTTTGTGTGTTTGTTTCTCTACTTGCTACTAACTCGGTTTGCTTGCTAGCTTGGATTCCGCACTCGCTAGTAGGTTTGTATAACAAGGTTTAGGTTCGTACTCCTCCGCGAAAAGGGACCTACATTCTAGCTTAGATCTATAAACAAATGAAGAAGAATTTGTCACATATTTTTTGTTCCTTATTTGTCGTGTAGTTCTAAGGGTTTTTTTGTTATCTGCTTGTTTTGTTAGTTTTAAATGTTAGGTTTGGTGTTATTCATTCATCTCACATCACAAATGGATTTGTCTAATCATTCTGGTGGAGACTATAGCATGTTGATCGTTCATAGCGTTTCAAGGATCTCAAATGAGACAGGTAAAATCTGAAGTCATTCAAACTACTTTAGAAAGTCGTTATTGCAAAATAATAAAAATAAAAAAATCGGGATAGTCAAGGCCTATCATAAAATTAAAAAAAAAAACCACACTTGTTTAAGTCACAAAATTAACGACCTCACTATGTTCATTCGCAAAATTAACAACCGTAGCTGTTTCCATTACTTCTTTTTTAAAGCATCTAAACTGGTGATATAATGTTACAAGTCTAAAATAGATTAATATATGTGTAGAAAGGTGTGGTTGTTCTTCAACGATTTAAGGGATATTAGTGGGTAAAGTCAAGGAAATTTCAATAAATTTCGTATCTAATATTGTGGTTATTATGGTATAAGCGGCGTTGGCTAATTTAACGGGTCATGGTGACAGCAACACTAACAATGTTATGGTCGGACAAGAAGATGGAGTTATTGATGTACTCATTCTACTTATTGGTTCTCAACATGATGCTGTCAGGTCATTTTTCTATTATATGGTTAACAAAACATATGTTTATTTATAATGTCTGGTTGCTTAAACTTGATTAATTTGTTTTGTACCAGGCAAGAAGCAGCTACTGCATTTTGGCATTTATCGAATGATGCCAGAAACCGAGAATGGATTGCGTTACATGGCGGTGTTGAAGCCTTGGTATGACTTCTTTTTATCTTTTGACTTAAAATTCTAGTACCTTGGTTTATCACACACTGCAGATGTATATGAACATCATATGCAAAATCCTACACTTTATTCATTTAGTCTTTTCGATGAATATGACATCTAAGAGTTAGCTTATTATTACGTTACAACATGACTTTGATCCATAAATAGTAAATGTTAAACTAGCAAAACAAAATAATTTCTTTTTAATATTCTCGGACGTAGTCTGATAGTTAATATCTTTTGCATTAAGCGGTTAATATTATTGTTGTTGTTATTATTATTGTCATTTTATCGTCTCATTTCAGGTGGCTCTTGCACAATTGTGTGTATACGCCTCTCCGCGTTTTCAGGAGAGAGCAGTTGGTGCTCTATGGGGACTTTCGGTTTCAGAAGCCAATAGGTACACGCCAATATCATACTTAATTTCTTTAGCTTAACATGATATTCACATAGTTGGAGCTAACTGGTTCACTAATTTCTTTAGATGCATATAGAGGATCTCAAAGTCAGTTCTGCACTTTTGCTATTTTCTTAGAGCGATAATAAACATGCTCTTTTCATAGTAGAAGCTCATTGGTCCATTAATTCCTACACACTGTATCTTTTCATAGTTGAAGCTCATTGGTCCCTTAAAAGCTCCGCCCCCGGTTGTCTTGAAGTTTTTGTTAAGGTATTGAAAAATCTTTGTTTCGAAACTTTTGCTAAACATATTGTGAATAAATATATTGTTAACAGGGTATTACAAATACCATATCTTTTTTTACTTGTTGTATATATAGCACAAGTAACATGTCACATTTGAACTCAACTAAGGATAATTATGTGGAATTGGCAGGTTGGGTTACGATTCTTAAAATATATCTGCTTTGTTTCTCGGGTTTTGGGAAACATCTTATATTTTGCGACGACGATCAATAAAAGCCAGGGCCAGTCACTATCTAAGGTTGGTTTGTACTTGAGACAACTAGTTTTCACACATAGTCAATTGTACGTAGCATTATCGAGGGTTACAAGACGAGATGGAATCAAGCTACTAATACTTGACAACCAAGGCAGACCTACAAATAAAACAATGAATGTTGTATATAAAGAGATCTTCAATGACTTGTGAAATTTTTATGTTTATCATGTATTTTCACTATTTCATGTACTTTTTATGATTTATCTTAATATTGGAGCGTACCTGTAATAAAGTATTTACGTATTTAAGTATAATTTTTTTGTTGTTTAGCCACCCGTGTAATACACACGGGTACTTAGACTAGTAGATTAATATATGTGTAGAAAGGTGTGGTTGTACAAATATATTCCTAGTCATATTAACCGAAATTTAATAAAAGCTCAGTAGAGTTAGGTGGGATTTATTTGGAGTTTCTACCATATTAATTGTAATACCTTTTGTTTTCATTTGTCTCGATTTAAAATTATGTTATTAAGCTATGCCTTGTGATGTTAAAGTTGTTTTTTTTTTGTTTTTGGTTACTCATTTGAGATCTCCATTTCGAAATTTCATGTAGAATAACATATATCTATATATGTGATGTCTTAATTTATCTGCAAAAAATTTCATGAATTTATATATGTAGAATAACACATATCTATATATGCGATGTCTTAATTTATCTGCATATAACAATTGGAATATGATTTTTCTTGTGAATAACAATTGAAACTTTTAATTATATTGAATTCACAATGATTTGGCTATCTGGTCAAACTGGTACATCCACCATTAAAAAAAAATATTACACATGAGACGAACACACATAACCCTGATTTCAAATGTTGACATTGCAACAGTTTGTTTGACCATGGCCTTTGAGTTTACAAAAATGGAACAATCAAACTCGGCCAGGACCTCAACTAAATTGGTTCACTGTGGAGATAATTAGTGTAAGATTTGAGTTGCCATCACTTATTTTTTAGTCGTATTTTCTTATGGATCAATGATAATTGTTATATCAGGTGGAGCAACGATACAAAACCAAGCCAATGATGGACCATTACCATATGGGTTTAACAAGCAACCACCTCTTGATATAAGTAGTTGGAAGCAGGTCCGTGTGAGCTACATTAGTTCATAGGACATCCACCACCTGGTCCAGCTAAAGTTGAGGTTTCAGATGATAATAGTGATGGTATATATATATATATATATATATATATATATATATATATATATATATATATATATATATATATATATATATCGGGTTAGGTTAACGTACAATGGCCCTTGTCGTACAATATATACGCGATAATCTCAGCCGTCCGATCCGGTGCGAATTCATTTTTGAACATACGATTTGTGCTGAAAAACAAACATGCGAAATTGCTTTATATACCAACATGCGACTTCATCATATTTACCAACATGCGAAATTGCTATAAAAAAACCAACATGTGATTTCATCAAAAATACCAACATGCGATTTCGAGCATGCTTTTTTATAATGTGCGATTTCACGATATGGTACGTATTGTACGTTAAGAGATATTGTATTTTATACTTTCACTATGTGTGTGTGTGTGTATATATATATCTATACTACTTTATAAAGCATATAGGAAGGATAGAAATGGTCATTTGCCACTTTACAAGTCTTTTAAGCCCATTGTACAAACCTGTTAAGCACAAAGTGTTGAAAACTTGTTTTCAACACCTGATGATACCCACACGGATCTTACCGGATCAACTTGACCCGTTTTTAATTTGATGGATCCAATATATTCTTTCTATCACTCTCTAAACCACAATTGTTTCATCCGCCGCTCCACATTTCACTACAAACCCTAGATCCTCCACCGCACCTCCACCTTTCATCCATGGAACCGGTCGTCGCCATCACCGTCTTCTCCCCTTTCATCCATGGAACCGGTACCGTTTTTTACCCTATCTTGTACGTTTTTTTTTTAAATCTTTGTCAGATCTGTGATTATACTTTTAGATATGTGTTGGTTTTGTGATTTTTTTAATGTTCTGTGAATGGATCAACATAGAGAGTATATATTTTTGTATTGATTAGGGTTTTTGTTTTCTGGAAATTTGAATATAGTTGAAGACGAAGACCGATGAACAGGTGAAAGAGAGAACAGTGCGGCTTGGTTCAAGAACCTTCAAATTCAGCCTTAGTGGTACCGTTTTTTACCCTATCTATAGTTTTGCTTGTTAAATTTTATATCATTTAAGTTTTTTTATAAACATCTTTGTCAGATCTGTTATAATACATTCAGATCTGTGCTGGTTTTGTGTTTTTTTTTAATGTTTTGTGAATGGATCTACGGAGAGAGTATATATTTTTGTATTGATTACGGTTTTTGTTTTCTAGAAATGTGAATACAGTTGAAGATGATCTAGGGTTTGAATATCATTCATCATTGTTTTAACGTCCACCCATGTTCCCCCTTATATGAATATAATTCAGGCCCAGACTGAGCATGAATTTATTTTTAACCTTATCTTTATGTTTATATTTCTCAGGTTTGTTTAATTGATGTGGGTGGACGTTACAGTAAGCTTATAGGCATGATTACTAAGAAAGATGCTGCTACAGTTGGTGTCATCCTGGGAATCGAATGTATTCACAATAAGTTTCCAGAAGACTTCATTAAGGGTCTGATTCTATCTGTTTGTTCTTTGCTTCCACTTGAGCCTCTTTTAGACGGGTGTGAAAAGAGGTTTGTTTAACCTTTTCCTTAATACGTTTCAAATCCTTATAGTATAACTTGCCTGTCTTCAGCAACTAAATGTCATTGGCTTTCGATTTGAATGTGTGTATCATACCAATAATGATAACACCTTAAAGGATTAAATTATGCCCCCTTATCTTCATAGGTAAATTTTGAGTTTATTCAGTTGTTATGCTTACTGTCGTGATTGAAGATTTTAATCTAAATAGGTGACAAATCATTTGATATGATTCAGAAATGTTTTTGTAAGGTTGATTGTTCATTGACCTGTATTGTTAACTGACTGGTTTGATATTGGCAGTGCATATCTGATGTTGTTATTATGTATTGACCCCAAGCCGATCCCAGTCAGTTTTGGTAGTAATGCCTTGCGCCTTACGCTTTTTAAAACCAAGTGTTTGACTATCAATTATCAAAAAACTAATAATATTTCATTCTAAATGCCAGGATTGTAGTTTATCAGCAACTTCTTCTGTTGTATCTTCTCTACCCGAGTCTGTCAGAAGCTAAATGGGAATGGGGATAGTTGAAACAAAAAGTAGGTAAGCAAACCAGATTATGTTTGTAAATTAAATAAGTATAGTTATAAAATATAAGTTTATTTGAACAAAAACAACCATTAACATGCTCAAACTTCACATAAATGCAGGGTATATCCCAAACGGGTCAAAAATATGAAACTACGAGGCAGAGCGGCTGGGATTATAGTCACCTGGATCGAGGTACACTCCAGTATACAGTATACAGAACGAAAACAGGTACGTGGTTTGTCCATTTTTAATATTCGGTACGAGGGGGTCACCAAATGGTCCAAAAGTGTAGTGTTAATGCATAAATTCCCCCAAACACCCCCTATTTGTTACAAGGTTTAAGATGTTGGTTGTTTATTGTTGTCAAATGTTTCTAGATTTGCTGCTGCATTGAGAGATCTGAAAGTCAGGGTAATGAATGTGGTGCCACTTGATTCCCCAGATACACTTCCAATTATATACGAACGTGGACTATTTGGGATATATCATGACTGGTGTGAATCATTCAACACTTACCCAAGAACGTACGATCTTCTACATGCTGATCATCTTCTCTCGGGTCTTAAGAAAAGGTACATCATCTATTCTTATGCTATAACATAAAGGTGCCATTTTTTAAACCCATTTACTAGAAAACAGGCTAGATTTTATTGGGCCCTTCACCTCTTCTACAAGGTTTGACCCGTTTCAAAGAGTTTCGTATTTGGCCCATTTCTCGATGGGCGTTCATATTACAAACTTTAAGTAAAATCTATTTTGTTTTACGTAACAGTTTTGATATTTGTTTTCTGTAGTACTTTGCAAGGTGGGTTTGAGTTACCGACACGTCTTTCGGTGGCTGCAGCAGATTGTATTATAGCTCTTAGTGTTGCATTGGCGAAAAAGGGAATGGTTTCTAATCCTTCATGATGTGATGTATCTCAATGATCTTGGTTTACAACTTTATAGTATGATATTGGTTTAAAAAAGCGCGCCCTAGGCGTTTGCAACAAGGCTCAAGCCCTTGCGCTTTTGGTAGCAAGTTGTTGTACAACATGCTTTTCAGGTTGTACATGTATGTAATTTCCATATTAAAACATATATAAAGTTTACTTTTTTCTTAATATTGGATAACTGATGCTAGAATCGTGTAGAAAATATACAAAAAATTGTATAATTATTTGCACCTCGGGTATGAAAATCAGTGTGCTTTTTTGTCTGGCGCCTAAGTTTTAGACCTTATCGCTTTTTACGTGCTTCTTGCTTTTTAAAACCAAGCAGTCGGGTTATGATATCTTTTAAGATTATAAAAAATACTACTATATACGGTTTTGTTGTGGGTAATTGGGCGGGTATCACCTAATACTAATACCATACCCGTCCCAAACCCATTAAAAATTTTTAGAACTAATACCATACTCGAATAGCCATCCGGAATGTTTCGGGATTTTGTGTTGATTGTGGATTTTTTTGCCATCTCTAATTATAAACAACCCCTTAGCTGTGATTTATGGTATATCCTACACACACATAATGTCGATACTGTTAGTCAAATACGATGCCCAACTTTTTCCCGAACTGGAGTTCTAATCATCTTCAACTTTGACAGGTATTAAGGAATCAGACACTGGTCTAGATGCACCTAGCCAATGGGATCTTGTTTCCAATAAACAAATGATGCAAGAGGAGCAACCTCTTCAGGTTCATAACTTCATATTACCTTGTAACAAAAAAAAAAAACATTTTTTTTCTTTCCGATCTACAAATGTTGTGTTGTTTATGCACGCAGGTGGCTTGATGCACAAAGATATCAATGTCAAACAAATTGCAAAGGTATCTGAAACTTTGGTTAAGTTTATATTCATACTTGTTTATATCTGGACCAATTCATCTGATATTTGATTTTTATAAATTTACAGTTTGTTGTTGGGTTGGGTGACAAAGTTTCACCAACTGATATCGAAGAAGGCATGCGTGTTAGGTAGGTTGCAGTGTCCGTTATTCGTTTTTAACTTCAACGATTTTTCAAAGTAATCATTATTCATTTTGAGAGATTAATGCAGAGAGATATTAAGGTTTGAAGCATTTATATCAAATCTTTTTAAACCTTATTAAGAATGTTAAGTTTTCATTAGGTGTACCAATATTGCATGATTTTAATATTTCTAAGTGCATCATAATAGGTGACATAAAGTCCCATGACATAATTTTATCATGATCTGCTGAAGGTTTTGTCAGGTCGTGGGAGCATGTTCAGGTATGATCTAAGAAATATTTTATAAAAAGGATCAATTTGGTTTTCATATGGATTGTCACACTTTACACATTTAATAATTTTTTTTTGTTATTTAACCAGTTTACATTCTGTATTGAAAGTGAATACAAAAATCATCGGCTTGTTTTAATATGAATCGGCGGTGGTGTTAGTTCGAGAGTCAAATGATGATGATCGGTGGCTGTTTTGGAAGTTGCACAAAAAGTTTCCGGTCGCAATCAAATTGGTCAATTATGTCAACAGTGTCGGGTCCGCATTTGAGTCTGGTCATCTGCGTCGACACGAGTCGGTTACAAGAGCATGGGTTTGGTGATGGTTTTTTATGATTTTAGATAATATTTTGTTGCATATTTTTTGTTTTTGTTGGCTGTTGAAAGGTTATTTTGTAGGATGTTTGGTTTAATATGTACTTTGTGTTTTTGAAGTATTGAATCACATCTGTGGTGATTATGATTTTAGATGAAATGTTTTGCAAATCTTGTTTGTGGAATATGTTTGCCTAATAGAGATGTTAATGCTGAATTTAAGAGCAAATTGGCGAATAAGATTTTTGAAAGAAAAATAACAAAACTTGATATTATTCACTACAAAGACCAACACCCTTGCTAAAGTAAGTGGGCTAAGCTTCATGTGGTTGATCTTGCTGGTTCAGAACGGGTAAAAAAAACAGGAGCTGATGGGATGCGCTTACGGGAAGCAGGGTCGACTCAACCATTTTGGTGGCCTAAAGCAAATTTAAAACTCGAGTTTTTCAAAAAAAAAAAAAAAAAAAAAAAAAAAAGAAAAGAAACCACTATTTGAGAAAAAACCCTCTTTTACCCGGGCTTGGGACCGGCAAAATAATCTAAAAGGTTTATTGTTGGCGAAGTTAACTTATTATTTTTTGTATTTTTATATATTTTTTGTATTTTTATATATTTTTTGTATTTTTATATATTTTTTGTATGTGTAAAGATAAGTTTAGCCCATCCAAATATCATATATATTTTTTAAGTTGGAGGCCCTATTGATTTGGAGGCCTAATGCCCAAGCCTCAAAATACTTGGGCTTGGGCCGGCCCTAACAGGAAGGTAGGTTTGTATTATCACATAGTTCATCATGGCATAATATCATACCATATGCATTAAAGTGTTTAGTTAGTATATTGAATTTGTCCCAGTTGCTCTATCATGGTTATGTTTTTGTTGGCTTGGTGCAGTTCGGTTTGTTTACATCTTTTTTAAACTCTTAAAATCCCCATGACCGGTTTAAAAGTACCTTAACCGAAAATTTGGATTATAGTTATAACCCAACTGAACAGAACCTTCTCATGCACACCCTTAGAATTACTAACAAGTGTTGTGTTTTTTGTTGCATCGCGAATTTGGTTTTGGTTATAGCTCAAAAACCGAACTGCCCCGTACATAGCCCAAAACTCTCCAACCTAAGTGATATGTTTCCCGCCGCATCGCGCGGGTAAACGACTAGTATATATATATATATATGTATATATATATATATATATATATATATTATCACCTATAGCCTTTAGTCATGTACATTTGTTTTGTATAATAAAATAAAATAGAAATTGATTCACATTTTATGTTTGTTTTAATATTTTGGTAAGTGTTTAGCCTATTATGTGTACTTATCTTATGTTAGGAAAACAACCCAAAGGACTCTAGTTATTGTTGTAGAGTCAGGTAGACGCACACTTGATATTGTTTCCTAATTACTAATTGCATACATTAAGGTCACCAATAGCAAGAAAATCAAATGAGGTTTCATAATACTCTAAGAGGCTCTTTGTAGAATTTAATTTGTAAAACTTCATGCTCTCTTTTCTTAATATTGCTATGTTCCCTAAATCCTTAAAAACATGATAGTTCAATAAGAATTCTGTAAGAGGCTTCTTTCTAGTATTGAATCAATGGATGTTTATTTCTCCCTTTAACCCCTGTATGTTTTCCTATAAACTTTTGTGGTAGGATAATCAGATTATTAACGCTCCAAACAGTTTGTTTTCTCATATGTAGTTGTGTTCCTTTTTCATTTCCTTCCAATATTAGCCCACAACCGTGGTGGGTTAGGTCAATTAAAGGGCTGATTGGTGATGGAAGAGATTGATGACCATAGTTTTTGAGTGTTAGTAAGGCGGTGGTAGTTAATGGTGAAACCTAGGGGTGTCAATCGTGTCGGGTTGATGGGTTGGTGGGTTGAAATGTTCAACCCAAACCCGACTCATATTATTCGGGTCAATGATGTTAACCTAACCCGACCCATATAAATTCGGGTCAACCCGAACCGACCCCTTTAACCCATATTTCTAAATGAGTCATATAAGTTGACAATTAACAATTGAGTTGTTTGGTTTTAGGCAGCTTATCGACAATATGCTTGATGATGAGTAGGAGTGTAACAAATAAATAATACAGTGTGTCAAAATAAACATGATTATAACTAACCATGTAAAATAGAAACGGAAAAAACAAAAACAAAAATATAAAAGATTTTTTTCTAGTGGGTCAACCCGTTTTTATCTTGGGCCTATTAACATAAAATCAATTCTATTTGGGCTTATTTATTAATAAATTGGGTTTAATGGATTAATATTAAATTGGGCCTGGATTAGATGGTATTGGTTTAAAGAAAAAAATATATAAATCGATAAAGATATGGGATTTTGGTCCACATACAAGAAAGTACCTACACCTCAACACAAATCAAATTCGTTCTTGAATACTTAATATTATCCGATTGAATCCTTGATTAGTACGATGAAAAGGTTTAATCTGAAAGTGATAACATGATTCTAAGTACATCCAAGTTTTGATTTCAATTTCTTTGTGGTTGCACAAACAGAGAAGAATAACAGTTCCAACAAATCAAGTAAGTTTTTTCCAACATTATCAAGCATTAGAAATCAATATGCTTCACAAAGATGATGTCATTGCTATTAGTCTTTATTACGACCATGCAATGGTTTCATGTCGAAGTTAACAAACAAACTAACAACCGAAAGTATAAACCAGAAGATTTTGAAAGTGGATGAAATAAAACAAACAAGATTAACACAAACAGGTCGATGATGATCATTCAGATCTTCAAGTTTGTTCGACACAATACATATATACATATACCAAGCGGCGTGATGTTTGGAACTCCAACCGCTTCGTCAATAGACACCATCTTTAACCTATGACCCGGTACTTCATAATGCATGGGCTTTAGCAGATCTGGCCTATGTTAATTACAACTCATAGTAACTGTAACAGTAACGGTAACGGTAACGGTAACGATAACGGTAACAGTAATAGTAATAGTATGGGCTTTAGCAGATCTGGCCTATGTTAATTACAACTCATATGGGCTTTAGCAGATCTGGCCTATGTTAATTACAACTCATGTAATAGTAATAGTAATAGTATGGGCTTTAGCAGATCTGGCCTCTGTTAATTACAACTCATAATAATAGTAGTAGTAGTAGTGGTGGTGGTGGTGGTGGTGGTGGTGGTGGTGGTGGTGGTGGTGGTAGTGGTAATAATAATAATAATAAGTACAACAACAACAACAACAACAACAACAACAATAATAATAATCAGTAAATCCTACCAATAACAAAGCTAAAGTAGGGTCTGAGGAGGGTAAGATGTAGACAACCTTACCTCTACTCCGGAGGAATAGAGGGGCTGCTTCCAATGAGACTCCCGGCTCGATAGTAGTTTTGCATCAAGCCTTGGACATAAGACACATAACACTCAACAATGATGATGATGAACTATTAATGCTAGAAGCAGAACTTGGATTGAACGATTAGTATGCATCCAACACACCCCTTAATCTTCAATCCATGCGGCTGCAGCTCCTCGTCTTCTTGAACTTCAGAAAAGAACCTCAAATGAACTACATTTATCTGTTGATGCATTTTTGTGTGTCTGTTACTAGTCTTGTAATTATGTGTATTTTGTACGGTCTTTATCAGTCATCGAGTCTGTATTCGCAGTCGGCCAAGTCGGATATCCTCCTATCCGCTTGTGTCTGACTTGTTTGTCTCTCTTTATTTGTATTGGTCGTAAAACAATGCATGTCGCATACTAAGGGTAATTCTTTCATTTATGTTAGTGTTGTCTGTGCCATCTGTTTGCTGTCTGTTTGCAGCAAACAGATCAACATTTCCAGGCCTTGGCGAAACAGGTCTGTTTCGTCAAATGAATGTCGACGAAACAGAGTTGTTGACTTTGGTTGTGTTTCGTCAAAGTAGTCAACGAATCAAATGTGATTCGTTGACTGTTGGGCTTTTTACTGGGCTTACTTCTGTTTCGTCAGCCCAAGTTATGTTTCGTCAAGGTGATAAGCCCATCTACTATATAAGGCACAGATATGTTCACAGTTTAGTTTAGAGATGAGAGAATACCCTTCAAGCTTGTAAGAACTGTGTTTGTATCAGTTGTTATATCTCATCCAGTTAATCAAAAGAGTGTGTTTCTTTGGTTAACCATTGTGTTCATATTGTTCTATGTTTGATTGGCTAAGTTAAGTGGATTCCGCACACTAACAATGTTTGATTTTAAACAAGGATTAGAGCCAAAGCTCTGATACCAATTGTAGGTCCCGTTTTTCCAGTGGATCGATAACGTAAACCTATCATTGTTTATCAAGAACACGGTAACGGGTGCGGAATCCCCGTGACGGTGCAAACCAAACAAAGTGTAAGATAATAACACACGTAACCAAAAGATTCAATATCTATTGATTAGGGATGAGTACAACCCGAAACATATACAAACAATGTTTACAGAGTTTCACTAAGTCTCACAGGTCTCTCATCTGCTCATCCAAGTTTCACACAGAAACTAAGAGACCTATTTATACTAAAACAAAGACACAGACTTGACGAAACACAAATAACTCTCGGCGAAACACACAAAGTCGACGAAACACATTCTGTTTCGTCGACATACAAATGAAATATGGGTGTTTCGTCGATGTGGCCCAAACTGAAAGCCCAAGTGAGTTTTTGCGTGAAATGTCAGGCCCAAATACGTACACACGTGAATTCTTAGAATTCATTATGCAAATATTAGTCAACATTGTGACATCATCATGACATCATCATGATGATGTCATGATGATGTGTAAACGGGATTGGTTCGCGGCTCTCCGTGCTTCGCGTGTCGAACTCTGGAGCGCACGACGGAGGAATGTCGTGACGTCGGGCTTGAGCCGGACCTAACCGTGTCGAAACCAAGTCGTACCGAGCCGAGCCGAACCGAGCCGAGTCGCGTCCACACAAAGTGTATCAACAAACTCCCCCTTGGACGCTACTCGTGATGGTTCGTCTTTTGTGATGGTTCGTCTTCTGTGTCTTTCATGTCGGAGGATCTTCAAAGTCTTCACGGGTCGTAAGCAGGAAGTGTATCAACAAACTCCCCATTTCATTTAGGAAGTGTGCTAACAAACTCCCCCTTAGAATGAACTCTCCATTGAGTTATGCTCGTGAATCTTTTGATCTTCAATTCTTTAGATCCTTGTGGTGTTGATGAAGGGTCAGCGGCAACTCTATCATCTTTATCCTTTGAGTACCTTCACGTCATGTCTTCGTTCCAAAGCTTGTCATCAAACATGTTCTCCTTGCCTTTAGCATCTGCACATGCAAGAAAGCTAAACGCATAATGAGAACAACTGCTTGGAATATAGTTTCCATAAACAAACGACACATGTGACCATTATAATCAACTACCGACCGACAACAGTTTGAAAGTTAAAAAAATTGTTCAATTTTAATCCATTAACTTTCAAAACTCGTTAACTTCGACTGTTTATGAAGGTGCAATTGTTTTCCGGCTTATGATCAGGATTTTGGGTAGGATAGATTCGAGTTCCAACATCGTACGATCGAAAATAAAATAGAAATAAAATCTTTTTGGCTTTTAGAAAGTTTATATTAAAACACACCTAAAATCTTTTTGGTATTTTTGAATATCTCAAATGTAAAGACTGAAAGCAGTAAATAAATATATACAGACATTCTTTTTGCGAGTTTCGAGGGTAAGAGAATCATATCAGTGTACGGTCACGCCAAAACGCTCTTGTTGTTCAGTTAGTTAACATTTAGATAAGCATCCTATAACAATTATCGGTATTGTTGTCCACATAAGCTCAACTTATCAGATGTAATCGTGGTGAGGGGATACGTTAAGGTATGATTTATACTTACCGACCGGTGTTCATCCACATCACCCACATCACGACACATTCCCGTATCAAGGTATGCACGAGGGTTCATCTTACCGGTGAGTATACCGATTATCATCTGTTTGACCGTATATGATGTGAGATTCTCACTTATTTTGATTTGAAAACAAGCCGTATGTGATAGAATCACTTATTGATGAGGAACTTGATTTTCATATGCATGAGGGCAAAGGAGCAAGTCCGTGAACAGGTCAGTACTTTCGTACAGCAGAGAGACGAACTTGACTCCCGGATAAATGTGATATTTTATCACTTATTTGATTGGACATGTGATTGTTTATCACTTATTGAGGTCGAATGCAATATGTACACGTATGTATAGTGTCATGGAAGATCTAGACTTGCGTCCCCGTTATTTTTCGGTAAAAGATACAACCATGATACCCAGATGATAAGCAGCATAAAGACCGAATATCTCAGAACCTCGGCAATCTCTCAAACGAAATTTCGGTACTAAGACCATATGCCAATGAATGGTTCCCACCTGGTGTTCAGTCGGTTTAAGATTTATATCACCCTGCACACTTTAAAATGATTGTGAGCCTACCGATACATCTTATATAGAGCTGCTTATCGCTTTTCATTTTGCATTCAGTTCGAAGAGGTTTAGACAGACCACTGATGTACTATCATATTCTCTTTTTCTCGCCAGGAAACTCATTTTTGTTTTTTCTAATGTTTTTGTTTTTTTGAAATTTTTTTGATATTTTTGGATTTTTAAAATTTGGATTTACTCCCCCTAAAATCAACAAACTAAGATAAATTTAAAAGACACAAAGATATTTACAAAAACGATTTCCCGATGTCGGTTAACTCATGTTTTACCTCAATGTCGTTTACCAAAAATAAGTTAATCAGAAAAGATTTATCGAATTTTGGAAAAATCAGTTGGCACGTCGGTAAGCGGTGCAGACCATGACAAAGTTGACGAGTTTCATAGTGAAACAATCACGTGTGAAGTGATATTCGAGGTCAACATGTCTGGCCAAAGAGTGTTGTACGAGATAATAATTCAAAAAGCAGCTTAAATATCGACAAGCATAAGAGAGATTAGAAATTCAAAACCGTATCCTGCAACTGTTTCATGCATAGCAAGGAATCTGAGTGCTCTCCCAAACTGGATATCCACCCAGTGTGTATTTCAAAGTCGATTTTTGTAGCTATTGAGAAATCTCTTGGCAGCAACAAGATCATAAACCTTTGGGTCCGGCTGGTCTTCTACATTGCACCAGCGAAGGTCTTTGTCTTTCTCTTTGAGAAGTAGTGTGCGGTTGTTCAATCCATGCCAAGGCATCCGCACACCCGGTTGGTTTGTTCAACAAACACATTTTCTTCAATCACACCACGAAGAAATGTACACTGCACGTTCATTTTGTTGATTGTGAACTTCAGACGTGCTGCAGGTGCGTACATTTTGATTGAATCTATCCCGGGGACCCGATCAAAGCCATTAACAATCAAACTTTGGAATGATTTTCATTTTGTCGAAGCTTTTCAATCTCTTCAACAGACAATTCTGTCTTCTTTTCTTTTTATCTCCATCAAAGGCAACAATTTCTTCTGTCGCATATCTTGTGCAAGGACGCTCCACTATCAACAATCCTATGACTATCGATAGTTCCTCCTGGAACTTCCTGCACACTCACTTAGAGATTAGTTGGAGAGGGGGACCCAAGCCTTCATAGACTTGGATTGCCCCTGAGAATCAAGAAATATAATTTCAATTTCTTGATGATTTTCAAACTTCACGCCTCCCCCTGAACCTTCACCTGTTTTAGGTTTCCAAGCTTGTTTTTGCTTACCGGATTGTGTATTATTTACAGATTTAGAAATCTCCGGTTTGAACGGTTGTGACAAAATTGGTTTCCTTTTAACAGTTTCTGGTTTTAAAGCCTTTTCGATCACCTTTACATTTTTACGTCGTTGTTTTGTTTCCTGTTCTTTAACTGTGCGTTTGTCAGTTTTTGGTGACACAGGACGACGTTGTTGATGAGCTTGTTCAGAAGGGGATCTTTCAACAAAATTTGGTTCGGGTGAGTTTGTGTAGTCTTTAATGATGTGCCCAAACTTCCCACATTTGAAACAAGTTCTCCTTTCAACAAACTTAGGAGAATTTGATCGACGACCTGACGTAGAAGTTGCAGACCCAGAGGTACTAGCTTCACACCCGTTTTTGTGTTGGGTGTAATTGTTATCACTGTTACATTTCAAAATGTTGACTTTTTGTACAAAATCGGTATTTGATTTATTTTCAAAAGTCTCCACTTTATCAGTACCTTTGGAGGCCACAAACTTAACGTCTTTTGTTTTCTTCTTGTAACGAGCTCCTTTTGATTCAACCTTAGCCTTTGGCTTTGGATCTCGTTGTTGTTGTTTACCCTTAAAAGCAATTGGTTGTTGCTTTGTCAGTGATTTCTGTTTTCCAAATTGTTTTCTGATTTCAGCTTTTGGAATTGGGTCACATTGAGTTACAATGACTCCTGGAATTGTCTTTCCCAAAAACTTGTTTGTAGTATCTTCAAACACTTTGTCAATCAAAGATTGATTGACATTTTTGATTGGAAAATCTTTGTCTGAATAAATTTTACTATCACCGACTAAAGTATACAACAAGTTATTGCTCTTAACAGCAAACACACATTCCTTGTCATTCTTGACATTTTTGACAGGATCTATCACTTGCTTGGCAACAGGTTGCACGGCAGGAGTAGGAGGATCACAAAGAATATGATTCTCTATTGGAATTTCTACTCCTTTCGTCTCATCAAGTGATTCATCCTGGTCACTTACATCTGATTCATCATCTGATGAATCATAGTCCTCAATGGTTGGAGGACTTTGATTTGAAGCACATGATGACTTTTCTTTGTTATCAGATGAGCCCTCCGATGAATTGTCCGTTTTGAAACCTAAACCAGTTGTAACATCCTCATAATCGAGAGGTACAGATGGTTCAAAACGAGGCATATCCTCTTCATCGGGCATCTTGGTATAGTTGTGTCTCAAAGGGGGTGGACACGCCTTATACCCTACTCCTTTCACATTGCCTTTCAGTTTTTGAACGTCTATGATGTGATCGAGCACAAATCGGGAGTTAGAATAACTCTCCAACTTTTGCTTGATAGCATCATGCTCGCATTTGGCAATGGCTAACTCCTTTTTGGTTTCCTCAATGATGTTAATGTAATCATTAATACTAACTTGTTTATGATAAACAACTTTGTTCACTTCGGAAACACTTTTCTTTAAGGTTTCAATTACAGATTTAAATTCCTTTTCGTTTCTAACTAAAGCCATATTTGCCTCTTTGCACTTTGACAGTTCAATAACCAAACTCTGATTGTGACTATGAACCATTTCAGATTCACGTTTCAATTCATCACATTTATGTTTCATGTCAGCACAATCACTACATATGCTAGGAGTTTCAGATTTTACCTGACTTGTAGAAGTTGAGACATTAGCCATAAAGGCAGTCTGAGAAGAGAAAGATCCATCTTCAGTGAGAATCTTCTCCATTTCTTCTGATGTAGCATCAGCTTTCTTGATCAAGTCAGATTTCTTGTTAGCATCATTCGGCAAATGATCAGCTTCATAATCAGTTCTTTCATTCAAATTCGATTCGTCATCTGAACTGCCACTGTATCCCGAACTATCATCTTTTCCTGAAGATTCACCATCATTGACATTCTTGACAATTTCAGCATAAAACACAGTTCCTGTTTGATCATCGTTTCCCAACTGTATGGGCGGACCACAATCGACACTTGGATCAAATTGAGGTTGTGTTGTGGAAACTTGGGCTTGTGGTGTGGGTATTGATTGTGAAAGATAGGCACTTTGATCGAACTGTGGTTGAGTAGTGGTAACTTGAGGTGGAGGTATGAATTGTGAAAGATAAGAACTTTGATCCCACTGTGGTTGGGCTTGATTGAACTGTGGAAACGGAGAAGAGCTTGTATTGGATACAAACGCCGTTTGAAGCTTCGGTTGCTGAAAAGAACTAGAACTAGCTGAAGGACCAAAACCCGGCAAATACATTTCTGTGTTTTCAGTAGCTGCAATCCTTTTAGCTTTCCGAATTTCCTCTTCGTTCTTGTGCTCCAACTTCTGAATGAATTCATAGATATTAACATTGACAGCATCTAGAACGCCCGTATGCTTTAAAAACTCAATGAATGGGCTCCACTTTGGAGGTAGAGCATCAGCAAACCGTGCTACCATTTCCTGTTGAGATGTAAGAACACCAAAATAACACATTTCACACATCAAATGATAATAACGAGTAGTTATATCATTTAGGGTTTCATTCTCTAAGAAATGAAATGATTCGAATTTCTTCTTCAACAGATCCTGGCGTGCCTTTCTAGTAGCTGCATATCCTTCTCCTCTCGCTACCAAAAGATTCTGTATGTTTTGATTTTGATTCGACACCAAAGCCCATTGACTTGCACTTATGGATGGTTGAGGAATCATATTTCTTGCCCACGCGGCTGCAGAAGTTTGATCTTGAGCTGGCTGTGGGTCCATACTCCAAGCCCACGGACTTGTGCAACTTGTGCAACTCATGATTGGTGTATAGAAGTGAAGTTTTTTTTTTGATGAAACCCTGATATTTAGAAGCGCGATTCAAAACAACTCCGCGAATACCCGACCTCTAATAATCTCTATACGACCCAACTTGCCATTGACCTAAAATTCACTTTCTTAATGCCTTCCACAAATAGGCATTTGTCTTCTGATGTGAAGGCATAGGATATAAGAAATGTCCGCCCCCTTTGAGGCATAACTATACCAAGATGCCTGATGAGGAAGATATGCCACGGTATGAACCCAATGTGCCTCTGAATTTTGAGGAATTTTCTACTGGCCTAGGGTTCAAATCGGACACTTCTTCAAACACTTCCTCCAAGCAACAAGAAACCTCAACATCCATGATACAAAGTCCTCCAATTATTGAGGACTATGAGTCATCGGATGATGAATCAGAATTGGATGTAAATGATCAGGATAAATCACTTGACAAGATGAAAGGAGTAGTAATTCCACTTGAGAATCACATCCTTTGTGATCCTGAGACTCCTGCTGTTCCATCAGTCGTCAAACAAGTGATAGATCCTGTCAAGGTTGTCAAGACGTCCGTGTCTGCTGTTAAAAGCAGTACTGTGTTGTATACGCTGTGTGACACCTGTGTCACTTCAACCATTAAACAAATGCCAAACCAATGAAATATTTTATTTCATACTTGGGATGTGTATAAATATGTGTATGTTTTGCACATATCAATTCTTGATCAATTTCAAACTCTACAACACTTTCTGAGGAATTATACGCAAACTAGTGCGTAAACGTACTCAGTTTAGTGCGACAAATACTCCGGAAGACCATCATACACTTAACATACCTTAAATAACCTTCACATAACTTAGAAATAAGTTCCGAAGGCTTTGGTATGGCAAAAACAAGTTAATTCGCTTACAGGGACTAAACTTGACAAACTGCGAAAGTATGCCAATTTGAACTGTAACAAACATTCCGGAACATGCCCATAAGTTAAACATACCATAAATATCCTTTACATAGCTTAGAAATAGGCTTTAAGGTGTTTGGTATGCTAAAACAAACTTTTGGATCATTCAGGGACTAAAAATGTCAAAAAGTGCACAAGTTTGCACTTTCGCGCATAACTTACGTTCTGAATACATCCGGACATCCAAAAATTTATGTAAACATCCTTATATTATGCCTTAGTGTTTGGCATGAGAAAAATCCATTCGTCGCGTCATTTGGATCGTTTTTTGCGCTTATGCGCATTCCGTCGTAATTAAGCGAACATCGCGTTCGTACGACCAAACGAACCAACATCCGGAACATTTTTGGGCATGTTTCATGTCCACAATGTTTAGGCATCATTTTAGGGCCTTAAAGATGGCTTTACAGGTCTTGAAAGGGCTGGAAATGGCTTAAAAACGCAACAGGGGCCAAATATGTAAATTCTGCAAGTGGTGCAGATCAGAGGGGCCAGGCGGCCCGCGTAAGGTTTGCCCAAATGTGTAGGCGGGCCGCGTAAGGATGTCTGACAGAAGATTTTGCATTTAATGCAGAATCTGGCCTTTCGTTCGATCAAGGGGCGATGCCTTTTCACCCAAATGAAGGGCCAAGGGCCAAGTTCAGTGTATTTAACCCCTGGACACATGTACGCACGAGATCAAGGCACGATATTCGATAAAACGATCCTAACGGTTCCACTTTTCCTATAAATACCCCCCCCCCCTTTAGTGTAAAAATCACAAAATCAGATCTTAAGGCTCTAAGTTGGAACCGTTGTTTCATACCTGAGCTATTTGATCTTGATTAGCACTCGGGGACCCTCCGTAAGTCTTCTTTCGTTCTTTTATTCGCTTTTCGAGTCTGAAAGTCAACGTTTTGTTGACTTTCTGCATTGACCAGCTTTTGGTCAATGTGAAGTTCATGGAACTTCATAACGTGAGCGTGATCACGATGGTTATGGTCCATAGTGACCATACCTACTGATTACCACGTTATCTAGGCTCAGTGACGAGTCGTAGTTTCGGCCAAAATGCGCATTCTTGCGTATTTTGTAACCAAACTACTCGTGGGAATCAAAGCCGTTTGTTTTGATGCCAAACCTGTTTCTAAACTTAGTTAAGCATGTTCTAACATGCTTAGCTCGTCACTTTTAGTTTAGTGCTTATATAGGGTCGTAAGGTAAGCGATTTAAACCATCGCTTATACTTTCGAACCCGACCCATTTGGTCGGTCATTAGGACCCGACCAAACACACTAGGTGACCATAGCTATAACCTTCCGAGGTTATACCGTGTGGTCGCAATGTTAGGCGTTCCGAACGCGTTCTACGCGAACGACGCGTAAGGTAGCATAAGCTACCTAAACAGGTCGTAATGGACCGTAAGCACTTAGGATTAGTTTCATTTTAGTATGTCGGCTTTGTTAAACCATATTACACGAGTCTCCATACTCGTTTGGTTTTCAAACCCGCGTACTGTCCGATCCTTCTGATTTGGTCTGGTATATTAACATAAGCTACCTATTAGGTGCCGTTGATATTCCGTGATTTTTAGCATTATCTGGTTATTATACAAGGAACTCAAAGCAATCTCAGGTGAGTACATAGTTCCCCTCTTCTACTGTTTTCAACTGTTTTGGGGTGAAGCATGTGTACCTATCCGTTATTTTCATGATTTCAAAGTATAATTGATTATACGTATCTTTTAACAAACTGATTGATTATCTATGGTTTAAACACTGATTTCTCAAAGATTACAAAAGTAATTGTTGGAATAGTACTTATTTTGTTCACCAGACCGATTGGTAGTATGATATAGCGCTATAGGACTAGACACCCCATTCCTGTTGTCATGGAATCTCTGAAACCAATTTGTTTCTCCATCCAAATAGGGATTTCCTTTGTGGTATCCTTATAGTCTCAAAGGTGTAGTTTGATGCACCAGGTCTGAATGAATTCTTAAATCGCACCTTTAAAGTATATTTTGATATACTCCCAAAAAGTATAGTTTGATATACTCTCATGTGTGGTATTGTACAGAACCAACATATATTTTGTAATCATCCAAAGCATATTGTGATATGTTACTTACATAACTAAAACATAGTTTAGTATGTTATTTATCACATCCAAAGCATATACTGATATGTTAGTTACAAAACTAAAACATGGTTTAATGTGTTATTTATAAATCCAAGGTATACTCGTAATATACTACTGAAAACTATCATTTTGAACAATTAAAGTATATTTGATATACTATCTATCAAACGATTTGGTTTTGGTTAGTGTTTAGATAACGGAACGAGTGTAATGTGATGAAAACATGGTAGATACGCCGCTGGTACTTCTTATATATAAGTGTTTTCATTGCATTACATACCGTGGCGTTATTTAGTACACTTGGGTTAACAATATTGGAACTGAAATATATTTTAATATATTACTTATTCAACTTTCTTAAAACCAAGGTATATTTTATATATACCATAAACGTTTTATTAAAACATTGTTTTTCAAACAACTTAACTTATACAAACTCATTTCACATGGTTATTCAGTTAACCATACATTATTCTCTTATTTATACATATCATCTGATCCTATCGTTTTTCAAATGATTTACAAGTCAAAGCAAATTTACAAAGTTCATGACTAAACATTTTCTCAAACATAAGTCATGAACTCCGTTTTCACAAAACCTATGTATCTCACAGGCATTTTTATGCTGACGTACCTATTTTTACACATGTTTCAGGTGCTGTCTTGAGATGATTGTTGATACATGCTACATTTAGGATGGACTCGTGCCTTAACAACTTTAAAACTTGGAAGTCCATAGTAGTACTTATGTAATTGTAATAGAACAACGAGTTCATTTAATCAATAAAACAATATTTGAATTTCCATGTGTTATGACACAATGATTCTGTTACAACACTCCCCGACGTTTCCGCCACGTTTTGTTGTTACACGTGGTCGGGGTGTGACAGAAAAGTTGGTATCAGAGCTCATGGTTATAGGGAATTAGGTTATTAGTAATGCTTTGACCTAGTCTATAACCTTCCTAGGACCCTAACGCGAGTTTACTTGCGTTTAGTCATAAAACAATATTGTCACCTATCCTTAGGCGACGACCCCAACAAGAACATAAATTTCAAAACCGCTTTGAAAACTAATCATCTGTTCTAGGATGATTGATTTCTAGGTTTTGAACCCTCTGTTATAAGGTTTTGAACCCCTTTGAATTCTCAAAATCCCGTCAAAGTTGGTCTAAATAATGTGAACGCATGCAAACTGGAAGGGTGGATGCCTGTACCCTGAGTTTTCTGTCTAAGGCTAGAGTGTTCGTACAAATCCACATAATCGGACCAGTCACTCTTACCTGGGAACTCTTGGGGTGAGTGTCCACTTATAGGCGAGCATGTCTTCGCGATACATTATTTTTGACCTATTTACTTTGACTAATCACCGAGGTCGTTTGTTGCTTTGTAGTAACAAACAAATGACCACCATCCTTGTTTTCATCAGATATGTTTCATCTCATTCTTTTCGTCTAATTCACTCACTCGTTTCCTCTCGTGTTTCCTCTTTTAGAATGCCTACTCGACGCGACAATCAAATGGCGAATGCCGAACTGGTGGAAATTATCGCGCAGCAAATGGCTGCTGCCTTCCCAAATCTTTATGCTCAAATAACCCAAGCCATCAACAACAACAACAACAACAACAATGCTCCATGCAATTTCAAGATTTTTAACTCGGCTAAACCACTCAAGTTTAGTGGTTCTGAGGGAGCAACTGGGCTTCTTCAATGGTTCGAGAGCATTAAGAATACTTTCCGTCACGTTCAGTGTCCTGAAAATCGCAAGGTCGAGTTTTCTTGGAGTGTGTTTCAGAAGAGGGCTCTTACGTGGTGGAACGGGGTTATGAGAGACCGCGGTGCTGAGGTTGCATTAGCACAGACTTGGGCCGAGCTTAGGGCTCTTATGATGAAGGAGTTCTGTCCTCGTCATGAGCTTAGGGCTCTAGAAAGGGAATTTGATGATTTAAAGCAAGACAGTGGGGAACATCGAGCCTATACTGATCGCTATGAGGAATTGAGCTTGTTATGCCCTACTATGGTTACGCCTCTGGATAAGGCGATTGAGAAATACATTGATGGGCTTCCTGACGTAGTTCAGGATATCGTTACTGGCAGCAACCCTACTACTGTCAGACAAGCCATCGAATTGGCTGCCACACTGACTGAATCCCAAATCAGAAAGCGCAAGCTGTTTCGGAAGGGCGACTCAAGACCATCTGACAAGACTGCTCATGTGGAACCGAAGGAAGAAAATGCTGAGGTGTCCAAGAAGAGGAAGCGCAAAGCCTCTCAAAGCTACGCTGTAACTGCTCAAGACAAACAGGTTGCACCAAACCAGCAAGCACAACCTCGCAAAAGACAAAACTATGTTGGTACCGCACCTTTGTGCAACAAGTGCAACCGTCATCACCTAGAGCAAGAGCAGTGTCACAAGTGTACCCACTGTGGACGGTTGGGACATTTGATCAATGTTTGTCGTTATGCAAATCAAGCTGCTGCAAACCCTGCTGCTGTTCAAGCACAGTTCCCTCCAGGGTCATGTTATAACTGTGGTGACCTTACCCACTACAGGAACAATTGCCCAAGGCTTGTTAACATACCTCCAGCGCGTGGACGAGTGTTCAACATCAATGAGGCAAATATGAACAATGATGCAGCAGTGAACAATTAGTGTTTTGTGTTTCCTTGGTTGTTATCTTTTGACACTTCAAGACAATTCCGTTGTTATATAAATAAAGATTTGTTGTTTTTATTTCTGCAAAATTTATTCGTTTGTATGAATGCTTGATGAAACCTTATGATGTCAACCCAAAGACAAACTACTCGTATGGTTCTGTCATATTATGATCACTTGTGATCTCCCCAAGAACCTTAAACTCTCGTTTCTTTTAAGAATCAAAGTTAAACTCTTATTGAGAAACCCTCTATCTTTATAGATAAATCTTTATAAATCATTAAAGTGCCAAATGAAATCCATAGATTGGATTCCTAGTGTGCTTTAATATCCATACCTAAGGATAACAAAATAAAGAATCAAGTTAACTAAATTTGTGCTTATGTGCTTTCTTACATGTTTTGTGGTTGTATATAATCCATCTAAATCCTCATGGAATCTTTCATATCTCATATGAGAGATTCATAATAGGATATCCAAAGATACTATCTTAAACCCCTAATGGATTTCAACATTGTAGTTAAGTCCCTCTAGTTATAAAGTATTATTCTATAATTGGACCTCTTGAATGGTCTACTTAAACAGATTAATTTTGAAGAGCTGATTTGAAATATCATGTGATGGTATAACTAAAAATGATCCCTTAAGTGGCCTATTTAAAGAGATCGTGCGACGGTCTAGTTAAGAAGATCATGTGTTGATCTAGTTGAAAAGATCGTTCGTTGATCAAATTAAAAGGATCCTTTGGTGGTCTAGTCGAATCGCTTCATGTTTATTCAAGTAATTTTTCCTACGCATTATGAAATGGACTGTGCGGACTGTGCAAGGAATTACGTAATTATGGAGGCCTACATAATTATGGAATTCAGTGCACAGGAGCCACAGGAAGCTTCACCATGTGTTAAGACCTAGTGACAAGAATAATGATACGGGAGAAGTCTCGGACCTCGACCAATGTCATTTATTCTTACACTCCCCCAATTCTGATCTCAATCACACACCAAGTTTTCCTATGATAAGCCTTCATAAGAAACGTTCGTCAATCCGTAGTTCAAAGTTCCATGTTTTATTACTACAAGGAATTCACTTTGAGGGTTAACAAATTCGCTAAGAGTCCTAACATGGCCCAGGGATTTTACCTAAGGGTTCAATGGATTTGTCTGAAAGCGAAACCGTCACAGCTGTCTTCACAAGTTTCCTCTAAAACTAAATTTCGGGACGAAATTTCCTAAAGTAGGGGAGACTGTGACACCTGTGTCACTTCAACCATTAAACAAATGCCAAACCAATGAAATATTTTATTTCATACTTGGGATGTGTATAAATATGTGTATGTTTTGCACATATCAATTCTTGATCAATTTCAAACTCTACAACACTTTCTGAGGAATTATACGCAAACTAGTGCGTAAACGTACTCAGTTTAGTGCGACAAATACTCCGGAAGACCATCATACACTTAACATACCTTAAATAACCTTCACATAACTTAGAAATAAGTTTCGAAGGCTTTGGTATGGCAAAAACAAGTTCATTCGCTTACAGGGACTAAACTTGACAAACTGCGAAAGTATGCCAATTTGAACTGTAACAAACATTCCGGAACATGCCCATAAGTTAAACATACCATAAATATCCTTTACATAGCTTAGAAATAGGCTTTAAGGTGTTTGGTATGCTAAAACAAACTTTTGGATCATTCAGGGACTAAAAATGTCAAAAAGTGCACAAGTTTGCACTTTCGCGCATAACTTACGTTCTGAATACATCCGGACATCCAAAAATTTATGTAAACATCCTTATATTATGCCTTAGTGTTTGGCATGAGAAAAATCCATTCGTCGCGTCATTTGGATCGTTTTTCGCGCTTATGCGCATTCCGTCGTAATTAAGCGAACATCGCGTTCGTACGACCAAACGAACCAACATCCGGAACATTTTTGGGCATGTTTCATGTCCACAATGTTTAGGCATCATTTTAGGGCCTTAAAGATTGCTTTACAGGTCTTGAAAGGGCTGGAAATGGCTTAAAAACGCAACAGGGGCCAAATATGTAAATTCTGCAAGTGGTGCAGATCAGAGGGGCCAGGCGGCCCGCGTAAGGTTTGCCCAAATGTGTAGGCGGGCCACGTAAGGATGTCTGACAGAAGATTTTGCATTTAATGCAGAATCTGGCCTTTCGTTCGATCAAGGGGCGATGCCTTTTCACCCAAATGAAGGGCCAAGGGCCAAGTTCAGTGTATTTAACCCCTGGACACATGTACGCACGAGATCAAGGCACGATATTCGATAAAACGATCCTAACGGTTCCACTTTTCCTATAAATACCCCCCCCTTTAGTGTAAAAATCACAAAATCAGATCTTAAGGCTCTAAGTTGGAACCGTTGTTTCATACCTGAGCTATTTGATCTTGATTAGCACTCGGGGACCCTCCGTAAGTCTTCTTTCGTTCTTTTATTCGCTTTTCGAGTCCGAAAGTCAACGTTTTGTTGACTTTCTGCATTGACCAGCTTTTGGTCAATGTGAAGTTCATGGAACTTCATAACGTGAGCGTGATCACGATGGTTATGGTCCATAGTGACCATACCTACTGATTACCACGTTATCTAGGCTCAGTGACGAGTCGTAGTTTCGGCCAAAATGCGCATTCTTGCGTATTTTGTAACCAAACTACTCGTGGGCATCAAAGCCGTTTGTTTTGATGCCAAACCTGTTTCTAAGCTTAGTTAAGCATGTTCTAACATGCTTAGCTCGTCACTTTTAGTTTAGTGCTTATATAGGGTCGTAAGGTAAGCGATTTAAACCATCGCTTATACTTTCGAACCCGACCCATTTGGTCGGTCATTAGGACCCGACCAAACACACTAGGTGACCATAGCTATAACCTTCCGAGGTTATACCGTGTGGTCGCAATGTTAGGCGTTCCGAACGCGTTCTACGCGAACGACGCGTAAGGTAGCATAAGCTACCTAAACAGGTCGTAATGGACCGTAAGCACTTAGGATTAGTTTCATTTTAGTATGTAGGCTTTGTTAAACCATATTACACGAGTCTCCATACTCGTTTGGTTTTCAAACCCGCGTACTGTCCGATCCTTCTGATTTGGTCCGGTATATTAACATAAGCTACCTATTAGGTGCCGTTGATATTCCGTGATTTTTTGCATTATCTGGTTATTATACAAGGAACTCAAAGCAATCTCAGGTGAGTACATAGTTCCCCTCTTCTACTGTTTTCAACTGTTTTGGGGTGAAGCATGTGTACCTTTCCGTTATTTTCATGATTTCAAAGTATAATTGATTATACGTATCTTTTAACAAACTGATTGATTATCTATGGTTTAAACACTGATTTCTCAAAGATTACAAAAGTAATTGTTGGAATAGTACTTATTTTGTTCACCAGACCGATTGGTAGTATGATATAGCGCTATAGGACTAGACACCCCATTCCTGTTGTCATGGAATGTCTGAAACCAATTTGTTTCTCCATCCAAATAGGGATTTCCTTTGTGGTATCCTTATAGTCTCAAAGGTGTAGTTTGATGCACCAGGTCTGAATGAATTCTTAAATCGCACCTTTAAAGTATATTTTGATATACTCCCAAAAAGTATAGTTTGATATACTCTCATGTGTGGTATTGTACAGAACCAACATATATTTTGTAATCATCCAAAGCATATTGTGATATGTTACTTACATAACTAAAACATAGTTTAGTATGTTATTTATCACATCCAAAGCATATACTGATATGTTAGTTACAAAACTAAAACATGGTTTAATGTGTTATTTATAAATCCAAGGTATACTCGTAATATACTACTGAAAACTATCATTTTGAACAATTAAAGTATATTTGATATACTATCTATCAAACGATTTGGTTTTGGTTAGTGTTTAGATAACGGAACGAGTGTAATGTGATGAAAACATGGTAGATACGCCGCTGGTACTTCTTATATATAAGTGTTTTCATTGCATTACATACCGTGGCGTTATTTAGTACACTTGGGTTAACAATATTGGAACTTAAGTATATTTTAATATATTACTTATTCAACTTTCTTAAAACCAAGGTATATTTTATATATACCATAAACGTTTTATTAAAACATTGTTTTTCAAACAACTTAACTTATACAAACTCATTTCACATGGTTATTCAGTTAACCATACATTATTCTCTTATTTATACATATCATCTGATCCTATCGTTTTTCAAATGATTTACAAGACAAAGCAAATTTACAAAGTTCATGACTAAACATTTTCTCAAACATAAGTCATGAACTCCGTTTTCACAAAACCTATGTATCTCACAGGCATTTTTATGCTGACGTACCTATTTTTACACATGTTTCAGGTGTTGTCTTGAGATGATTGTTGATACATGCTACATTTAGGATGGACTCGTGTCTTAACAACTTTAAAACTCGGAAGTCCATAGTAGTACTTATGTAATTGTAATAGAACAACGAGTTCATTTAATCAATAAAACAATATTTGAATTTCCATGTGTTATGACACAATGATTCTGTTACAACACTCCCCGACGTTTCCGCCACGTTTTGTTGTTACACGTGGTCGGGGTGTGACACGCTGGTTGGTGGTGATAAAATCTACTCAGATCGCGATTTTCCAATTGAAAATGTCAATCAATCTATGATTGATAAAGTCTTTAAAGATAACACAAACAAATTTTTAGGAAAAACACTTCCGGGAATTGTTGTAACATAATGTGATCCAATTCCTAAGGCTGAGATCAGAAAACAGTTTGGAAATCAAAAATCACCAACCACTCAACAACCTAGTGCTTCTAATGGTAAACAACCAGTCAAGCGAGCTCAAAAGCCTAATGTCTCTCAAATGAAATCTGAAACGAAAGGAGCTCGGTTTCAAAAGAAAGTGAAAGATGTCAAATTCGTGTCATCCAAGGGTACTGATAAGATTGAGACTTTTGAGAACAAATCAAACACCGATTTTGTACAACAAGTCACGATCTTAAAACGTAACAATGATAACAATTACACTCAACATACAAACGGGTGTGATGAACATGCTTTAAATGTGGAGAGTTTGGGCATATCATTAAAAATTGCCCAAACACTCCAAAGGATAAATTTGTTGAGAAAGCACCACCTGAAAAAGTTCACCCTCAACGTCATTCAGTTTCACCAAAACGTGATAAAAGAACAGTTAAAGAACAAGAAACTAAACAACGACGTAAGAACATAAAAACTGTTGAAAAAGCTTTGAAATCTGAAGTTAAAACAGTTAAAAGGGACCCAAGTGTTTCACAACCAGTAAAACCAGAAGCTTCAAAAACTGTTTACAACTCTCAATCTGGTAGGCAAAAACAAACTTGGAAACCTAAGATGGGTGATAATTCAGGGGGAGCAGTTGTACTTGAGAATCATCAAGAAATTGAGATCACGTTTCGTGATGCTCAGGGACGACCCAAGACCACTAAGGCTTGGGTCCCCATCCTCAACTGATCTTTTAACGACATGTGCAGGGTGTTCCAGGAGGAACTATTAATAGTCTTTGGATTGTTGATAGTGGGGCATCCAGGCACATGACTGGCGACTTATGGCTTCTGTACGACATGAGAAATATTAGAGGAGGCTATGTCGCATTTGCGGGAGACAAAGGCGGATACATCACTGGAGAGGGAATTATCTCCAATGGTATTGTGTGCTTTGATAAGATCAATTATGTTCGTCAAATTGATCATAATCTTCTCATTGTGTCGCAAATCTGCGATAAAAAGTTCACCGTGCATTTTGATGATGCCGGTTGTTATGTGCTTAAACCTGGGTTCAAAATTCCACAAGAATGGATTCTCTTATCGGCTCCGAGAGTTAATGATCTTTATATTCTCGATATGAGCCAAGCCATTACAACATCTGCACAAGTCACTTGCTTTGTCTCGAAAGCCACAGAAAAGGAGTCTATATCTTGGCACAGAAGAATGGGGCACATTCACTTAAGGAAAATGAACCATTTGGTGAAAAACAATCTTGTGAATGGTGTGCCTGTGAGAAGTTTTCATTTACAAGATATCTGTGTCTCGTGCCAAAAAGGGAAGCAAACAAAGAAGTCTCACCCTTTGAAGAAAATCAACACTGTCAGCATGCCTCTCGAACATCTTCATATGGACCTTTTTGGACCTATGAAGCACACGACAACCTTCGGAGATGCTTATTGTCTAGTGGTTACAGATGACTATTCTAGATTTTCTTTGGTATCCTTCATGGCACACAAGAGTGAAACTCCTGGCATCCTCAAGGATCTTCTTACTATGTTGGAGAATCTCTATTCATTGAAAGTGAAGAGGATCCGAAGCGACAATGGTTCAAGAATCAAGTTATGGATGAGTTCTGTACTTCTAAAGGCAGCCTTCATGAATACAGTTCTCGTTACACTCCACAACAAAATGGTGTCGCGGAGCGGAAGAATCGAACGATAATCGAAACTGCAAGAACAATGTTAGTAGAGTCGGAACTCCCTGTTCAGTTCTGGGGGGAGGCTGTGTCGACTACATGCTACACTCTAAACCGAGTTCTTACAGTAAAGAGACATGGCAAAACTTGTTTCAAACTCTTTCAGAAAAGGAAACCGGATCTTTCTTACCTAGAACCTTTTGGTGCTCCATGTACTATGATTGAGCCGGATGGAAAGTTTGGAGCGAAGGCTATCGAGGGTTTCTTCCTTGGATATGCTACTCAGAATTTTCGTGTTTGGAATCTAGCTACCAAAAAGATTGAGCTATGGAGTGAAGTCAGAGTTCAAAGGTACACGAGTCTTGTTAGGGCTCCGGGTGATCCATGGATGTTCGATTATGATGGACTGTTTGACTCCTTCAATCTGCCAACCTTTGACGAAGAATCAGCAGCTGCTAGAATGTTATTTGAAAGTGACAATGCTGTTGTCTTGCCATTGGTTAGACCTGTTCTTGTTGACCCACAAGGTTCTTCATCGGTTAACAATACGGTTCAAAATGAGGTATTTGAAGATGCTGCTGATTACAATGAGTCTTCGGAAGATGATGAATATCATGATGTAGCGGAAGGATCTTCAGCTCCAGTTGCTCCTATTCAAGGTGCCTCTATTGATACACCTCATGTGCAGAATGTAGACACTGCTGAAGGGAATGCATCCACCTCTACACACATTCCTGGTGTGGAGTTGGTTGTTGATCTTAATCTTAACAATTTGGGTATCAATGCACGTGTTCCAGAAAATCCTGAAATGAGGATTCATGATACCCATCCCCAGCAGAATATTATAGGAGATGTCCATCGCGGTGTGCAGACGCGTAATCAGCTGAGAAACAACCAGTATGCTGGTTTGTATTCAACCAATAGAGAATCTGGTCTTCAGAATGATTGGTCCTTCGCGTGTTACGTATCACAAGAAGAACCTAAATCATGGAAAGAAGCCTTAAAGGATAATGCTTGGGTTGAAGCCATGCAGGAGGAACTGCAGCAATTTCAAAAGCTTGGTGTTTGGAAGCTTGTTGAAAGACCAGAAAACTACAAGAAAATTGGCACTCGATGGGTTTTCAAATGCAAGAAGGACGATCGTGGAGTGGTTATTCGTAACAAGGCAAGATTGGTCGTTCAGGGATTCCGTCAGATCGAGGGGATTGACTACAATGAAGTTTATGCACCAGTTGCACGTCTGGAAGCTATTCGGATCTTTCTAGCTTACGCTTCATTTAAAGGATTCAAAGTCTATCAGATGGATGTCAAAAGTGCTTTTCTTCATGGGATAGTTCAAGAAGAGGTGTATGTCGAACAGCCTCCAGGTTTCGAAGATCCTGTCCATCCCGATCGGGTTTGGTTGCTCAACAAAGCACTTTATGGTTTACATCAGGCACCTAGAGCTTGGTACGCAACCCTATCCAACTATCTTCTGGAGAATGGATTTCGACGTGGTCTTATTGATTGCACCCTCTTTATCAAAGAACATAATGGAGATCTTCTGCTGGTGCAGGTATACGTTGATGATATCATATTTGGTTCTACTAACGAATCTTTGTGCAGGCAATTCGAGCGCATTATGCAGGAAAAGTTCGAAATGAGCGCTATGGGGGAGATGAATTTCTTTTTGGGCCTACAAGTTCAGCAAACCGAGTCTGGGATATTCATCCATCAGACTAAATATGTTGGTGACATCTTGAGCCGGTTCCAGATGTCAGATGCAACGCCCATTGGTACCCCACTTCCGCAGAATCACGGGATTACTCCGAATTTGAAAGGTGAAAGCGTCAACTCCTCCTATTATCGTGCCATGATCGGATCTCTCATGTATCTTACTGCTTCGAGGCCTGACATCAAGTATCCAACATGCCTGCTCGCAAGATATCAAGCTAATCCGAAGGCCTCCCACTTGTCAGCTGCAAAAGGATTTTTCGCTATTTGAAGGGATGATAGCTTTGATTTGACTGCATACAGTGATTCTGATTTTGGCGGTTGCAAAATTGACGGCAAATCAACAACAGCAGGATGTCAGTTCTTAGGAAGTCGCCTGGTTACGTGGCAGTGCAAAAAGCAGACGTGTGTTGCTACATCAACCTGTGAAGCAGAATACATTGCTGCCTCCAGTTGTTGCTCCCAAGTCTTGTGGATACAACAACAAATGCGCGACTACGGTTTTGAATTCCTATCTACTCCTATTTTTGTTGATAACAATGCTGCCTTACAGATCACTAGAAATCCTGTGCAGCATTCCAAGACCAAACATATCGAAATTAAATATCACTTCATACGTGATTGTTTTGACAAAAGATTAATTGATGTTGTTCATATCCCCACCGATCACTAACGTGCCGACCTGTTTACAAAAGCATTTGATAAATCACGGTTTGATTATCTACTTTTGGTCAACGGCATTAAGGTGATACCCGAGTAAGCCACTTTGGCTAATCGTTTTTGTAAATATCTTCTTTCAAAATTCGAAAAATACAAAAAGATTTTCATTTTCGTAATCTTTTAGCATTTTAGGGGGAGAAAATTTCAAGAAAATACAAAAACATTAAAAAAAATCCAAAAAGATGTCTTTATGATTCTGCCTTTTCATTTGAAAAATTCAAGAAAATACAAAAACATTAAAAAAAAAAACTCAAAAATCCAAAAAGATGTCTTTATGATTCTGCCTTTTCCTTTGAAAAATTCAAAAAAATAGAAAAACCAAAAATGAGTTTCTTGGAAAAAGGAAGGTGATGATATTCACTGGTGTGGTCGGTCAACATGTTTAAAAATCTTTAAACAAATTATAAGTATCTCTTCTAACGATATATTGATAGGCTCACAATCAAACTAAAATGTGCAGGATGATACAAACCTAACAGACTTCAAGTCAGGTGGGAACCATTCATTGGCATATGGTCTTGGTACCGAAATTTCGTTTGATAGATTGCCAAGGTTCTGAGATATTCGGTCTTTATGCTGCTTATCATCTGGGTATCATGGTTGTATCTTTTACCAAAAAAAAATAACGGGGACGCAAGTCTAGATCTTCCATGATACCATACATACGTGTACATATTGCATCCGACCTCAATAAGTGATAAACAATCACATATCGAAACAAATAAGTGATAAAATATCACTTTTATCCGGGAGTCAAGTTCGTCTCTCTGCTGTACGAAAGTACTGACCTGTTCACGGACTTGCTCCTGTGCCCTCATGCATCGAAAATCAAGTTCCTCATCAATAAGTGATTCTATTATGGTCAAACAGATGATAATCGGTATACTCACCGGTAAGATGAATTCTCGTGCATACCTTGATACGGGAATGTGTCGTGAGGTGGATTCACATCGACTTGTAAGTATAATTCTTACCGTAAAGCGTATCTCCTAGGTGTGATTACGTTTGATAAGCATGAGTTTATATGGATAACAATATCGATAATCGAGGTATTATACTTATCAAGCACTTTAAACAGAAATCAAATCATGTTGACTAAGACCGTAAGCTGGTATGATTCCTAATCCTTGAAACTCGCAAAAGTTGCATATGTACAGTTGTTTACCTTGTCTATTTAAATTGCATTTAGTTTAGTTTTCAGCGTTTTAAGAATTATCTGTAGTGTAGCGTTTAAGTTTGTTTTTGATTACGCCAAAGATGTTGCTTGGCGTTTATGACCGGAAGCCTGAAACTTACATCATAAATCGTCCTTGTTTTTTTTGAAAATTCAAACTAATGTCAAAATGGTAAATTGCTAAAACCTGTGTGCAGCATGCAAGATATGTCATGCCTTGGTGATTTTGAAACATAAGTCGACGAATCAAAATCTTGGTTGACGAAACAAACTGCTGTTGATGAAACAGAAATTGGTCAAAGTCAAAGCTTGAGTCTTGGTCAACCTCTGATCAATTGTTGTTTTGACGAAACAGCCCGTCTCGTCAAGACGTTGACGAAACAGGGAGCCCAAGTCTGTTTCGCCATGGGCTAATTTCACAGGCCCATGTTCAGGCCCACTTTCTGTTTCGTCAAAGCCCATCACGTGATTCGTCAACTTCTGTTTCGCCAAAAAGTAGAGTCGGTGTATAAAAGTCCTTTATGTCAGAAGTTGGTTATCTTTTTCAAACCTCTCAAGTATCAACTGTTCATTTCCTCTCCAAACACTCAAAACCCCATCTACAGTTTTCTCTCAAAATCACTCATACCTTCAGATTTTCATCAAAAACTTACAAAAATCAAAGGTGCAATGTTGTTTATTGTCATGTTTTTAGTTTTTGGCACCGTCGGTTTTATCAGAAATCGTCGGAACCCACCTCTGTGACCGGATTATTGTTCGATATTACATGCTTTGATATTGAACTTGTTTAGTTTGCCTTTTTGACTGTTAAATCTAAGTGTATGTATGTTTGGTTTGCCTATGATTCGGTTTGGGTTTTGGATGAAAAACAGAGTATTGTTTAGCCATATGAATGTTAAAGTTTTTAAATGGTTTTGACCGAAAACAGAGCATTTGCCAATCTTAGGATAGATTTATAACTTGTTTTTGGTTACCCATTGTATTGTAGTTGATTTGTGATAATCTACACTTGATTTAACTGACATTTGGCGAAACACCCAAAAAAACTATAACCCTATCTCCGGCGAATCTGAACGTCGGCGAATCAGACATTTGGGGAAACAGACAGTCGGCGAATCACAAGTTTGACGAATCAGATAGTCAACGAATCAGATCCTTGACGAATCAGATAGTCAACGAATCAGATCTTTGACGAATCACAATCTTCTGTTTCGTCAATGGATTGTTTGGCGAATCAGATTGGTCAACAAATCAGAACTGGTCAACAACCAAGTTCTGTTTCGTCAAATACAATTTCTGTTTCGTCAAAACATCTATTGACGAATCACAGTGAGTCAACAAAACAGTTTTGGTTAACAATCAGGCTCTGTTTCGTCAAACCATCTTCTGTTTCGTCAATGATTTCTGTTTCGCCGACCATGCCTTAGAAAATTTTACAGTTTGCAATTTGTTCACAGTGGACATGGTTTGGCAGTCTGTCTGTCAAGTGGATACATGAACTTGTATCCATACATGTCTAAATGCATATGTAAGTGATTGCTACTTATTGTGGACGTTTTCAAATTGCAGATGGCACCGAAAGAAGGTAAAGGAAACCGGCGACAAAGAAAGAAAATAAGACGGAGGAGGAAATTATGTCCGAAAAGCGCCATAATCAGATTGCATATTTGGATCCGGAGGAGAAACTTGCTGAGTTAAAAGACATTACTAGATGGATCCGGGAATCTCGTATCAACTACGCTGTTACGTTCTCAACGCCAGTATACAAGTCTCTTATCAAGGCATTCTGGGATTTGGCGAATGTTGGTCAAGTGGATGGCAAGGAAGTTATCAGTGGACGGGTAGAGAATGTGGATGTGATTGTGTCACCGGATATTCTCAATGAAGTCCTTCAGTTACAGGATAGTCCGGACGCGCCAGATTCTGTCCCGATTATGTGTATTCGAGGCTGCTTATTACGGATGAAATGCACCGGAGATATCATTAGTATGCAAATTAACAAGGGTGTTCTGCCGCTAAGATACAAGTTTCTGCTACACGTTCTGATCCAGTGTTTGAGCAACAAACGGGCCGGTTACGACATGGCTAGCAATGAACTCGTGGGTCTCATGGTGGCCTTAGTGCTAAACAAACCGTTTAGCATTTCAGGGTTCATCTTTGGGAACATGAAGGAGAATCTGACAAGAATTGGAAAGAACAGGACCATTGGAAGAAAGTACTGGATGTACCTACGTTTTCTGCAAATGATAATGAATGTTCAACATCTAAATCTTCCAAAAGCAGACAATGATGTGCTGAAGATAGAAGCTATGAACTTCAACTCATTACGACTTATCAAGAACTTAGCTCATAAAAGATACAAGGAGAGCGATCGTCCAAGGAAATTATTTGGTGCTCTTCACAACACAGCGTATGTTGCTCCTGCAGACAACAAGTGGCGTCATGAAGATAGCCAATCTGATGATGAAGAGCCTGAGCTGAAAAGGATGATGAGTGAGAAGTTTGGTCCTGAACCAGATGTGTCTGATGAATCAGAAAGCGACAGTGGTGATGAAGGTGGTGATGGTGGTGATGCTGGTGTCGTTGGTGCATCAAGTGTAGGAACCACTGGTGGCACATCAGCTGGTGGTACTTCAGCTGGTGGTACCTCAGCAGGGGGAGTGTCAGCTGGTGACACATCAGCCGGTGGTGATGATGAGGCTGATTCTGACTCTGATGATGATCTCTTGCTTGAACCTGGATACGAGATGTATCTGGATGAACGTGGGGTAAGAAGATACAGGAAGATCAGGCAGGAAGATGATCCGGAATATGTTCCCTCTGATCCTGAAACAGAACGTCAGAAGAAAAAGAAAGCTCGGAGATACTTGAGTACCTCCTCCCGAGGTTCTGTGCCACAAGCTCCTATTCCAGAACCACATGTAGTCTCTTCTCCTCCTGCAGCTCAGACAGTATCTCCGCAACCTATTCCACAACGATCCATGGCTGCTGCAATCAGAGCAACCACTTCTCAACAACCGAGTAGTGAACATCAAAGGATCTACTCGGAGATGACTCAAGAAGAAAAGAATGATTTTCTGTTCCGTCAATATGAGGCTGCAGCAGACCGCATTCAAAGACAGACTGATTTTATTCGTATCACGAAGAATGATCAAATCCATCATCAGGTAGAGATTGATAGGTTGAAAGCTACTGTTGGTGAACAGCAAGCTACTATCCAACGCCAACAAGCAGAGATCGATCTTCTTAAAGCTGAAAATGAAAGGATGAAAGCTTCCGAAGCTGAAAGGGATAGAAGGAGTTCGGTTCTCCAAAAATTGGCTGAAGACCTGAGAAATAGATGCGATGTGATGAAAGAGTGGTATGACTCGCGAAATACCACAATACTTGAAGGGGCCAGGAAGATGAGTGCTAACTTCGATTTTCTCCGCAAGCGAGTTGCTACTTTGTGGGAGGATAGGTGTAAGCAGCAAGAAATTCTGCAGAAAAGGGATGAAGATCCTGAGGATCAAGGGAATCCTGATTCAGCTGCTACACCACAGCAACCTCCAGCAGGTACTTCATTTGCTGTAGTCGTTTATCAGCCGTCAGTGATAGGGTCATCTGCAGGGGCATCCAGTGGTACAGTCGGTGAAGAACAATTACTTGAAGCTTTAGCTGGTACACCCCCTATCCCTAGTTCAGCTGATTTAGCATTGCAGGTTGTGCATCCAGTTACCGGAGAATCTCTTGAAGAGGGTGAGATTGTTGATGATCTCACGCCTCAACAATTGATCACTTTGAAAGCAATGCGAGACGTTGATGATGAAGAAATTGAAAAGATGCCGAGTGAGCCAGAGTCTACAAATGTGGAGAACGTTGATGAGATTGTCTTCGAGGGTGATGTGAAGAAATCATCGTATGTTAGACAAGATGGTACCGAATATGCTCCGTTTGATGAGGACTGGTTGAAAGACAACGTTGAAGATATTGATGAACACCTGAAAAACCGTGATACTTCAGAGAATGCCACAGATACGTTCGCTGCGTGGCGTCAACGGTTTTTGTCAAAGGTTTCAAAGCCAGTTCAAGAGGCTACACAAGTTGATTTCTTACAGCTAGAAAAGGCTAAGCCAAGTGGGCGAATACTGTGTTGGATGTTTGTTAAGGAAATTCACTGTGTTGCGATCAAGAGGAAGTTCGGGATCCAGTATTTTAGGTCGCTTCTGAGCATCTTATCTTTGCCATTTTATGATGTGGCTGCCTTGACAAAGATAGATCTCATTAATCGCTCAAAATTTGATGGTGCGATGCTATTTGAACGATTGATTCGAATGAACAAGAAATCGGGGTGGAAAGACAAGTCTTACAAGCCTCAGTTCCCCAGACATCAACAGATAAAGTTCACGCTTGATCCGGAAACCAACACCGGGAGATACAGGCTTGTGTACGAGCCGGTGAGAGTGGTTGAGAAGATTCCGTTAATGCCGATGCAGCAGGATTTTCTTGGTGATATGCGCTTATGGTGCTATGATTCAAACACGCATGAGGCAGTTATTGTTTTCAATGATGATAAGAACTTCAGGATATTGGATCCAATGTGGCTGGTGAATATGTCTACATCCGACATCGCCAAGTTGTACCGGCACGACATCTTTTATGATGACAAGGACGCACATCAGGCACTGAAGTTTCAGCGTGTTGCTTGCTACTGCGATTACAGAGGAATCCATTCGGGCAGTTCCTGGTCCGAACGTCACTAAAGAAGAAAGATATGAAGACCGAAGACAAGCAACAGACAAGGGGGAGTTTGTTGATGCATTTTTGTGTGTCTGTTACTAGTCTTGTAATTATGTGTATTTTGTACGGTCTTTATCAGTCATCGAGTCTGTATTCGCAGTCGGCCAAGTCGGATATCCTCCTATCCGCTTGTGTCTGACTTGTTTGTCTCTCTTTATTTGTATTGGTCGTAAAACAATGCATGTCGCATACTAAGGGTAATTCTGTCATTTATGTTAGTGTTGTCTGTGCCATCTGTTTGCTGTCTGTTTGCAGCAAACAGATCAACATTTGCAGGCCTTGGCGAAACATGTCTGTTTCGTCAAATGAATGTCGACCAAACAGAGTTGTTGACTTTGGTTGTGTTTCGTCAAAGTAGTCAACGAATCAAATGTGATTCGTTGACTGTTGGGCTTTTTACTGGGCTTACTTCTGTTTCATCAGCCCAAGTTATGTTTCGTCAAGGTGATAAGCCCATCTGCTATATAAGGCGCAGATATATTCACAGTTTAGTTTAGAGATGAGAGAATACCCTTCAAGCTTGTAAGAACTGTGTTTGTATCAGTTGTTATATCTCATCCAGTTAATCAAAAGAGTGTGTTTCTTTGGTTAACCATTGTGTTCATATTGTTCTATGTTTGGTTGGCTAAGTTAAGTGGATTCCGCACACTTAACTTTGTTTGTTATAAACAAGGATTGGGTAGTGAAAGTCGATCCTCCGATTTTGGGACCTACATTATCTGAGCCTCCAACACTTGCAACTTCAACCAAGTCTTCCTCATCATCACTAGTTATGATCAACCCATTCGTATTCTTTGTTCCACTTGGTCTAACATTGCTTGGTTCATACTTTTGAGCATTGTTGTTGAAGATAGGAATGGAGCCCGTTGGATAGTATTGCACATGACTTGCACTTCGCTTCTTGATTTAACTAAAATGCCCCTCATGTGAGGGGCACGTGACTGAATTTTAACGAAGAACATGGATGAAGTTACTTCTAGGGGCCAAAAAGGATAGAAAAAATGATGTTGGGGGTTGAAATGTCAAAAGATTCCTTTTGAAGATAATAGGGTTAAAGTGACTTAACCACATGGGCTAAAAACGTAATATCCTCTTTTCATTTAAAGGGTAAAAAATCCGATATGCCCTAATGTGCAAGACACGTGACCAGATTTAACACACAAAATTAACGCCCGTTAAATGAAAAGACATAACTGTCACAATATATGAACATAAAGGATCAACTATGTTATTTGTTATTACAAATACCCAAACTGAAATTCACAATATACCAGCGCCATATCAGTGATTTTGGCGGTGGGAAAAACGCTCAAATCATACTTATCGCCCTGTTCGTCCATTGACACCTCAGGAAAAAGCTCTGCCAATAAGCACTTTTTTACCTCTACCTTTAATATGGTTTTAATAGGTGTTGATCAGTTAATTAAATAAACTAATAATGTTAAATATGGCAAAAAAGTTTCTCAAGTTGATCGAACCCTCGTCCAATATTCATCTTTAATATATTGATCTTCGGAATCTTGTTTTAGTGAATCTGTAATCATGAATCATATCAAATTGTAAAATTCATACTAAAAGTATAAAGCAAATTTATTGCAAACATGCATAAACTGACCGCACAAAAGCTGTTGTGAAGACACTATTTCAATGCTATTAATCAATATCAGATGGCCTCCGTGTGACGTCAATGATTAATTTTTGCGTGAGTCTGAAGAGAAATATTGGGATCGCTTGCAGACGCCCTATGGTCACAACTTCTGCTTGAAGTGCTTTGAGAAATGGGTTGGTCAGGGGAAGCGTACTTCTGCCATGTGTCGCACTGCAATTCCTATTAAAATGGCTAGTCAACCCAGAATCAATTCATCACTTGTAATTGCAATTAGAATGGCAAAGATGACTAAATCAAACTGCCCTCATGATTTTTATAGTTTTAGCATATGAAAATTTTAAAACGGATTCTAATCATATGCGTTGGATCATAATTTTGCAGCGATGAAAATGGAGCCCGCCTGAGACCTTTGCCTGTCTTTAAGGAGTTGAAGGATGCAAGTGATGTGATAGAGAGGAAGGGATCCCCATCTTGGGGTTATGATATAACATTATCTAACTTGCTTTTTTTTGTAAAATTTATGTTTGTTGAGTTGCCGCCAATAATAATCACTTCTGCTATGTTAACTTCTAACTTAAAAACTGAGCCAAGCCGAGTTCAAGCTCAATTTTCAGATTGGTTATGTGTCTAATATTTTGCAGTTGTTATTCCATGTTAAGCATAGGTAGCTAGTTTTGATTATTAGCACAGTTGACTATATTGTCATTGATGGACTTCATAATGTGCAGTGCAACTCTTATCTTTGAGGTGAAGCTGGTGGCTTGTAGGCCAAGAAAAGGTTCTAGCGTGGCCAGCACCTTAGATGAAGGGGCTAGACTAGAGTAAGTTATTTATCCAACTTCATACACTTGTTCTTATATTAGCATCCTCAAATGGATCATGTTTAATTTCTACTGAGCTGAACTTATATTTGCATGCTCCAATGGATCATTTTTAATAACTAGTGAGCTGAAGAGGCAAAGGGAAATGGCTGCTGCATAGAAGGAAGAAGAGAAAAAGAAGTGTGAAGAAGCAAAGGCATCAGTGTTGCTCGTATTCAAGCAGTGAATATATGGACTGCTGCTCGTATTCAAGCAGTGAGTATATGGGCTCCAAGAAAACAACCTAGAAATAGCTCTTAGTGTCTGTGTACATTTGTTTCCCTTTCAAACTTTTATAGATAGGTTTTGATTAGAAGTTTTTGTTTAGTTAGTATTTAAATTGAAAACTTATGTATGGAGTTTAGGATATTATTGTTAATATCATCTGATTTCTAGAATATCTCATGTTTACTTCAGTTTTTATTTTACAAAAAGTTGAAAATAAAATAAATAATTACATGAAAATGGCCACATAAAACCATAATAAATACGTGTGACCAAAGGTTAAATAATAGGCACGCTTAAAATTACAACATCATGTGACTTTACATAACTATTAGCCACGCTACTGTCACTTTGTTTTTTGTTTGTGTAACGAAATGACAATGAACGTCAAGGGAAAAAAGTTACGAGTGACTGAAGGTGAGACAATAGTCACACTTAATATTACAAAATTTTGTGTGGTTCTATATAACCATTAGCCACATCATAATCACTTTGTTTATTGTTTGTGTTGTGTGACTGAATGATACCAAACGTCATGGCAAAAAAAGTTATGTGTGACTAAATGGAATACAATAGCCAGACTTAAAAATAAAAAATAAATTCATGTGGCTTTATATATCTTTTAGCCACACCATCCTTATTTTATCCTTTCTATGTGACAGAATAATAGCATACGTAATGGGCAAAATGAACATGTGTGACCAAAGGTTAGATAATAGACACACCTAAAATTATAAAGTTCCATGCGGCTTTACATAATCAGGGTCAAGATTTAGAGAAAGCGGTAGAAAGTGTGAGAACGGTGAGAATGCTTATGGATTGTCCGATCAAAACAATCTATGGACTAGATTGGCGCGGTAGCGTTTTGGTAAATAACATCAATTTTATTACGTGAACGCGCTTCATTAAGGGTAAAAAAGGTAAAACATCATTTCTCACATAAAACGCCATGGAAAAATAAAACGCCAAATAAATACAAAACGCCAATTTTATCACTGCGTACTTTTTCCTGTGTTTTTATTTATGCTCTCTGCTACAAAAACGCCACAAAATATGAAACGCCATAATATATATATCGCCAAACCTTACATCCGGATAAATGTTAATTACATTTTTTGTTATAAAAATAATATCCCGCCTAAACTACACGCCAAAAAAATCTTTAAATAGAAACGTCTCACCACCTTTCGTTTATCACACCAAAAAAAACACACAAAAAACATAGTGGTTCCTAAAAAAATACAACTCAATGTAAAACGCCAAAATATACAACGATGGCAAACATCTTTTCTTTGATACTTAGTAATGTTCTGCATGAAGTTTCGCTTAATGATTTGTTACATGAGTGTACTAAAGTTTTGCTGCATGAGATGGACAAAATTCAAAAAAGAGAGACTGATCTGTCATCTTTGTTCTTGAATAGGGTTTGGATGATTAGAAGAGACCTATACCAGTGTAAATGCTACTTGGACCTGGATGATTATAAGGAAGACGACAGGCAGATAGCATCCACCCACAAAGGGTTGATCTATGTGACAACCCGAACTTTCAGGATTAGTGCCGTTTAGTCTCGTGATCTTAACTTCTCTCAGTATTTCTCTCCAACGTTTCTCGTTATGTTAAATTTGTTAAAAGTAAAGGTAATCGGGTACGACTGAGTGCGTACATGAGTTGTTTTAGTGTCTAGTAGTTAGCTTGGGCCACAAATATCATTTAACCATCTCGACCCACATACCCAGAGCCCAACCCGGACTCATACACACACATTTAGCTATCACAATCATGCATGGGCTATGTAAAGCCCAAACAAGGCTTAGAAGTTGGGTCGGCTATTGTGGATTCGTATATTCACGCACACACAAGGGGGATTAGATGCGGTTTTCATATTAACGTATTCACAAAGCTTCTAGCAACCCTAATCACCTCTTTTTCTCCTCCCTTGAATCGTTGGCAACTATTGGACCGAAGCTTCTTTAATCTCTCGGTCAGTGTTAACATACATGTTCTATTTCTTGATTACTTTTCTCTACTATGTGCGACTTGCTGAATGATTAACAATGATGTATGAATAATTAGGGGGCATGATATTAAGAATGATGATAGTATATATTAAAAACGATAAACTCATTATTGAATTTTGGGGAATCGTTTGGCTGTTGATCTACTGGAATGTTGTGTGATAATATGAATTGTAAATATGAATTGTAAGGAACTGGTCTATTAAATATGAATTGTAAATGATTGAAGTTTGAATATGAATCCTGACAAAGTGTGGTTGTTTGTGATTTGACTCAATCTGACGTGCATGTGCCTCTTGAAGTATGTGTAGGATAATGATGTGTGAGTATTCTGAAACCCTTGTATGTCGGCCGCCCTTCAAAACCAAGCCCCCCATGTCCACCACTTGTATTGGCGGCCCAATCAAAAGTTCCACATATGTGCGTGTATTTGCTGATGTTATCGGCCCACTTTTGGGTCTTAAGGTGGCGGCTGTGATGATAATAATCATCATCATTCATTTGACTGTGAGTTGTTTCTTTATTATGTCAATACATGACTTCAAGTGTTGACCCTACATGTGCATGTCATTATTGTTGCATGAGAATAAAGTGTAGATTGCATTCAGAAGTCATGTGATTCATAGTACCCAATCCATGTGATTAAGTTGAATGGTCCAATGAAGCTTTACCATTAATTAATGTTTGTCAGCTATCTTTATTAAAGATAGCATATATCCACGAAAAGTGATAGTGTAGTCGGATTTCATATGTTGGATTCTTGGGCCGCACGAGGATTAAAGGTCCACGACTAAACAATTATGCAGTGTATGATTTGTATGGTGTTAAATGAAACTAGATTCGGTGTTACGATGTTAACAATGTATTAACTTGGATATAATATTAGGGTGATGAACTCGTTTGACCTGATGGGCATTAATGACTGTGTAGTATGTATTTTGTATATGGTTGAATCGTTGTGGCTTGTAATGATTGCTAGATGTTCATGTAAGGGTATATGAGATTAACTTAGTTGTGCTGTATATTTGTGAGGGTTAGTGATAGTATTAATTAATGAACTATGGTATCATGTAAATGAACTGGTATGAGGCCCACACATCTGTCATATGATGTATTTGTATGATATGGAATATTGGATTTCATGATCAATTGTTACAACTTGTACGATGATGTGTGTATGTTACTCGTATATTATGTGTCACAATTTGCATTCCGTGTTAACGAAACTGATTGTCATCATTGGAACCATATTAGGGTTTGGGGTGTCCAACGATAATACAAGTAACTAAGTCTAACCGAGCAACCCCAGGTGAGTTCATTGCATTTTCTCAAGCATGCGTCCCGGTGGTTTGGGACAACTGGTAAACATTTGGAAGGGAAACATTGGGTAAATAACTTAATCGGTTTTGGTTATTGCCTGGAGGGCAATGGGGGTGATTAGTTGATAGCGCTATTAGGTGGGAAACCTCACACCGGGCCGTAAGGACGGGCGTGAACTAATTATCTGGATAGGGCTATGGTTGTTAGAGGCACACTCCTCGGATACATATGGGCACACTCCCTAGGGTATCTAACGATGGCAACATAGCAAACGGTCGTTAAGGGGTACCCACTCCCCGGATACACATGGGCACACTCCCTAGGGTATCTAACATGAGCAACATCGTAACGCAACATTGAATCGCATTAACATACGTCTGGTAACTCAACACGTTAACAAAACCTTGAACTCACCAGCGTAGTCTGACACACTTGTTTGCATGCTTGTAGGTCATTAACGTTTGGAACATGGACTTGCTATCTGGGAGTGCTGGAGTGGTCATGGATCGAGACTCTTGGATTCACTTATAAACAACGCATTGATTTTGGTTATTATTATGAAACGATTACATGCTTCCGCTACACAACTTTTGAGAATTGATAACATGTCGACATCTTATTTTAGTAATTAATGTCATGACTTATTTAAATATTTATTATTGGTTCAATGTGATTGGTGGCTCGAACTCTGATGCGTAACACGCCTCGCGGGGTTTCCGCAGGTGGAATTTTGGGGGTGTTACAGTTGGTATCAGAGCCACTGGTTATAGAGAACTAGGTTTTAAAACGTTTTGTAAAACCAGACTATAACCGAACAACTTCGAAAATCGATCATGACACTCAGCTCCAGATTGCAAGGTTCGTCTCTCTCTCACTTTATGCATTACTTGCTTAGTAGTCACACACTCACAGCATACATGAACTGAAACGTGTAACACCATAGTGACTTGATAGTGTGACACTACTCTTCGACTCATGTAAACCATAGAACTGTGATATCATCTGTTGTGTTGTTTGAATGGGGGAAACTTCGAGCGCAAGCTAAGAGGCATTGAGATAAGCATGCAAATCGCCTTATTACTATGGGTGCACACATAATAATGACGCGAGGTGCATGCAAATCCCAGTGAGGCTTAATGAGCGTGAGAAGGGTTCTGCCCTATTGTGTGTAAACTTGGTAGTTTGTAGATTTCAATGTGATACTCGACTTTTACCTCATTTCGACCCTTAAAATTGTTCCCTTCTCTTATATAGAACCATGAGGGACAACGGAGGACGGAGGTATAAGTTAATCAACTCCCAGATAAACATGATGACATAAACAATAATCTTACTCCTTGTATTGCTAGAATTGCTATTACATAACAGTTTTCCTCTCTAAACTAGTCTATCCCCTAGCCCTTGCCTTGGCCGACGCTTACCGTTTAAGGTGACAGTTAGTTACTGTTCTTGATATAGATAAACCTATCATTCCATTATCATGGTCACACTACATTCTCGATTGTCTACGCATAAACTCCTATAACATTGTGCTCTAGTTTAAAAATAACCTGATAAACTCTTCTTTTGATACGTAGTGATCACTTCTTGTACTCTGAGGATGGTTGTGTATTATTTTATGACCATATCATTTCGAAAATATTTTCGTGTCCTTGTAATGAAACCTTTTGGTGACGTACTTGATGTTCCTAATACACACGCCATAGTTCAACCCTTCAAAGCTGGCTTCATACATGTTCGACTAATTACACACT